>NC_091132.1:187762547-188362547 GCF_040183065.1 Periplaneta americana | reverse complement strand
GGAGCTCAATTAAATGAAAAGAAAACAAAGGCTATGTACATCGGGAAAGAAGACAAGATCCCACTTCCTAGTAGGCTTAGTATTCAGTCGTCCATCAAAATCCTAGGCGTCACTTTCTTCAACGATCTTAGTCAAACAATAAGATATAACTGGAATTCGGTCACTAATGCTATTCGTCACGTCCTGACTGCACAAAAATTCCGATTCGCCGACTTAGTGAAGCGAGCACAATATATCAATACATATGCTCTGGCGAAAGCTTGGTATATTGCTCAAATTTTACCCATTCCAAGTCTAATTGGTAAGAAATTGCGCTCTGCTACAGGTTGGTTTCTGTGGAACCGTCAGATCCTTCGAGTACCAAGGGATCAGATAACTCTGGCAAAAAATCAAGGAGGTTTAGGAGTTTTTGACCCTTATACTAAAGCACTCAGTCTTTTCATCTACCGGAATCTTCTTCACGTCCAAGGACAGGGAGATGACTTCTCCTTCACATTCTTCTCCAAATGGGTATCCATAACCAAATTAGAGAATCCACCGGATTTACGATGTCTCCCAAGTTATGCACCACAAATACGGATTTTTAACAGTGGCGTAGCGTCAATGTAAGCTAAAAAGCTTAGCTTGTCCAGTTAATAATGATTTCATAATAAACCTGCAGTTTATGGAGAAAATTATTGATTAATTTTAATAGAATTTATATTTACGCGTTAAATATTGTGATGCGGCAGCTCAGGATGATTTGAGATGCAGCAGTAAACAAGAAGCCTGCACACACCAGCTTCCAAGCAGACCGGTTTCTTCAGTGTAATCCACCCCGCAGATTTCCCATCCCTTTCTAACTAAACTACCCTAGTCGCAAGGCTGGCAAGAAGCTAGCTTTTACATTTAAAATAAGTAGTTTCCGAGTTATCCGTTTTCGTGAGTTGTGTTCAGTTGAAGTGTTAGTGTGCATTGTGGCTAATATAATAAATAATGAGCGAAATAACAGTTCCTGACACTAATTTACTTGAATTTTTTAGGACAATTGTATTATCAAGACTGACTTACGAACAAAAGTGTAATCTAAAAAACAAATGACCTACTCCCTTGCTGTCAATGAAGGACACAACCAAAATACAGACGCATACTTACGTAATGATACTAATATTGTGATTTCTCTAAGTATGACAGGGAGTGAGCTAATGTTATACGTATACGTGTCTATTTGTTAGAGATATGTGTAAACCGTTAAATCGTATTTTATTACGTCTCATTTCAGATCATGCCTTATTGGTGTTACTTACGATGTTCCAACCAATCTTCTTCGACTGCTGACTTGAAATTGACTACTATTTATTTAAGACTGTATTTTTGTAATACGTTTTCTCATATTGCATGAAAGACAACTTCAATTAGCTTCCCCTGCTCAAAATTTCATGCTACGCCACTGATTTTTAAACAGGAAATCAGTTACATACCACAAAACATTCCAACTTCTGTCACGGCTAAATATATTTATAAGTATATGAACAGAAGATTGCCAGCTCCTAAAATTGTGTGCCGTTTTCCTGTGTATAATTGGAAACGGATCTGGAAGAATATACGAAACAGTGTTTTGACCTATAAACAGCAAGACCTATGGTTTCGAGTGGTCAATGATATATTTCCAACAACCAGCAAATTATACCATATCAGATTAGCCCGAACATCACTCTGCCCCTATTGTCAGGAAGAGGACAGGCTTCAACATCGCTTTCTGGAGTGTCCGAGGACTAAACAATACTGGGAAACTACAATTCAGGATATTAGTGACATCGCGCATATCCCTGTGACATATATAGATTTAAACTTTGTACTCAAGCCAAGTTTTTATTATAAACCGAAGACAACACAGGCAGCTATTGTGAAGCGAATAGCACTTTGTATGGAAACAATATTGGATTAAAATGTTAAAGCAATGTCCACACACACACATGAATGAAATGATACCCTTTCTACATACTGCAATCTTATATATTCTTACTTTTATTACCTTATTGCTTATTCCACTGTATTGTTTGTTCGTTGGTGGCTATTCTGTCACTTTTGATTTTTAAAAATTTGGTACGTCGCTTAGCAATCTCAATAAAACATTTTACATTGTAGTCTTTCTCCTGGTTAATGCTTCTGTAAAAATTATTACGGATTTTTTACAATTATGGACTTTTTTCGTGGGCATTTTTGAATGCGGACTTTTTTATACTGGACATTTTGCTAGTGTTACTTAAAATAAATGGAATAGGGCATCCATATGACGTACTTCTGTTAATCTTTGTAACATTTGTTAATTTAATAATAATAATAATAATAATAATAATAATAATAATAATAATTTATTTAACCTGGCAAAGTTAAGGCCATACGGCCTTCTCTAACACTCAACCAGAAGTAAAAACTGCGTTACAAAAACACAACAAATTTACAAAGTACATAACAATTTTACACGCAGAACTGAATAAGATAATAATAATAAAATGTAAACAACAAGTAAGAAGAAATCAAACATAATATATAACATACATTAAGAAAGAAGAAAAGCATAATAAAATGTAAACAGCAGGTCAAAATAAATAAGGATTAATAATAATAATGATAAATAATAATAATAATAATAATAATAATAATAGTAATAATAATACTAATAGTAATAATACAATAGTGCAGTACAAAGCATACAATGAATACAATATTTTTAAATACACACAGGAAGGAAAAATATGATTATATATAGCACGTATGGGTGAATCCAGAAATGCGTATAATAATAATAATAATAATAATAATAATAATAACAATAATAATAATAATGATTTATTTAACCTGGCAAAGTTAAGGCCATACGGCCTTCTCTAACACTCAACCAGGAGTAAAAACTGCGTTACAAAAACACTACAAATTTACAAAGTACATAACAATTTTACACGCAGAACTGAATAAGATAATAACAATAAAATGTAAACAACAAGTAAGAAGAAATCAGACATAATATATAACATACATTAAGAAAGAAGAAAAGCATAATAAAATGTGAACAGCAGGTCAAAATAAATAAGGATTAATAATAATAATAATAATAATGATAAATAATAATAATAGTAATAATAATACTAATAGTAATAATACAATAGTGCAGTACAAAGCATACAATGAATACAATATTTTTAAATACACACAGGAAGGAAAACTATGATTATATATAGCTCAACTTATCACATTAGAGATATACCATTATCGGAAAATATGAAAACAAAAATATAAAATAAGTTAAATATCACTAGAACATAAAAAATTGTGAATACGTGGAAACATGCAATACAACACTTGTCATAATAGTAAGTTAGATTGGCAACTCGTCATAAGATAATTTTCTAACTTGGATTTGAAAGATTTCAATGTTCGGCAGCCCTTGACTTCCGGCGGCAGAGAGTTCCAGTGACGAGAGGTAGCAACAGTGAAAGATGAGCAATACAAAGATGATGTGTGAAGTGGAATTTCTAGCGTGTTATCGCGTTGTGATCGAGTATTAATATTATGATAGCGAGAGAGAGTATGAAATCGAGCGAAGAGTATGAAAACGAGTACCCCTTTCAATTTCTATTATTCTCATACATTTTGATCCTCAAGGATCAATATTAGGTCCCCTACTTTTTCTAGTGTTTATAAATGATTTTGCCCCCCTAATAAAAGATGTAGGTCATCCCATATTATTTACAGATGACACAAATATATTACAGCCAATAACTCCAACAAATTCCAATCTTCAACAGAGGAAATTCTCTTCAAAATATGTGAATGGTTCTCAGTCAATAAGTTAGTATTAAATTGTAACAAAACTAACATAATTCAATTTAAATCCTGTCCAAATTGAACGTCGCAAATGTCTAGCGCAATAATTAATAATAGATCCCTATTAGAAACAACAAGAACCAAATTTCTTGGCTTAAAAATCGATAATGTGTTAAATTGGAAAAATCATATTAAAGGAATTACCTCCTAACTAAATTCATCTTGTTTTGCTATTAGATCTATGCAAAAGATAGTAAATATCAATACCTTAAAAACAATATAGTTTGCATACTTCCACTCGATAATGAGTTTTGGAATAATATTCTGGGGAAATTCCACAGATAGTAACAGTATATTTCTATTACAAAAAGGAGTAATTAGAACAATACTAGGTGCCAAATCTAGGGAATCGTGTAGGACTATTTTCAAAAAACTACAAATAATGCCCATGGCTTGTCAGTATATCTTTTCATTAATAATCTTCCTCGTATGTAATCGTGAAAACTTTGTAACTAATTCAACAGTTCATAGCATAAATGTACGTCAAAAAAATGACTTTCATACTCCATCGGCAAGTCTATCAAAAAGGAGTGCGTTATATGGCAGTACATTTTTTAATAGCCTCCCTATCGATATAAAAAATTAAACTCAAAACATAAAATTATTTAGGGCCAAATTAAAGAAGTACCTAATTTCTCACGCCTTCTATTCTATAGATGAATTCATGACATTCAATAACACTTCATGAAATTGATACTAAAACTTTGTGTTGTACTTACTTACTTACTGGCTTTTAAGGAACTCGGAGGTTCATTGCCGCCCTCACATAAGCCGCCATTGATCCCTATCCTGAGCAAGATTAATCCAGTCTCTACCATCATATCCTACCTCCCTCAAATCCATTTTAATATTATCTTCCCATCTACGTCTCGCCTCCCCAAAGGTCTTTTTCCCTCCGGCCTCCCAACTAACACTCTATATGCATTTCTGGATTCGCTCATACGTGCTACATGCCCTGCCCATCTCAAACGTCTGGATTTAATGTTCCTAATTATGTCAGGTGAAGAATACAATGCGTGCAGCTCTGTATTGTGTGACTTTCTCCATTCTCCTGTAACTTCATCCCTCTTAGCCCCAAATATTTTCCTAAGAACCTTATTATCAAAATCTCTTAATGGCTATTCCTCTCTCAAAGTGAGAGTCCAAGTTTCACAACCATACAGAACAACCGGTAATATAACTGTTTTATAAATTCTAACTTTCAGATTTTTTGACAGCAGACTAAATGTCAAACGCTTCTCAACCGAATAATAACAGACATTTCCCATATTTATTCTGCGTTTAATTTCGTCCCGAGTGTCATTTATATTTGTTACTGTTGCTCCAAGATATTTGAATTTTTCCACCTCTTCGAAGGATAAATCTCCAATTTTTATAGTTCCATTTCGTACAATATTCTGGTTACGAGACATAATCATGTACTTAGTCTTTTCAGGATTTACTTCCAAACCTATCGCTTTACTTGCTTTAAGTAGAATTTCCGTATTTTCCCTAATCGTTTGTGGATTTTCTCCTAACATATTCACGTCATCCGCAAAGACAAGCAGCTGATGTAACCTGTTCAATTCCAAACCCTCTGAGTTATCCTGAATTTTCCTAATGGCATATTCTAGAGCGAAGTTAAAAAGTAGAGGTGACAATTCATCTCCCTGCTTTAAATCGCAGTGAATTGGAAACGCATCAGATAGAAACTGGCCTATACGGCTTTGTGTTGTACTAGTAGATTATATCGTATATCTTGTCTGTATATATTTCATCTAGACTGTGACTATAAATTAAGATTTTATAATAGTATTAAGTTTTTGACTTGTTCCATATTCTAGCTGTAAGCATGTATGAATACCATGGAATGTTAATAAATACAATACAATACAATGCAATGCAATGCAATTATTGCTGTAAATAATGGAGTAGGTATATTTCTTTCCTTTAGAATAGCAAGGTGGTCTTCTTACTTCATCAAAAACTTTTTCATAATATATGAAGAGAAAATGAGTTTCTAGATTAAATTTTCTTCTCTTTTCTAATAATAACTTGGGAGTGAAAGCTGCATCAATACAAGATCTTTCCGTGCGTAGTCCGCGTTGGGTTTCGTCTAAAATATTTGAGAATATGTTTTGAATTTATTATTTAATTATTTATTTATTTAAATAATAATAATAATAATAATAATAATAATAATAATAATAATAATAATAATAATAATATTCAAATTCAAATATACAGAATAAAAAAATATAATTACAAAACAAACAAAGAGAAATACAAATAAAATAATACAAGCAATATAAAAGGAAGATACAGTAGTATTAACAAAATTTGAGACCGAATGAGCAGCGCTCATGCTCGGTCGCAGTTCAGATATAATATTAAAATAAAAAATAATAATAATATAAATGAATAAGTAAAATAAAATAGGAACTAAAATATAATTACAGCGGCAATGGAATTATATAATATAATATTAACACTAGAGAAGAATAATATCGCACGTGAAAAGTATGACTAATATATATTTCAAAATTATAGAATACAAATATAATATAGGTTGATTAATTCATACACATAGGCTATAAATTTATTTATTCAAATTGAAGATATTAACACGTTTCTAATTTTCTTGTTATATGTTAGTGGGTTACATGTTAGAAGTTCTGGGTGTAATTTAGTTAAAGCATTGTACAACCGAGGGCCAAAATTTATGCTATGCTTTAGACCAGCAGATGTGAGACATTTAGGTTCTACTAATGTTGAATTAATATTTCGTCTTGTGTCATAATTGTGTGTCTGTAATACAAACTTATTACGATTTTTATGATAAAGTTTTAACAGCGTATACTTATAAATTTGTTCAATATTAAATACATTAAATTCAGAATAAATTAATTTAGTTGGATAATCGAAACGTTTCTTCAAACAAATTTTAATTATTCGTTTTTGTAGTAAATTTAACGGACTAAGATTAATTTTTGTACTTCCACCCCAAACAATTATACCATATTGAATGATAGACTGAATAATGGCCAAATAAACATTTCGTAGAACTCTAATAGGTAAGTAGCATCGAAGATTAACGCATTTATAAATTGTTTTACGAAGCCTCTTACAAAGATAAGTAATGTGATGAGGCCATTTTAAATTCTGATCAGTAATGATACCCAGATATTTGACATACGTGGCTTCTTTCAAAGGTGGACATTTACAACTTTCGGGATCTAAACAATTTTCACTGTGTATTATTACACTGTGTATAATAGTAGTAGTAGTATATTTAACCTGGCACAGTTAAGGCCATACGGCCTTGTCTAACACTCAACCAGGAGTAAAACAGCGTTACAAAAACACTACAAATTTACAAAGTACACTATAATTTTGCACACAAAACTGAATATAAGATAATAATAATATAATGTAAACAACAACTAAGTAGAAATCAGACATAATATATAACATACAGAAAGAAAGGAAAAAGCAAAAATTCGTTCCGACCCCGGGAAACGACCCCGGGACCTCTCAGCTCTGCGCACTGCCAGAGGTAGTAATAATTTCATTTCTGCAGCGTCTATCCTCTGTAGCTGTTTATATATTTTGAGAGTCCAGGTTTTTTACCCATAATAGTCTGATCCATTTGGGTATGGATAATATTAATTTATTGTTATAAAGCTATTATGATAGTAGGAAATATTTCTTGCTGGTTACACAGTCTTTCATAACTAACGAGTCTATCGAAAAGTAAAATATTTTCGATAATTTTTTGAAATGATGTTCATCCTCACGAGAAAAAACCTTTCCCGGTGCCGTACAGTCGATTTGGCAGATTCATGTGTAATGTGCATTTGATGTCAACTTAAAATGATCTGGAACATGCCGACTTGTGAAATTACGGATACACAATCACAACTGTGCTATATATAATTTGACAGGTGTTCCTAAAATTTTAACAGAGTCTGAATAATATTGGACTTCTTTTTTTTTATTGGGTTATTTTACGACGCTGTATCAACATCTAGGTTATTTAACGTCTGAATGATATGGTGATAATGCCGGTGAAATGAGTCCGGGGTCCAGCACCGAAAGTTACCCAGCATTTGCTCCTATTGGGTTGAGGGGAAAACCCCGGAAAAAACCTCAACCAGGTAACTTGCCCCGACCGGGATTCGAACCCGGGCCACCTGGTTTCGCAGCCAGACGCGCTGACCTTTGGACTTCCTCTGAACAAATAAATTCAGTTACACAAATCAAGAAATCAGTAAGCCTAATAGAAAATAGGTGTGAAATCTGAACATTTTAGCAAATGGAACAATTTCTGGAAAGAGGAATGATTGGAACACCCTGTTCTGAAATAACAGCTGTTCTGAACAGGCAGGAAAGTGATTTGCGGAGCCAGATTCCAGCTCGATGAGAATTCCAAGCGTTCCACACGGTTCCATACAACAGACATACGTTCTTTCTGACTAAACTGTATGGTTCCAACCAGAGAGTTCTCTTTAGCAATGTTGCCTCGTAACTAACGTCTACAATATTGGGGATGAAAGAGTAACAGTTACATAAATAACATATGTGGGACGATAAATATGCCACTTTCGGTTTCATTTAATTTTGCCCTGCCGAGTGGTAACGTGCTTTTCCAGCAGCTGAGCAGCGAGAGCATAACTTCCAGGATGAGCATTTTATGTTGAAATAATGTCCACTGGAAAGTTAAAGTTTGTAATAACTATTGTATAAAATTTTGTCAGATATACCTTTTGAGAAGATTAACTCCGTATGTAGATGAAATTATTGGGGATCATCAGTGCGGTTTTAGGCGTAATAGATCGACTATTGATCAGATTTATTGTATTCGACAGATATTGGAGAAAAAATGGGAGTATAAGGTGCATCAGTTATTAATTGGTTTCAAAAAGGCATGTGACTCGGTTAAGAGAGAAGTTTTATATGATATTCTTATTGAATTTGGTATTACCAAGAAACTAGTTCGATTAATTAAAATGTCTCTTAGTGAAACTTACAGCAGAGTCCGTATAGGCCAATTTCTATCTGATGCTTTTCCAATTCACTGTGGGCTAAAGCAGGGAGATGCACTGTCACCTCTACTTTTTAACTTCGCTCTAGAATATGCCATTAGGAAAGTTCAGGATAACAGACAGTGTTTGGAATTGAACGGGTTACATCAGCTTCTTGTCTATGCGGATGACGTGAATATGTTAGCAGAAAATCCACAAACGATTAAGGAAAACGCGGAAATTCTACTTGAAGCAAGTAAAGCGATAGGGTCGGAAGTAATTCCCATAAAAACTAAGTATATGATTATGTCTCGTGATGAGAATGTTGTACGAAATGGAACTATAAAAATTGGAGATTTATCCTTCGAAGAGGTGGAAAAATTCAAATATCTTGGAGCAAGAGTAACAAATATAAATGAAACTCGGGAGGAAATTAAACGCAGAATAAATATGGGAAATGCCTATTATTATTCGGTTGAGAAGCTTTTGTCATCTAGTCTGCTGTCCAAAAATCAGAAAGTTAGAATTTATAAAACAGTTATATTACCGGTTGTTCTGTATGGTTGTGAAACTTGGACTCTCACTTTGAGAGAGGAACAGAGATTAAGGGTGTTTGAGAATAAGGTTCTTAGGAAATATTTGGGGCTAAGAGGGATGAAGTTACAGGAGAATGGAGAAAGTTACACAACGCAGAACTGCACGCATTGTATTCTTCACCTGACGTAATTAGGAACATTAAATCCAGACGTTTGAGATGGGCAGGGCATGTAGCACGTATGGGCGAATCCAGAAATGCATATAGAGTGTTAGTTGGGAGGTCGGAGGGAAAAAGACCTTTGGGGAGGCTGAGACGTAGATTGGAAGGTAATATTAAAATGGATTTAAGGGAGGTGGGATATGATGGTAGTGACTGGATTAATCTTGCTCAGGATAGAGACCAATGGCGGGCTTCTGTGAGGGCGGCAATGAACCTCCGGGTTCCTTAAAAGCCAGTAAGTAAGTAAGTAAGTAAGTAAGTAAGTAATGACTATACATCGGATTTTAGCTAAAACCTGTTTTATTCCTGATAAATACTCTTATACTAACACGTTTAATGGATCCTTACAAGTAACAGTAATAATTTTGTAAAGCTTGAAATACCTAATTTGATTTAATTACTTACTGGCTTTTAAGGAACCCAGAGGTTCGTTGCCGCCCTCAGATAAGCCCGCCATCGGTCCCTATCCTGTGCAAGATTAATCCAGTCCCTACAATCATACCCCACCTCCCTCAAGTCAATTTTAATATTATCCTCCCATCTACGTCTCGGCATACCCAAAGGCCTTTTTCACTCCGTCCTCATGCATTTCTGGATTGACCCAAACATACTACATGTCCTGCCCATCTCAAACGTCTGGATTTAATGTTCCTAATTATGTCAGGTGAAGAATACAATGCGTGCAGTTCTGCGTTGTGTAACTTTCTCCGTTCTCCTGTAACTTCATCCCTCTTAGTACTAAATATTTTCCTAAGCACCTTAATTTTAAACCCCCTTAACCTCAGTTCCTCTCTCAGAGTGAGAGTCCAAGTTTCACAACCATACAGAACAACCGGTAATATAAGTGTTTTATAGATTGTAGCTTTCAGGTTGTTTGAGATCTGACTGGATGTTAAAAGCTTCTCAAGTGAATAATAACAGTAATTTCCCATATTTATTCTGCGTTTAATATCCTCTCGAGTGTCATTTATATTTGTTACTGTTGCTCCAAGATATCTGAATTTTTGCACCATTTCGAAGGATAAATTTCCAATTTACCTCATTTGACTTGCCTATTTTATTTTAAAATGTTAATAACGGGTTTTTTCTGTATTTTTCCTTTGTAACCATGAAAACCAACTCGTTTCATCTTAAAGTGGCATGCATTATTTTCTCTTTGGAGTTTGAAGCAATTCGAATCGCCTGTACTAAGGAACTTCTTAGGGTCACTCCACATCAAGCTGGCTTACGTGAGGTCACATTTTATATTTTTGGTGTTACAGTAGCTTGTTTGGAAACTGCTGGGAAAGCAATTTATGACAAACTTCGCCTTCTATAGCTCATGATAGGGAGAAACTTAGCCCAGCACCAGAACCAGTTGGAGAAAATATACGCGAAAGACTATAAAATGTTCTGCAGAAGAATGCTAGACTTGTCTCAATATAGCATCGAATATAGGAGTATCGAGGAACTGTAGCAAAGTGTGACTTTCCAGCACAAACAATTCCTACGACATCAGTAGACGTTAAGCGTTCGTTTTCTGAAGCTACGGAAAGTAGATGTGATTAAAATGAATAAATCTTAAGGGAAGACTCCACTGAAAATCATGAAAAATTTTCCAAATGTTATTTAGCTATTTCACTTATTCAGAATTTATATTTTCATATCCCAAATGGATTCAGCTCAATTCTAATTACAAATACTCGTATGTTTACACGTTTTAAATTAAGGCTGGAAGGGGGCGTGGAATTTAAAGAGCTGTCAAAATTGTTTTTCATTGAAGAATTATTTTTTAAAATGTGCTTTGCGAGACATATATGATGGCAATTTTGTAATAAAAAAAAGAAGATTTGGGGAGATTCGAACCTTGAGCTACTACTACTAACTTGTTCAATATACCAATGCCGTATCAACTTACGCTACTGTAACTGTTTATATCGCTTCGGCATAATTCATGGTTTTCCTGTTCATATTCGCTCCGGTTGATTTTGTATTTATCACTTTCATTACTATTTCACTCTTCAAGGGCCCTGATGTATCTAGAATCAACCCGCCATTCGATTTTATTACATATTTTAGCCTCTTAAACAAAATACAGCAAATTTAAATGGTTTAATTGTGTGTTACCTAGTGAACTACAGCGTTGACGAGACGAGCATGCGCAATGTATGTCTGTGGAACTTAGAAATTGTCGGCCGGCCCATTCTTTTTGCCGCTAAGTGTATATTAGGATGAATACTATTACTACATTAAGGTACGAGTAAAACAATTACCGAGATGATAGGCTATTAGAAGTGTACACGCAATATTTTTCATCGCGTTCATTTTAGAAAAAAAAAAGTTCACAAACATAAGTGGATTCAAAGATTGTCAGCGTCTTAGCTGTGAAAGTACGTAAGCTAGGGGACTTGTCATTAGGTAATAATAATTCATACAATTCCTTGCTGGTTTTACATGGAATTTGAAAAAGGATATTTTTCGCTATAACTCGTCTATGTGTTTTAATGCGATAAATTGATTTGAACTGCATTTTAGACTATTAGTCATTGTGGGTTGACTTTTCCATTACCAAATTATTATTCTATATTCTTGAAAGCTTTCTCATTATTTCAACCTGCAGTACAAATTAACTTAAAATAACGCATTGCTTTATCGCATGCAACAATTATTTTATTAATATAAACCATTTTTAAGAATCCTGTTTAAACTCTTACCTTTAAGTTTATATTCGCTAAAATCCTTCTTGTTATATGTTCAAGATCGAAGTACGGTATGATATGTTTTAATATAAATCTCAACTGAACAGTTGAGGCATTGGATTTTACCTTTATTCGTAGTAACAAAATAGTCTTGTTCCCATGTTTCTTGAGAATTAAAACGAAATCTAAAATTTAATCGCTATGTTCTACCACTGTACACACCCCTGATTAGAACGGTATGGTACCGAGTTCAATCTCTACTTGCTGTACATACACGCAGACAGGTCGAATATTTGTGGAGGGAGAAAGGAAGGGGTGGTGTATACAGTGCCTGCATGGGAACATTGTGCCCGTAAGACTCGTAATACGTTATTAACAATGGTAGGTATAAGCGATATTAGACCAGGGACGGACGCAGGATTTTTTTTCGGAGAGGGATTTGAGGAGACAGTAAAAATGGAGTAATGAGAAATAAGTTTATATACTCACAATTTGTTTCCGAGTCACAAACATTTACAAGTTGGCCTGAGTAGCGTAGTCGGTATAGCCTTCTGTGCTCGAAGTTGCGGGTTCTACCCCAACCCAGCTCGATGGCATTTAAGTGTGTTTAAATGCGTCAGGCCTCATATCAGTCGATTTACTGGCATGTAAAAGAAGTCCTGAGGGAAAAAATTCCGGCACACCGGCGACGCTGATATAACCTCGGCAATTGCGAGCGTTGTTAAATAAACCATAATTTTTTAATTTTAACATTTACAATGACTGCAATACAAAAACAATGACAGAATGACATTTACAGAAGAAGGCGACGAGGCTTCTTAGACATTTCATCCAGTACTTCATGAGCTTTTACTTCTAGATTTTTATGTATAGGCTATACATCCAAAGCCAGTGCATTTAATCTGTCTGCTCCCATCGTGCTCCTCAAGTAAGTCTTCAAACACCGCAATGTTGAGAACGACCGTTCTGGTGTTGCTGTAGTTACAGGCAACGTGCAGAAAAGTTTCAGCGCCTTGCGAGTGCAGGGAAAATAATTTCATTGCACCTGTTCAAAGATGATATAAAATCAGTAGGTATTAGGTGAAGATTTTTCTGATCAAGGAAATTTCTTCTCCGCATCTTCAATTCATTGAAGAAAGACTGGTGATGCATCAACATCATTGGGCCACTGATTTAGTATAGCCTCAACAGCAGTTTCTAAATCTTCATCTGATGCTCGCACTTTGTTTTTAGGCAGCAAAGTTTGTATGGACTTTAGGATTCCCTTATGATTTAAAAACCTGTCCTTGAGCTGACTAATGAAATAGTCTAAGAAGAGAAGGAAAATTAAAAGCCTAAAATACTCTTCATGACTCTCTGTCTTGAAGTAAGAACGCTGTGTTTGTCTTCCTGCAGTTCTTGGAATTTAACACTTTAGCAAAGAGAATTTACGTGGAAAACTCTCTAAATCCTATGTACATTCACGAATTAAAATTAATATTATTTTTGTTTCTTGTTTCGTATTTTTCTCAAAATTTCGGGAGGGGATATATCCCGTTAATCCCCCCCTTGCGTCCGCCCCTGTATTAGACCTATTACCTGTGTAATTTTTAGTGATCTATGAATAAAGGTCATTTTAGATAACTTTTTTTTAGAGTTTGTTTTTAATTTAAATCCTATTTCATAGTTCTATTGAGCCTCTTTTATGCCTAAAAATAGGAAGTCTAGTAATGTAACAATAATATCATGTTAAGGGAAAATGTAACCTGTATTAAAAAGGTTTCTATCATCCAGAAACGGATTTTACGAATTATTTTTTATTTAAAGTTATGGGAATCTCTTAGAGACATTTTTATAAATTTTATAATTTTTAAATTTTAACCATTACTTACTAGGCGAAGATTATCCTGCGAATACTGAATCGACGTTTATATTCTAAGATGGAAGGGCAGTTGGAAGAAGAGCAGTTTGACTTCAGGAAGGGAAGAGATACGAGAGATGCAATTGCACTACTACGAACCACGAAAGATACCTAGAGAAAAATAAAGAAGTGTATGTTGTATTTGTGACCTAGAAAAGGCGTTTGACAGAGTGGATTGGATGTGGATTGGAAAGAGAGGAGGTTGTTCAGTAACCTTTATATGAAACAAGGAGTCAAAGTTAGGATAGGAGAAGAAATGTCAGAAGGAAGTGAAATAGGTAGAGGAGTACGTCAAGGATTCCCTTTATTGTCTACCTTGTTCAAAATCTACTTAGAGGATTTGGTGAAGAATTGTTTTCAGAACTTGGAAAGAGTGATAGTAGGAGAAAGAAGAATACAGTGCATAAGATTTGCTGATGATAAGGTGTTGTTAGCAGACGAGGAGACGATACTAAGGGATACGCTATTGGAGCTAAATGATAGCTGTGAGCAGTATGGGATGAAAATAAGTGTGAACAAGACGAAGACCATGGTCATAGGAAGAAAAATAAAGAAGTTAAACTTGGGAATTTGAAATGAGATAGTAGAGCAAGTGGACAGCTTCAAATACTTGGGCTGTACTATAAGCAGTAATATGAGCTGCAACCAGGAAGCCAAAAGGAGGATAGCAATGGCAAAAGAAGCTTTCAATAGAAAAAGAAGCATCTTTATGCGGGTCACTAGAAAAAGAACAAAGTAAGAGACTAGTGAAGTGCTTTGTGTGAAGTATGGGGCAAAAACATGGATATTACGACGAAGTGAAGAGAAATGACTAGAAGCAGTTGAAATGTGGATATGGAGAAGAAGGAGCGTGTGAAATGGACAGACAAAATAAGAAATGAAGCTGTATTGGAAAGAGTGGATGAAGAAAGAATGATGCTGAAACTGATCAGGAAGAGAAAAAAGAATTGATTTGGTCACTGGCTGAAGGATGCACTGAAAGAAATGGTGAACGGGAGAAGAGTTAGGGGTAGGAGAAGATATCAAATGACAGACGACATTAAGATATATAGATCATATGAGGAGACACAGAGGAAGGCAAAAAATGTTAAAGATTGGAGATAGCTGGGTTTGCAGCGCAAGACCTGCCCGCAGAATACTATGAATGAATGAATGAACCATTGTTCTTTATTTATTTATAAATCAGCTCTTGTTTTACGAAAACAATAGTGAAATGTTTAAAATAAATAAAGATGATCATGTGCATTATGCAAGAAAAAGAAAGGAAATATTTATTGAAAATTAGAAATATGTTATTATTCAAATCTCCCGTTTGTTTCTGTTAGTTACATTCTAAATAAATGGTCCCTTGATATACTACAGATTTGTAATGAGTTTAAGAAGAGGGTAAAGGATTATTGGCTTTCACAATGTTTTTATTCACTCCATGAATTTTATTTTTATTTTAGTAGGTTATTTTACGACCCTTTATCAATATCTTAGTTATTTAGTGCCCGAATGAGATTATGGTGACTATTACACTCTTACTACGTCATACTACTTTTGACCAATAAAACGGCACGAAAGGACGTATTTCAACCAATCATGGCTGCTTATCGCACAATTTTATCGCGTCCCTAGCATTTGTTTAATTTTATCGCGTCCCTAGCATTTGTTTCTTTGTTTGCCAACATTTGAAACTGCGCTGGTCTGGACGTCAAAAATATATATAAAATTACAAACCACTCCAGTCGATGCACAGCAGTTTCAAATATGACTCGCATTGGCATTCAAGAACAAGAATTAATAAAAATCACTGATCATACCTATGCATCTTCTGAAATCCGATTTACAAATAAATGAAGAGCACCATTCGGAAATCCTGAATAAGTTGAATACACCATGTAGGCCTAAATCAACGAGTTCCACTTCTATTACGCACACGTCCAATATAACATCAATTGAACCACCAACCACATTCAAATTTGAAAATTGTACATTCAATAATTATTCCTTTTAAAATTATTCATTCGGAAATTCTGAATAAGTTGAATACACCATGTAGGCCTAAATCAACGAGTTCCACTTCTATTACGCACACGTCCAATATAACATCAATTGAACCACCAACCACATTCAAATTTGAAAATTGTACATTCAATAATTATTCCTTTTAAAATTATTCATGTTTATTTTTTATGTCATCGTCGTTAATTAAAACTTTTCTAACACTTATGTATATTAGTTAGGTTATGTTATAGCTTCTGCTCTGAGAGGATAAAAAGAACTTCTGCTATATGATATTGTGGATAGTCACGTATCAGAGATTGTTTAATATTAAGATTTATTGAATAGTAATCATTACAGTGTCTGTATAAAGACACTACTGCCATCTAGCATGCATCTAGCGTAATATTTGTAATGTTGAGATGGTACAATAATACATTTGAAGACAGTTGTATTTTCGTAAGTCAATTAATATTTTATTGTATTGGAGTACTTCGTTACTTCTAATCTTTATATACTTTCTTCTAATCGTGTAATAGTCAATTAAATCCCACTCGAGTTTTGATTTTCTCTAGATAAATCAAAACGTCTAGTGAGATTACTGTTGATAATGCCGGTGAAATGAGTCCGGGGTCCAGCACCGAAAGTTACCCAGCATTTGCTCATATTGGGTTGAGGGAAAACCCCGGAAAAACCTCAACCAGGTAACTTGCCCCGACCGGGAATCGAACACGGGTCACCTGGTTTCGCGGCCAGACGCGCTAACCGTTACTCCACAGATGTGGACTCCATGAATTTTATTGACTAACGTGTCCATCTGTCCATAGTGTAGGATCTGACAAAATAAATATGTGATATAATAGCTGTATATCCCTGGACAACTGCGTGTTACAGCATTTTTTTTTTATACTGAGGAATCCGAAGGCTTACACTGTAATCTGAGACTTACTATGCTTGACACTTCTGTTCTGTGAAGGATCGGGTAGCCGAACTGCCGCGCTCTTGTACAAGTAGGGGAAACTCGGCAAATTTGGCAATATGGGAAATTTGGCAGTATTCTTGTATTTCTTTTATTGCCAAATTTCCTCCAGAGTTTTAAGACGTTCAGTGACACCTTCATAGAGTGCAACATCTGACTGTACTTTTAATTTTCGTTTCATCCGAATCCGCGCATTATAGTGGCAGATATTGTTACTAATACAAAGAAGTGTTGAATACTTCCTGTTGACGTGGTGGATGTGTGGACGTGTGTATACAAAGACGGAAAGAAAGTGTTGTTCATTACCTACGTTTGTTTGTGCATTACATATCAAAAGCTGAGATTCCATATTATAAGGTAAGCCATTTATATAATTAATATTTTCTGTTAATAACCCATCGGGCCTTGGCTCGTTTTATGTTCTTCTTGGCAAAAACTGTCTTCTCCAGGGTAATGTGAATTAGCCATTTTCCTTTATAGTGATATATTGCTGCTCTCTTTGAACAAGAATGTCTACTCGATGGTAAATTTTAAGAGTAGGGACGTGTGGGGGATTTTTACAGTCTTAATTGCAGCACTGTGTGTGGTGTGTTGCAGATATGCCAAGGAACATTATTCTGAAAAATATTCCAAAGATGATTTGCGGGTTGCGGTTGGGAGTGTTTTGAAAGATAGATGGTCGACTTATAAGGCTTCTAAGAAGTACAATGTGCCCTTTAACTACTTAAAGAGGTTTCAGTATGCATCCTTAGGACCCGATGACGTCATTCCCAAGAAAGAAGACCCCTAGCTCTAACCGGTGACATATGTATTCAAAATGCAAGAACTTGGGTTTGAGCTATCGGCAAAAGAAATTAGAAGACAACCCTTCAATATAATTAATAAGAGTGGTCGGAAAAATCCATTCAATTCTTTTTTTTTTTTTTTTTTTTTGCTTTTGTTTTGTGTTTATGATATTTAGTGACTTCTTGTCCCAGTAAATTAAGCCTTATAAACCTTGTACCACTGTTTTATTTTGAAAAATTTACGTTTTAATCCTATTGCCTAATTACCCCTGTACTATTGCCAATTTATCCTGATGAAGTACCAAATCTGGAAACATGTCATTTGTTATTTATTAGTGTGTTATGTGTAAAGCAATTTAGATTTGTAGAATTTTCCTTCAGACGTTTATTGGGATTTAATGTTTAAACACATTCCATAATAGAGGAATGTTTAATTTCAGAATATGTAACTGCAAACTGTGTCAAAATACAAATATTGCCAAATTGGACGAGTCTCCCCTACAGTGAATTTTACCCAGGTTAAGATAATGATGACAATGACATTTGAATTAATGATGGCGAAATGAGTCCGAGGTCCAGCGCCGAAAGTTCTGCTTCAATTGGTTGAGAAACCTCAACCAGGTAACTTGTCATAACCAGGATTTTAACCCAGGCCCTCTCGTTTCACCGTCAGACATGCTTACTGTGTGGAGCCTGCAGTAGCATTTATGACCGATGTCGATAGTCATGTGTTATACCGGTTGTTCCAGACCACCCGTTCACCACCAATTCTTCATTTATGAAACAAAGTATAAAGTTTTATAACATGTTGGCTAATGACGTTAAAATTTTGGATATGAGACATTTTAAGATTGTATTAAAAAACATTTCACTATCCATCCATATTATAGAATAAGTGATTTTCATGATATGCTTAAAAATGTGTTGCTTTGACTTATGTTGATTGTCTGTAGACACAAGCCAAACTTAATAAAGGCTATCTATCTATCTATCTATCTATCTGTCTATCTATCTATCTATCTATCTATCTATCTATCTATCTATCTATCTATCTATCTGTCTGTCTGTCTGTCTGTCTGTCTGTCTGTCTATGTCTATGTCTATGTCTATGTCTATGTCTGTCTGTCTGTCTGTCTGTCTGTCTGTCTGTCTGTCTGTCTGTCTATCTATCTATCTATCTGCCTATCTGCCTATCTGCCTTTCTGCCTATCTGCCTATCTGCCTATCTGCCTATCTGCCTATCTGTCTGTCGAAGAAAGTGAAGTTTTGTCGAACTTACGGTTGGTTGTATGGATGCTCTGGGACATTCTGTATACTAATGTGTAAAATAATTTGTTAGAGAGAGAAAGAGAGAGAGAGAGAGAGAGAGAGAGAGAGAGAGAGTAACGGAAGTAATGAAAACGTATTACCGTTACAGCTGTACAGCACGATAATGGCTGTGCCTATAGTGTATTAATTCTGAAGCCGGCACAATATTAAACAAATGTCGATGGCAATAATCGTAGTGCGCTTCGAACAAATTGCCAGTATTAAGAGCGACCATTTGCATTAACTTTAATGTTAAAAGTTTGGAAATATATATATTGTTATAAATGCAAAGTGGCGTGTTTATAAGTTACAGTGTACAGTATTTCGACTCGCTAATTACCAATGCCTTGTTACAGGCATGAACAATATTTACTAGAGCATAAATTCAACTACAAACGTTATCAGTAACGTCGGCAGGTGCATAGACAAAGGCTTAGCTTAATTCATGGCTCTCTTATTCTCCATAGTGTTAGATTATTATACTGAAGAATTTATCTTTGTTATGTACAGTAGTGGCAAAAAAACCGGACCGACCCTTGTAGCTGATTTCAGAGCCTTGTTCACTTCAGAGCACGATAGACTGGTAACTAAGACTTTCGTGGTTCGAATCCTGCCTGGGAAGGAAACTTTTTTGTTCCTTATTCAAATTTATTCCCAATACTTTTCGATTGCTGGTAAAATTCATGTTCTGGGAATAATAAGTTAATTAAGTAGTAAAATATCGCTGCAATCGAAAAGTATTGGGAATAAATGTTAATAAGGAACAATATATATATCATTCTCAGGCAGGATTCGAACCACGAAAGTCTTGGTTACCAGTCTATCGTGTTCTGGAGTGAACAAGGCTCTGAAATCAGCTACAAGGGTCGGTCCGGTTTTTTTTTTTTTTGCCACCACTGTACATATACACTGGGATCATAGATTTGAGGCAATTTTAAAAAAAGGAATAGTTTATAAAGTGTAATAAAAGATTATGTACGTTTTGAAGCACGAATAATCCAAAAACAGGTTGTCCACCCGTCTGGAAAACAGGGAATACTGTGAAATATCAAGGAATTCCGTAAATTACGGGAAAACCGAGAAAAGTTGGGGAATTCCGACGAAAATCCTGAGTTTCATTCTTTCTTCCGTCAAATAATGCCAACCACACTTAATTAGCAAACGGTTGACCAATACTTCAAATTATTTGTAGAATATAAATGAAAGTTTTATATGATATTTTTATTACAAGATTTACAAGATTTTTATTGCAAGCAAAAATTACATACACTAACAAAGATTTTACAATATTATTGTAATACTTGTATATGAATATTCTTCAAAATTCGAAATTGATTACAAATCTCATAGTCAAATTGTCTACATATTACAATTTATTTTAACTGGGTCACACCCGAAAAAGCAAGATGCTTGAGGTCGGGTGTGGCCAATAATGAAAACTGGATAGCAGAAAAAATAATAATAAATAAAATAATAGTGATAATATTGAAGCTGGTATTCTCATGAAACTAATTCTATTAATTAAAATCTATCACAGCATAACGTACAGGAGAGTCCATATAGGGCAGTTTCTGTCAGATGCTTTTCCAATTCACTGCGGAGTAAAGCAAGGAGATGCACTATCACGTATACTTTGTAACTTTGCTCTAGAATATGTCATTATAAAGGTTCAGGAAAACAGAGAGGGTTTGGAATTGAACGGGTTACATCAGTTGTTTGTCTGTGGGGATGACGTGAATATATTAGGAGAAAATCCACAAACGATTAGGGAAAACACGGAAATTTTATTGAAGCAACTAAAGAGATAGATTTGGAAGTAAATCCCAAAAATATAAAGTATGTGGTTATGACTCATGACCAGTATAGGGCCTATAGTACGAAATGGAAATATCATTACCTCAGAACAACAGTGGAATGTCTTGCAAAAATCATATTTTAAATAATGAGGATAAAAATTGCTATTGAACATCGATTGCAATGTGTAAATAAAGTTTTGATTTAATATGAAGCTAAAAAACAAGGAACTGACAAGCACCACTGATCTACAAAATGAAGCTAACTTAAAACTTAATTAATCTCGAAACCACAGTTTGTCAAGATAACCCACTGTAGGCCTAGTTCTGATTAAACGAAATAAAAAATTGGAAATTTATCCTTTGAAGAGGTAGAAAAATTCAAATATCTTGGAGCAACAGTAACAAATATGATGGATAGTCGGCAGAAAATTAAACGCAGAATAAATATGGGAAATACCTGTTATTATTCGGTTGAGAAGCTTTTGTCATCCAGTCTGCTATCAAAAAAGGTGAAAGTTAGAATTTTTAAAACAGTTATATTACCGGTTCTGTATGGTTGTGAAACTTGGACTCTCACTTTGAGAGGGGAACAGAGGTTAAGGGTTTATGAGAATAAGGGCTTAGAAAAATATTTGGGGCTAAAAGGGATACGTTACATGAAAATGGAGAAAGCTACACAAGACAGAACTGCAAGCATTGTATTCTTCACCTGACATAATTAGGAACATTACATCCAGGAGAACTTACGTTTTGCAACAAATACCGGCAAGGTACCTGCAAGACATTACAATATTTTCACCATGTTATTTTATATTCCGCGAAACAGATATGATGTTTATGTTAAAATATCCATAGTTACACAGATGACTCCTGACATAATTACGATAATTAAATCCAGACTTCTGAGTTAGGCAGGGCATTGGAGCACGTATGGGCGAATCCAGAAATGCATAGTGTGTTAGTTGGGAGGCCGAGACGTAGTTGGGAGGATAATATTAGAATGGATTTGAGAGAGGTGGGATATGATGGTAGGGATTGGATTGATCTTGCTCAGGATAGGGACCGATGGCGACATTGAACCTCCGGGTTGTCTGAAATCCGTTAGTACTCGTAAGTAAGAATATAAATGAATCTCAGACAATGAAGCCGAGCAGGTCCTATTTCGCCATTAAAATTTCCAACTTCGCAACATTCTGTTTTAGCTGCTTAAAAGTTCAGAAGTCTCTCTGTTCCGACGTAAATAATTAGAGACTGCTTTGCATTCAGCGTTCATTGCAATTCCTTGTTCTTGAGCTCCATTTCCTAGCCAATTAAGACTTATGAGTAATAAATGGCTCTTTAGTTAAGCAAGGTATACTTTTCTTGTATTTGGTTCTAGAACAGACTCGGTTCTTTCAAGAATGTAATCTGCTTGAATTGAGATAATTCGCACACATTTACAGAATGGAGACAAACTTAGGTTATGGAAATTTATCCTGTTTTTTTTACTTTGTTATTTAACGACGCTGTACCAATTACGAGGTTATTTAGCGTCGATGGGATTGGTGATAGCGAGATATTTGGCACGAAAAGGCCGAGGATTCGCCATAGATTATCTGACATTTACCTTATGGTTGGGGAAAACCTCGGAAAAACCCAACCAGATAATCAGCCCAAGCGAGAATCGAACCCGCGCCCGAACGCAACACCGGATCGCCAGGCAAGCGCCTTAGCCGACTGAGCTGCGCCGGTGGCTTTTTCCTGTTTTGTATGTAGGCCTATATTATATCATATATTATATTAATATGTTTGAGTCACTTACAAGGAGAGGACACGCTCTGTATATCACCGAATTAAATCAGATTTTGTGACATGAAAGTACAAGACACACTGTTTAAAGTCATACCTGGTATGGGTGGCCAATGACCCCTCGTTTAGGAAATATTGGCTATTGTTTATGATATACTTCCGTTAGGTGCCTAATAGGGAAACATTAGGCTGTGTAACGGCGTAGCTCACGTGGTTGGATGCTGAGTTGTCATCCAGGCAACCCGAGTTCGAATCCTAATGCCTTCTCATTTTTTAAAGCTTGATATTATTATTATTATTATTATTATTATTATTATTATTATTATTATTATTATCATCATCATCATAACTATTATTATTATTATATTTGTTATTATTATTATTTTAATTAACTTTCAGTTGTCAGTTCCTATATTCAAAGTCATGTTGAAATATGCGTGGTATGCATCAAAATTGATAAACGAACGAGAAGTGTTTGTGAATGTGAAGGATATCTGTTTCGCAGAAGTGCGGAAAAATGTGTATGACTGTGGACAACCTTCTTTCATTTGCTGTGCATGGTGCAGGAAATGTGTATGTTTTGTGTGTTTTTATGACATCATAATGAATCGGGTGCAAAATGAAATGGAATAGCTGCTACAGAAATAGAACAGACACCAGTGACACATCTTACCTTCCTACGTGAGCAGTATTTCATTGTTTATCCTTTACAATACAATGTTAGTTAATTAGTAATTTGTTTAAAACATGATGCAGCATTCAATACATTGAGAAATATGATACAGGTATGTAAATAGATAACTGTGATCACAATATTAATCATTATTAAAAGAAAAAAAATATAGGAGCAGTTAAGATTCGAACTCAGGTTGCCTGGATGACAACTCAGCATCCAACCATATGGGCTACGCCGTTACACAGTCTATTGCTTACCTATTAAGCACCTAACGGAAGTATGTCACAAACAATAGCCAATATTTCCAAAAAGAGGGGTCATTGGACACCCATACCAAGTATGACGTTAAACAGTACATTTTGTACTTTCATCTCACACAATATTATTCCATTCGGTGATATACAGAGGGTGTCCTCTCCTTGGTAGTAGTAAATGCCCATGTTGGATAAATCGTAAAACAGCGAACGCCAGTAGGGGAAGTTATCCCCACCCTCGCCGCTCGGCACCTCGCACGCCTACTCTCTCTCTCTCTCTCTACTATCTGCCCCGCTTCGGTGGATCACTGCCTACCGCCTCGCACGTATTTCATGTTTTACAATACATCACAACACAATACAACGAAATTAATGTGCATTAGACAACGAGACATATCCAAATAACACACATTGCATTTCTGCAATACGTTATGGCAGTTCCCTAGAACATAAATAGATTCATTTTCCCTTCTACCACCAACTGCTACCTGCTAACATCAGGGACTGTCGAAGTAAAATTGAATTCAAACGCAAACTTACTAGGCACTTGGTCAGTAATTGATTTCTTGTAAATAGTTTCCTTAATCTATCACAAAATATTTCAGTATCCAGTAATTTCATCGCTATACAATTTTGTTATTCTAGGTTTAATTTTTAATTCAGTAAATATAAAATATTCTTTGTTTTTCTATGATAAATTATCTATCTTTAATTATCCAGGTAATCTTTTCGTACTTTGATTGTTATTGTAATTGTAAATTTAATACTAATTGTAATTTTATTTGTAATTGTGATTGTAAATTTAATACTAATTGTAATTTTATTCTTCATATTATAGTTTGAATCTCCTGGTAGAGGGGCAGAGAAGGCCTCACGGCCTTATCTCTACCGGGTTAAATAAATACTACT
The DNA here is from genome assembly GCF_040183065.1 of Periplaneta americana. Lineage (NCBI taxonomy): Eukaryota > Metazoa > Arthropoda > Insecta > Blattodea > Blattidae > Periplaneta > Periplaneta americana. The sequence continues at coordinate 188,337,861 of NC_091132.1, read as the reverse complement.
AATACTACCAACTCGCCTCGGTAGCCGAGAGGTCTAAAGCCTGACCAAAAAGCGTGCTTGCGTTTCGTTAGGAAGATCGACGGATCGAATACTACCCTCCGCAAAGTCATAATCGTAGAGCGCTTCGAACAAATAGCCAGTAACCTATTAAGAGCAACCATTTGCATTAACGTTTTTTTTGTAACACAGAACCTGTTTCTACAAAAAACATGCAGGAGGTCGCAGGTGAAACCCAGTACGAGAAGCAGCTATCTCTTGGCTTGGTCTCCAAACTCCTCAGATCTAACCCCTCCTGACTTCTTCGTCTAGAATTAAAGACGTGTCTATTCACAGAAACCCAGGAACATTGATGATCTGAGAGTAAAAATTACTCAAGCTTTTCAACAAATCACCCCTCTTATGTCACAACGGACATGGAAATTACTCAAGCTTTTCAACAAATCACCCCTCTTATGTTACAACGGACATGGGCTGAATTGCATCACCGTTATGAGTTGTGCAGGGTGCGCAATGGGGGTCATGTTGAGCTCTGAGGAATCTCCCATCTTTCAGTGTTGTATGCACAAAGTTTCAATAAATAAGGTTCAGTAGTAAATGTTTTTTATTTTCTCACTACACTAAGGTTCGCTGCGTGTCCAGGTTTCGAACACGCAACCCCACTAGTTTCTAGGCCAGGTCCCTCCATGCGTCGCCATTGTGCGTTCCGTCAATGCTATGGAATGATGGGGAAAACAGGAGAACCCCGAGAAAACCCTAACTGCGAGTTTGTCCGCCGCAAGTGTCACTATGAGTTTTCCAATGAAAAGTTCCAGATTAAGTCGGAACTCGAACCCGGAATGCCTGCGTGTCTGACCACTCAGTCACCGCAAGGATATGTTCCATACTATACTCATCTGCTATTCAACGGAATCAGTAACTAACAGACTTCGTAGTTGATACAGCGTCTTTAAATATCTAAGAGATAAGTCATGTTGTTAGGTTTACATTAGTCATGTAAATCTATACTAATAATAAATCTGTAGCCGAAATGTTTCTGGTAATTTTCGATTTTCCAAAAATAATTGGTCCTAACATATATAATTAACCACCCTGAAACCGAAAATCGCTTTTTTGAAATTTTTGTTTGTATGTCTGTCTGGATGTTTGTTACCTTTTCACGCGATAATGGCTAAACCGATTTATATGAAAATTTGAATATAAATTAAGTTCGTTGTAACTTAGATTTTAGGCTATATGGCATTCAAAATACTTTATTTAAAAGAGGGGTTTTAAGGGGGCCTGAATTAAATAAATCGAAATATCTCGCTTATTATTGATTTTTGTGAAAAATATTACATAACAAAAGTTTCTTTAAAAACAATTTCCGATAAGTATTATTCTATACAAAATTTTGATAGGACTGATATTTAATGAGATAAATGAGTTTTAAAATTACAATAACAACGCCATCTAAGGCACTGTACCGAAATAAAAACAAATGACTTCGTCTATAAGGGGCCTTGGAAAACAACAATCGAAAGCTATTAAACATAGCTGTTTGTATGAAGTAATATCGGAACCTAATTAATTGTTTAATTATTATTTCACCGTTGGAAAGTGTAGTTTCTCTAGATGGACATAATTCTACATTGTTATTACAGTAACTTCTGGAACATATAGCAAGTAATATAATGTATACACATTAAAACTAAATGATATGTCAATCTCCATTAAGCTATGGTTGTATGTAATAACAATTAAGAAACATGTTAAAGGAATTGTCATTGCACCAAATGATTGCTCCCTGGACCAAAATGATCGCATTTTAATTATTTAAATACAATTTAAATTAAGTAACATATTAAACGATTTATCTTTCTATCAAACACGAATGTTCCCTGGATCAAACGTCCTATTTTAATTATGTAATTACTTTATATTTATTTCTAATAGATGCAGCGGAGCGCACGGGTACGGCTAGTTACAGTAATAATAATAATAATAATAATAATAATAATAATAATAATAATAATAATAATAATAATAATAATAATAAAATAGCTTCATATGATACGTAGTTGGTATCGTATGCTACAAATATTATAATTATTTGCTAATGCAAAAATCAGAATACACAAGCATTCGTGGCTGGATTCCAATTCACAAAAGCAAACCCGGAAATTGAAAGCTACGACCTACCTGAAACCTTGTTAATTACAGAACAGTGATTGAACCGAATGGCATGAAATATAAATGTCAGTGTACAGGCGAGGGAAAAGTATCAACAGTCCTTTCGTGAGATTTCCGCAAATGAAACTGTTCCGGAAAATAACGGATGATCGTAGAGGAGAGATATGCAGATGCGTTTTTTGTTGCTGAACTGGATGCTTCCGGCCACTGTGTTCTCCTTGGCAGTGTTGCCACACTAATAACCATAAAGTGTCAGAGAATGGTGTCCAAGAAAGAAAAATAAATACGAAGTAAAATATTTATTGTAGTGGGATTAGTCTGCAGGCACATTGGAGGCACGCTTGGGCAAATAAAATGGAATCGTCTGCGTGCCCAAGCGTGCCTAGAAGCTTGCTGTGGAAGTGTGGTCACGATTCCATAATGTTGTGGTATCGAACATTTGTAGAAACAGGTTGTGTTAAAAAAAACATGCAGAAGGTCGCAGACGAAACCGAGTACGAGAAGCAGCTATCTCTTGGCTTAGCCCTCAAACTCCCCAGATCTAACCCATCCTGACTTCTTCGTGTGGGGTTTTGTTAAAGACATTGTCTATTCACAGAAAGCCAGGAACATTGATGATCTGAGAGTAAAAATTACTCAAATTTTTCAACAAATCACCCCTCTTATGTTACAACGGACATGGGCTGAATTGCAAGTAACCGCTTCCACTTCCAGTACAGTTGTCGAAATGGAGTCCTCGAATGAAGAGCATCTAGTATTAGGAAATGGAGTGTTGAAGTTTTTAGTGATAGATGAGGATGCATTATTACTATTCAAGAGTGTACAGATAGTAGGATATGCTGATGATTTGGATATAATGGAAAGGTCACTGCAATCTGGAGAAGTATATAACCAGCTAGAGAGGACAGCTGTTAAGATTGGGCTTCAGATTAACGTAGATAAGACCAAGCGAATGATCCAAAGTAGAGATCGACTGGAAATACCGCCAATTTTGGATGAATTTGAGATGGTGGATGAATTTAAGTATTTAGGCATAATTCTTAATTCTAATAATGATGAATGGACAGAGGTCAGAGTGCTGCATTGGAGTTAAATCGCTCGCTTGAACTCGGTCGAGTGTCGCACCCTCGAGTGAGATACGATCGGTCGTGATACGCTCGTAATAAATAGAAGCACAGTACAAGGTCATCTCACCGACATGTCTTATCTAGTATGGAAGGCGACAGATAAGATACACATATGTTTTGCTCACACGGTAAAAATAAGGCTTTATTTTCTGCGTTTATGACAAACGTTTAATGGAACGTACCAAAACAGTAACATGAAGTTATAAATAACATAGTATGAAAAACTTCGATATACAGTTATTATTGCTAATTAATAATTATTCAATATTTAATTTACCACATATGTAATATGATAGGTCCATACATAGTGTTCCACCTATATACTGCGACAATGTAGAAACGTTTTACAAAATATTATTGATATAGCAGTAGATTAATAACAATATTAGTACAGAGATAACGTCACAGAAAATGTAATAAAACGAATAATCATGCTGCTCAACTGTTACAGACGCAAAGATTGATACACTAATTATTAGAGATTATTAGTATCATCATTGTTATTATTATTATTATTATTATTATTATTATTATTATTATTACTAGAAAACTTGATACAGTTCTTGCATTATCGTGATTGTGTTCTTCGTTTATAATAATTACATTTACATCCAATAACATCTATCAGATGTGGCAAAAGCAAAATCACTCCTGTGTGGGGGGGGGGGATATCTACAAAATTTATATTACATTTTAAAGCAAGTTTTGTAGTTGTACTATGGAGAGGTTAGTTAAACACTGCAAAGTTTTGAAATGATAAACATCTATGATGTTACTACACAGTTCATCACTGTAACAAGAACGAATGTCTAACGCTCGGCTTATACCGTTCGAGGCTTTATCGCTCGTGACAATTTTACCCATCATGCATGTGCGCTACCTATCGGATTATGCTATGAACTACTTGGCGCTCGAGCAAAAACGTCCGATGCAGACCTCTGACAGAGGTACAACGGAGAATTTCACAAGCAAATAAGACATATTTTGCGGTACTGGAAATAATGAAATCTAATTGTGTACGTAGAAGAACAAAAGTGATAATTTATAAAACTATTATTAGAAGTGTCTAATGTTATGGAAGTGAAGTCTGGGTCATGATAAAAAAAGATGGAAATGGCATTGGGAGGATTTGAACGGAAAATCCTGAGAAGGATTTTCGGACCAGTTCAGCAGAATGCACAATAGAGAACCAGGAACAACGATGAATTATATAAATTGTACAATGATAATTAAAATTTAGAAATCTTCTCACTATTCGTGAGCTGCCACATGGGACAAAGAGTACTTAACCATACTTAAGTTCAGTGAACCATTAATTTTGTTTTGACAATGAAACTCCTACAAGTACATAGCTGCAAATACATTTTGTGATTGGTGGAAATATACCTAGTTTTAGAGAGGCAAGTGTTACAAAAAAGTATAGAATGCTAATGAACTTGGTTTCATTTCGAATATAGGTGATGCTTCAAGAGAGCAATCGATCCTTTCAATGCAGTTTAAGTTACAATCGGAATAATAGATATAGGCCTAGGTATTCCAAGCCTCTTAAACACATCTTTCATGAAGAGAGTAGCGGTACCTCTTGCTCTAACCAGAAGCCCGATTACTTCAAGCTCTTCTAGCTGGTACTTTTGGAGGTAATATGGAATGGTAGGATTGCAGATATTCTTTTTTTCCTTATCCACTTCTGCTGGCTGTTCCTCATTCGTTTCGAAACGCACAGTGGGATCAATTATGAATCCAGATCTTGTAGATTGCATGAAAGCTATTATATCTATGCGCCGTGTACTGCCAGTGACGGAGAGACCATGTACTTCTTCAAAGGTGTTGTAATCGGCATCTTTAAGGGCAGTGGCTATTATTTATCGTACTTGGTGGTGTCTAGCGTTTCGCAGATCTTCGCCGTGCGGACAGGATCCCAGGACGTGTGCAAGAGTTTCAACCTCGTTGTGGCAATGCCTACAACGGTTGTCCTGTCACTTTTATCAAGCTTCGAAGACTGGAATGGGCTGGGCACGTACACAGGATGGATGGCCACAGGGTACCTAAGAGGATACTCCAAGGAAGAATATATGGTGTAAGACCTAAGGATAGACCAAAAAATAGATGGATTGATTCGGTGAATGAGGATGCAAGGGTCTTGTTGGAAACAGCAGCTTGGAGGCGAACGGCAAAGGATAGAGAAGAATGGAGGAAAAGGGTAGAGGAGGCCAAGGCTCGATTGCGGGCTGTAGTGCCATAGTAGAAGAAGAGGATGCATTAAGGGATGAATGGGTGAAAGAATATTTTAAGTCAGGGAGGAAGATGGAGAGTATAAACGAATTTTGTGCGAGATCGTGCATATTTACTTGTTTTCCGCACAGAACCAATACGCGGTAAGTGTGAAATACCACATTCAGTATTCCCAACGTAACACACATAACAATTTCCCTCTTCTTACCGCTTAAGCGCGACATTCATTTTACTGCTTTAGGCTTTTAACATATTATTTTTAGAGACGTTTAACATAGTAATAATTATAAATTGGAAACTTACCACTGCAATTTCACCTAAATTGCAATGTTAATTATTGTTTTTAAATATTTGCAAAAATTAAGTAAAGTCTACTACTCCACGAAACTTATTGCATTCCTGATACAAGTAACATTAAGGAAGCCGTGAAAAAATCAACAAGATTCCAGATGCCGATGTTATTACTGCAATATGTTATATAAATAATATTGTTAAAATATTAAAATGAAAAATAAATAATTCCATAACCTTACCGTTTGTTTTAAGTTCGCATTTATAGACTGGGGTGAAAAAAAGACAGACGTATATCACGGCCTGCTGGAGTATAGTAAACACAGAAAACATTTTATAGCAACAATGTTGAAGAAAGATATTTTGATTTTCCGAATTTGCCGTCATTAAACAGAAACCAACATGGAGATTTCATTGCAACTAATTAGAAATTCGTCTTTCAGGTATGTAATAAACGATCTTCGCACAAAATAATGTACGATACACGAGCGGTATGTTTGTTTTCATGTTCTCGGAAATTAAAAAAGCTCAACTACGTTTCGCTTTTTCAATCTTTTCTTCGACCATGAAAACGTCAACATACCGCTCTTGTAACGTATATTACTATTCCCGATCTTCTTTAATTATTTTAGAATGTCCTTACAAGATGCATCCCAGGTTGCCCTTCTTTCTTGAATACATGCTATTAGTATTTCAACGTCCACTGTGGAAAAAAATCAGTCCCAAAAACTGCCACAAATATGACGTCACACAGGCAAGCGTGCTAGAAAAAAGAAATTTATTTGAACAGTGGAGACGGGTGAACAAGCTTGCGCTTGTAACTTGCTTGCAGTGTGAACACCTTCGCCGCGGCACCAATAGTTTCAAACGGACATTCACTAATTTTGTTTCTTGAGGCACGCAAGTGCTTCCATTTTACTTGCCCAAGCGTGCCTCTAATGCAGTCTTGCAATGATGACTAATAATTTCGAGCGAGAGCTCTTTTATGCCCGCTGCGCGCGCACGGAGCTCTTTTACCTGTAAACATTGCTAAAGGATGTACAGATCTTAGAACACAGCGCATCATGACGGAACGGAAGCGCTTAAAGCTTTCAAGGAAGAGTGGAAGATACAATATTTATGCTTCGAACATGGTGATGAAGTCCAGTGTTTGTTGTGTAAAATTATATCATTTGCAAAAAAAAGCAACATAAAACGGGATTATGAGGCGCAACATGAAAAAGAGAGAGAAATAAATTGCTTTCGGAATTGACATCGAAGGTAAATTAATTTACATTTGGATCAGTAGATTGTATCTAGATTCCTTTTATTTCTTTATTTTAAATGTATTGTTGATGTTTTATTTGTTGCTTGTTTCTGGATATTTGCTTTTATTACACTACGTGTTTCTTTAATTTAGAAATAATATTTTATCTTTGATTGCACTGTAACTTATACTATTACTAAGCTCAAAAAGCTAATTCACTTTTATTCCAATAACTATTTTCAAGATTTTGAGCAAATATGAACTAAACATTTTGAAAACTTTGATGCAAGGAGTTTTTTTTTTTTTTTTTTTTTTTTTTTAGTAACGTCAATATAAAATATACTTAAAAATATAATTTCAAAACTATTAGATCTAATTGCACCAAATTTTGTACAGATGATATTATTATAGATCTGTTTATATAATCCATTTTTGAATCTTGCGTACACCACTTTTAACACTTGAATATAATTAATTGATGAACTAGTGGACTTACTCGTGTTAAATATGTAATATTCGTCCGGCTTACAGCTGTTTCAGTGCATCACGCACCATCATCAGAGCTGAACACACCCTACACACACTAAAACACATCCTGATCAAATCCTCAACACACAGATCAATTTCAGTACACACACACTATTCGACTCCACAATCCAACACATTCCAACAATAAAACACACCCTCCTAACAGGCAGAGAAGTTCGAGATGACGCCGCGATCTAGTAGGCTCTGATGATGGTGCGTGATGCACTGAAACTGCTGTAAGCCGGACGAATATTACATATTTAACACGAGTAAGTCCACTAGTTCATCAATTAATCTGTTTATATAGTTTAAATTTCACAAATTTTGGTCGAAAATTGTGGAAGTTTTAAAAATCATACATACCGGTATCCCCTTAAATGATTGACCCCAAAAATTACGATGGCTTTCAGTATCTTAATTTAATCAATTTGTTTTTTTCGTGTTACATGCATCTCACAAATCACTCTAAGAAAACTCATTCCATAATCATGACTGGAGAGTAAGGACTACATTTTCACAATCACACAATCAATATACTCTATTTCAATCAATATTGCCATTATTATTTTTTCAACAAAACTCAAAAGTACTTAGAGATCACACACGTCGAGCAGTTAGACCCTATTAGTTTCTCCTAACCAATGAAGTGAAGTATTTACATAATAAATAATTTATTTTAATAAGAAAATGATTTACAAACAATTAACTTTTCCTATTTCTCTTTTTGTTCTTAAAACCCCTTCCCTTTGCGATTTGTTTATATATGTACGTGTATATTAAATAACTGAGTAATTAGCCCTATTATATAGCCAGAAATTTAGTAACGCAAGTTATTGTAATAATTGCTGCTATTACATGTGTATGTACATCCCTGTTGTCTACGTTACGACGATAAGTAGTGGATGCGCTATGCGCTCGTGATCAAGGTCGAGCTCTTCTACCATGATTGGGAGCTAATATCGGCTCATCCCTGCTCTAATGTGACCGCAGCCTTATGAACTTACAGATACGTGACACAAATAACCAAGTTTTTTTTATACTGGTCACAGTGGCTTCTTGAAAGAAAAAAAATTCCCGTAATCGATCGCAGAACCAAGTCAATGTACTCGTACTAGCTCACGTCCCCGGCCTATGCACCATGCTGCAGTCAATGTGTGTAATCGGTCCCCAACATTACAGACCTAATTATATCAATGTATTGAAGTCAATCTGTCATCTGCAGGTATCCAGTGAAACTTCTGATTTCGTGCATAATATCAGTGTACTTAGAATTGAAAAGTTACCTATGGGCGCGAAGTTACAGCTAATTAAAAACTGGGATAGGCTACTGAAAAACACTGTATTTTGTGAACAGTGAGATAGATATTTGATGTTACCGCAGTCTAGTATACACAGTCACGAAGCTTGAGTTGTGAGGGTACTAGGAACAATAGACTGTGCCGGTACTATTTCGCATTGTCTGTAATGAGGCGATAGTAGCGATCCCAGTGGTTAGCAACTATCTATGGATGCATATTTACTACGTATTGAGCTTCGTGACTGTATATACTAGACCAGTGATGTCAAAGCAAGCGCACTTTTCTGAACTTGACGTCGTGCGCGGGCAGCAAGCGCTAAGTATGGAAAGAGGAAGGGTTGTGTATATGAATAAGCAACCTGTTGGATTAAGAAACAGTGGTGCACAAACTTTAAACGGAACGTGAAATTTTATATCGTTATTTTTATATGGCTTCTTTCTGTTTAATATTATCTATATTGTCTGTAAAACAAAAGTACTAACACTGATTTCTTAATATTGCACTTGTGTTTTAAATCTTAATAACATAATAGAGAGTTAAGAAGGAATATTCACTTAAATTCCATAGTAGTATAATATTGTACTGTATTAAGTGGATGAAACACATCATTCATAAAGAAAGTCATATTCCAAAGAAAGAGATTGAGTATGACATGATATGTTGGAATTTATATTGATGGTATCTTTAGCCTTACGAAAGTAATCAATAAACTAATCAAAACAATATTACAGTACAAAGCAAAGTTACCTAGGTACTGTATCTGTTTTAAGTGTAACTAATATTACATAACAAAACTCTTATCGCATTATGCTTTTAAGGTGATATTTGTGAGCAACTTCCTATCATCAGAAAATTAAATTATTTTCTCGAAATCTGCTGACGCTATAGAGCTGACATTTTTACAACACATGGGCACGTATCTTTTGCTTATGATGTAACAGTAGTTGCTTTGTTAATTCATTTCCTTACAAACAATTTCCATGCGAATATTTTCAATACACTATCTTCAGTAATACGTATATACGGTATATTAGATTTACGAAAACATTCTGTAAGGCTACTAAATAAATCGGCCTATACCTGAAAATTTCACTTTTCTGTTAAAAAAGTTGAGAAAATATTTCTTTTGAATATAAAAAGAAAACTTATGAAAAATGAGCATTAAAATTAAAGCTTACATTCTTATAATGCACTTATACTTCTCAGGCAAATCTAAAAATTACCATGGATACAGTTTTAATAAGTTCTCTTCCCTTTATCCATTGAATCAGTGCTGGCCATCCCTGAATATAGCTCGACGAAGCGGCAAATACCACCTCTTTCGTCTGTCTCTTTCCTTTCCGCTGTAAAGTGCTCAGGCTCTCCTGGGCTCTAAAGCGCGCGCTTGCTCCTGTGGGCATCAATTGACATGCCTGTACTAGACTGTGATATTACCATTTTCTCTTTCACACAAAACTTGTAATTCTGTGCAACTGCTCTGGAGTCGTGTATGGAGTTATCCCGTTCATTCCTAGCAAAGTGTCACGTCATGTAAGCTCGAAGAACTCCTATCCAGACGGCATACTATGCCTATATAAGTGCAAGATACGATCGTAATAGACCGGAAGCACCTGCGTAGCGAGGGGATGCAAGAGTGGCGAGGGCACTGATCTCAGCGATGATAATTTTAATTGGTAATGACCTGAAGAAGTAATTCTATTTTGTTGCAGGCCTATGTTCTTAAAAGTACGAAATAATAGTGTTATTATATTCGTAAATGAGGAAACTGTATATGAATACACAGAATTTATTCATGTTTGTTTTGTAATACATGTAGCCTATGGGATGTCCGATACAGAACTCCCAAGTTTTCAGTTAAATTTATGACTTTTTACAACCAGAAATCTTTGTAGCATATTCTTTTATTATAGCAATGTACAACACGAGTTGTATTTGTGCAGAATATTTCACGAATATACAAGGTGATCCGTTTGGGTATGGATAAAATAAAAACATCGTAAAACATTTACTACTGAACTTTATTTGTTGAAACTTTGTGTATATATAAGCTACCAGCGTGGCTCAGTCGGTTAAGGCGCTTGCCTGCCGGTCTGAAGTTCCGTTCGGGCGTGGGTTCGATCTCCGCTGATTACCTGGTTGGGTTTCCTCCGAGTTTTACCCCAACCATAATGTGATTGCAAGGTAATCTATGGCGAATGTTCGGCCTCATCTCGACAAATATAATCTCGTTATAACCAATCTCATCGACCCTAAGTAACCTATTAGTTGATACAGCGTCGTTAAAAACAACTAAAAAACTTTGTGTATACAACACTGAAAGATGGGAGATTCCTCAGAGCTTAACATGACCCCCATTGGGCACCCTGCACAACTCATAACGGTGATGCAATTCAGCCCATGTCCGTTGTAACATAAGAGGGGTGATTTGTTGAAAAGCTTGAGTGATTTTTACTCTCAGATCATCAATGTTCCTGGATTTCTGTGAATAGACAATGTCTTTAACAAAACCCCACACGAAGAAATCAGGTTAGATCTGGGGAGTTTGAGGACCAAGCCAAGAGATAGCTGCTTCTCGAACCCCAGTACGCGTGCGACCTCCTGCATGTTTTTTTTTTAACACAGAATCTGTTTCTACAAATGTTCGATACCACAGCATTATGGAATCGTATTTAGGTACATTACGCATACCATACTCACGTCGAAATTCCCTTTGAACTCTTTTAACACACTCAAATTTAGCGCTGTTGATTTGTAGTTGCCATTTTAATCATCTACAATTTTCATTTGTTCTTCCAGATTATGCATTGTTGATTGTCATATATGGAAACTCCCATCTTTTAATCATAATATAACCAGCAAGACATTTTTCCTACTATCATATTAGCTTTATAGTAATAAATTAATATTATCTATACCTAAAGGGACCAGACTATAATATGCCATTAGGAAAGTCCAGGAAAACAGGGAGGATTTGAAATTGAACGGATTACATCAGCTGCTTGTTTATACGGATGGCGTGAATATGTTAGGAGAAAGTCCACAAATGGTTAGAGAAAACAAGGGATTTTACTTGAAGAAAGTAAGGAGATAGGTTTGGAAGTGAACCTCGAACAGACAAAGTATATTATGATTATGTCTCGTGACCAGGACATAAAGTAGTACGAAATGTAAAATTCTCTTCATATTAAAATAACACAGTTTTGTAATTATTTCTGCAACATATTATGTGCGTGTGTGTATAAGCAGTGCATGTTAAACAGTGATCTTTATGTACTTTGTAAAAATAGTGTTGTTGAATGTATTGCAAAGTAATACTAATATATTTAATTGAACTAAGTAGCTTTTGCAGACATTTCCATTACGCTGTACAGTAAATACCCAAAGAATACAATCCCAATTATCTAACCTTTTGCTTTATTTTTTGTCTCTGTGTGGTTATATTTTAATTGGGTAGTGTAAAATAGATCGTCTCTTTTATCTTCCTATTGGCTCCGGTAAGAATTTTCAGTGGAAGATGGTGTGAGAAATAATAATGTAAATGTTTTATTTTAAATTGGGTTAGTTGAGAATATCGATGAGGGTGGGAGGGAAGGAATATTTTCTGCATAGTTTAACATTTTCGTCACTAGGTGCGCTGCTAAATGCATGGAGTAATTAGTTTTTGTTTTTGCTACCTGGTGCGCTGCTAGATGTAATAAGTTCTCCTCCGTCCAAGAGATGGCAGCAAGATCAGTTTTTTACATTAGCGCCTCTAGCATGTGTTACGGGAAACTCAGTAAGGTTCGTATCCTATTATATATTCATCCATGGTGTAGATTTTAGGTCAGTAAAACACAAAGTTTGAATACCAATGTTGTTTATGAGCTCTGTTTATTAATTTAATTTAAACTTACGTGACTTGGCCCGCGATTCTTTCTCGTATGGTTAATGTGGCCCTCGCTATGACAAGTTTGGCAAGCCCCGTTCTAGAGCTTTATTTTCGTTCATATGGAGTTTGTGGAGGTGGCAGAGCTAGTGTGAAAGCTTATGTGGACTTTAAGAAAGGGGAATTTCATAAAGATCCACCAGCAAAGCGGACATTATTACTCTTGGTGAGTAAATTCAGGCGAACTGGCTCAATGTCAACGCAAAGGAAGAAGTGGGAGGAGAAAAACGGCTACAGACAATGCCAGCGACGGATCGCCAAGGAGACATCAAACACATCCCCGTATGTGCATTGTCTGTAGCCAGGTTGTATATCCTACCTTTGTCGTCTCCTCATAGGGGTGGGAAAAATCGACAGGTGCATAGTTTTACTATGGTGCATATCTTTACGTGTGGGTGCGATCATCTGTCGACAGATGCATAGCTTTACCGTGCTGAATATCTTTATGTAGAAGCGGTCGTTGACGAACAGCTCTCTGAACAAATGGAATACAGAGAGAACAAGGGGAAGTCAAGGATTAAGCCTATAATGTGAATTAAAGCAGCACAAGGGGAGTACAAGGAGAACAAGGGGAACATAAGAAGGGCAAGAATATAAGGAGGAAATGTGAAATTCAAAGAGAACAGAGAGAAGAAGGCGAATATAAAGAGAAGAAGAGGAATGTAAGGAGAATAACTGGAATACAGAGAAAACCAGGGAATGTACAGAGAACAATGGGAATACAAGGACATCAACGGGAGTAAAGGAAGAACAAGAAAAATACAAGGATTAGAAGAAGAATATTATGAGAAGAGGAATATAAGAAGAAGAGGGGGAATGCAAGAAGAACAAAAGTAATTCAAGGAGAGCAAGAGGAATGCAAAGATAGCTAAGGAATGCAAGGAGGACAACGGAATGCGAAGAGAACAAGGTGAGTATAAGGAGTACAAGGTAATTCAAGGAGAGCAAGGGGAATGCAAGGAGGCAATGGAAATGCAAGCAGAACAATGGGAATTCAAGGAGAGCGAGGGGAATGCAAAGAGATAAAGGGAAATGCAAGGAGAACAAGGGCAATTCAAGGAGATCAAGGGTAATGCAAGACGATGAAGGCAATTCAAGGAGAGCAAGGGGAATGCAAAAAAAGAAGAGCAATTCAATGAGTGCAAGAAGAACAAGGGAAATTCAAGGAGAGCAAGGAGAATACAAGGAGAACAATAGAAATGCAAGAAGAACAATGCAATTCAAGGAGAGCAAGAGACATGGAGTAGAGCAAGGGCAATGCAAGGAGAGCAAGGGGAATGCAAAGACAGCAAGGAGAATGCAAGGAGAACAAGGGGAAGAAGGCAATTCAAGGAGAGCAAGGCAATTCAAGGAGAACAAGGGGCATCTAAGAAGAGCAAGAGAAATGCAAGGAGAACAAGGACAATTCAAGGAGAGTAAGGGGAATGCAAGGAGAACAAGAGCAATTCAAGGAGAGTAAGGGGAATGTAAGGAGAACGAGGGGAAGAAGGCAATTCAAGGAGAACAAGGCAATTCGAGGACAAGGGGAATGTAAGGGGAACGAGGGGAATAAGGCAATTCAAGAAGAGCAAGGACAATTCAAGGCAATTCAAGGAGAACGAGGGGAAGAAGGCAATTCAAGAAGAGCAAGGGCAATTCAAGGAGAGCAAGGGGAATGTAAGGAGAACGAGGGGAAGAAGGCAATTCAAGAAGAGCAAGGGCAATTCAAGGAGAATAAGGAAATTCAAGGAGAACAAGGGGAATGTAAGGGGAACGAGAGGAATAAGGCAATTCAAGGAGAACAAGGGGAATGTAAGGGGAACGAGGGGAATAAGGCAATTCAAGGAGAACAAGGGGAATGTAAGGGGAACGAGGGGAATAAGGCAATTCAAGGAGAGCAAGGGCAATTCAAGGAGAACAAGGCAATTCGAGGACAACAAGGGGAATGTAAGGGGAACGAGGGGAATAAGGCAATTCAAGGAGAGCAAGGGCAATTCAAGGAGAACAAGGCAATTCGAGGACAACAAGGGGAATGTAAGGGGAACGAGGGGAAGAAGGCAATTCAAGGAGAGCAAGGGCAATTCGAGGACAACAAGGGGAATGTAAGGGGAACGAGGGGAATAAGGCAATTCAAGGAGAGCAAGGGCAATTGAAGGAGAACAAGGCAATTCGTGGACAACAAGGGGAATGTAAGGGGAACGAGGGGAAGAAGGCAATTCAAAGAGAGCAAGGGCAATTCAAGGAGAACAAGGGGAATGTAAGGAGAACGAGGGGAAGAAGGCAATTCAAGAAGAGTAAGGGCAATTCAAGGACAACAAGGAAATTCAAGGAGAACAAGGGGAATCTAAGAAGAGCAAGATAAATGCAAGGAGAACAAGGACAATTCAAGGAGAGTAAGGGGAATGCAAGGAGAACAAGAGCAATTCAAGGAGAGTAAGGGTAATGTAAGGAGAACAAGGCAATTCAAGGAGAACAAGGGGAAGAAGGCAATTCAAGGAGAGCAAGGGGAATGCAAGGAGAAGGCAATTCAAGGAGAGCACGAGGAATGCAAGGAGAACGAGGGGAATGAAAGCAGAATAAGAAGGATGCAAAGAGAACAAAGGGAATACAAAGAAAGAAAGTAAGGGGATGCAAGGAGAAGAAGGTGAATACATTGAGACCGAAGATAATAGAGGAAAGGAGAGTAAAAGGAGAATAGTAGTCGAAGAGGAGAGTGAGAGGAATGTAGGGAGTAAAAGAGGAATAGAAGAAGAACAAGGGGTTTGCGTTATTATGTGATGGTCAGTTCCCAAGTTTCCCTTCGTCCGTAGTAAGGAGAATGACGCAGTTGACATGCTCGGCAGTCACAAACTCTATTTAATGTTTGTGGTCTGCCAATGGACTAGGCATTGCCACAATCTAGTATATACAGTCACGAAGCTTGAGTTGTGAGGGTGCTAGGAACAATAGACTGAGCCGGTACTATTTTGCATTGTCTGTAATGATGTGATATTAGCGATCCTAGTGGTTAGCAACTATCTATGGATGCATATTTACTACGTATTGAGCTTCGTGACTATGTACTAGACTGTGGTTTAATGATTAACGAGTTGCAGTTTTTATAAGCATGGAACTGCAGTCTGTTGTAAACAACGTTATACACTGTGCTTCTAGGAACGTTTAATTTACGGCTCACACCAAGAACTGGAGTTGCTCTGGAAATTCAGTCGAATTCATTCCATGTATCCACACTTGTTGTAGACTACCTGCTAAGCGTCCTTTTAGAGCACTTCCTGTTTCCAAGAACTGTTGAGCTACTCACGGATGCTTCTGTCATTGTCGCGCCGGCATTCCTGCCATAACTTCCGCCTGCTTTTGGACAGTTGTCACTGCTAACACTCACCGTGCTCGCTCCCTATTGTGGCGACGTTGTTTATGCAACACTCCCCATCTGTACTGCTGTCTGGGGCTGTTTCACAATGTTTACAATTCTTGTCAATTGTAAACTTCTGCTTCACAATCTGAGTTATAAAGTTGAGCTTTACAAAGGAAGTCAAATCTTTATAAATGAAAATGTTGCACAGTTTGCAAGTGTTTGTTTCACAGCTTTACAAATGTGTAAATTTTCCTTCGAAAGCTAGGTAATTTTTTACAACCGAGGGGCTGAGCGCAAGAAGGGCATTTTAAAGGATGTGACCTTTTTGAGCAAAACGCTTTATTGTGTTCCCTGATCTGTTATGCATATGATCACCAAGTTGTAGTTCAATACTGTGATCATAGAGGTCAGGAGTACCCAAAATGTAAAGGCGTGCATAGGTAACAGTAGTGCGTTCTGAATTTTCAACCTCAAATTTCTCAAAACTTGCATTTGAAAGAAGTGCCTTTCTTGCACCCAATTCTTGCCTCAATTGAAACATTGCGCCGAATAACGGTCTATGTTACAATCTGCTAACTGTGCAAGAGGTACAACTGAAAGATGCAATTGGTATCACTGACTCACTTCTACAGAAACAAGTACCATGACCCGTTTTCCGTGGTTTTCCTAAGGCGCTAAGACAAATGTCGGGATGAGCCCTAAAAGAAATGGGCCACGGACCTGCACTCATATCCCCATTAATCTCCCTAATTACTTAAATTAATCAACTAATTACATCTCTCCCCCTCTTCGTAATTGAGCCATCATATAGCCAAATGGCTTGTCTCAAAATTGAGACGATTCAACAAGGCTCATGACAGCAATCACCTCCTACATAATAGCCAAATTGGCTAGTCTCTTATACATGAGACAACTCATCTCGCCTAAGGTATTCCGTGGTTTTCCTCAGGCGTAAGACAAATGTCGGGATGAGCCCTATAAGAAATAGGCCACGGACCTATATGTCCTTCCCCATATATATTCCAGTCTTATTATAAACGATGTATGCCCTAGTTCGGATAATATAAATAGTCTATTAAATTTACGAGGTCACTCAATAAGTCGCAAATTGAAAGGACAGGGAACTCCCAAATTGCAGATTAGATTTCACGGCGCTTCTTCCGACGGCCTTCACGTGCTTTGTCATCGAATAACAGATGACGGCGTCTTGCTATTCTAACGGCAAACACCAGCCAACTCCTCCTCGCCCCGTTCCGTGATCAATTGATCAAAGTCAGCCCCTCCCCCGCGTATGTGGTACCTAAGAGGTTACGTCCAATTTCGGCTTCCCATTCAAAATTTTCTAGAGCTCCCTCAGGGGAGCAGCGTAACCCGGAGTGAGACTAGTGGCCAACAGGCTTGGAGCTCACATATTTAGTTTTGTACAGCCCCCAACCCATTGCAAGGACGCGTTTTGCGTACCTTTTAAATTTTCCTCCCAATTCTCCTTCGATTTTTCGATTTTTTTTTTCGCCGTGGGTGAAGACGACTCATTAAAACTGAAGAAAGTATTGTAGGGGAATCTAGGGTTTCAAAAAATGAAGAGTGTGTGCTCTAGGGGAAAAACTTCAATTGTCATTTAGCGTGAGTACCTCCTGCAGTGGCAGCGATGCAGTTTGCACGTATGACGTCATGTGGTGGCTATTTGGTCATATATTGCAACCAGGAACAGTACCAGTAAATAATGTTATTTTGTTTGTTTGTTTGTTACTTTTTAAAATAATTCTTGTTCAAGTTTGAACAAATTTAATTCGAAAGTTTGTGTGTAATGTACCTTTTATCTATATAGAAAATTGAAATTTATGTAGTTATGTCAAGACAAATTATATTAGATAAAATGTTAATTGTTACAATAATTTATTCAAACTACAAATAATGTTAAAGGGGAAGGGACAAAAATTTCGAATCTTATAAATTTTGATAGTTTGGTTCTTGAAAAGGTCAGTTTTGTGGTCCATGTTGCCTTAATAAATATATATTTATTTTTTAAGAATAACTGTAAGATATATTTTAACGATAGGACAGTTTTTGCGACCCCTTTCACAGGTTGGACATAAACACGTAAAAAACCCTATTTCACCTATTTCAAAAACCTACAATAGTCTTTTTAAAAACCTAAAAATCCTGTCTCTAATTATAATATATGCCTGCGAATGTTTTCATTGAGTTTGGTGAAAACTGCATGCGCATGAAGCATTTTGAATATCAAAAATGTAATTTCGGGAAAAAGACAAATTTTTGAAAAGAGATACTGCATTATGGAGCAGGCCTATAAAAAATCACTCCTGAAGCTCAAAGAAGACTTGGAGGCAAAAAACCGCTTACTATCAATTTCGTAAGATCGCAAGGAATATTTTCGTATAAAGAAAACCGAAAATAATGTTTTGGTCTTTTTTTTTTTAACTCGGTCCTAGTGTGGTGCGTTGCAACGTCCGTCGCATTTTTGGCTACGCTACATGTCCGTTGTGCGCTTCTACGTACGTTGCAGCATATTCCTATTCGTACTGGAGCAGAACACACGACCGTAACTTGACGTCCGTTCGTAGGACATACTGACGGCGATTTTGCATTCTTGTAGTGTGTGTTGAAGTGCAAGATAGTTATGAAAGCATTACTATATAATTCAGAAAAGGCCAGTGTTGTGGGATGCGTCCTCAGACGAATACAAGGACAAAAATAAGAAAAAAATGTAGCGTGGAAAGATGCGGAACAAATGAACTTACATATACTTACAAATGGCTTTTAAGGAACCCGCAGGTTCATTGCCGCCCTCACATAAGCCCGCCATTGGTCCCTATGCTGAGAAAGATTAATCCAGTCTCTATCATCATGTACCACCTCCCTCAAATCCATTTTAATATTATCGTCCCATCTACGTTTCGGCCTCCCCAAAGGTCTTCTTCCCTCCGATCTCTAACTAACATTCTATATGCATTTCTGGATTCGCCCATACGTGCTACATGCCCTGCTCATCTCAAACGTCTGGATTTAATGTTCCTAATTATGTCGGGTGAAGAATACAATGCGTGCAGTTCCGTGTTGTGTAACTTTCTCCATTCTCCTCTAACTTCATCCTTCTTAGCCCCAAATATTTTCCTAAGCATCTTATTCTCAAATACCCTTAACCTATGTTCCTCTCTCAGAGTGAGAGTCCAAGTTTCACAACCATACAGAACAACCGGTAATATGACTGTTTTATAAATTCTAACTTTCAGATTTTTGGACAGCAGACTGGATGATAAGAGCTTCTCAACCGAATAATAACACGCATTTCCCATATTTATTCTGCGTTTAATTTCCTCCCGAGTGTCATTTATATTTGTTTCCGTTGCTCCAAGATATTTGAATTTTTCTACCTCTTCGAAGGATAAATCTCCAATTTTTATATTTCCATTTCGTACAATATTCTAGTCACGAGACATAATCATATACTTTGTCTTTTCGGGATTTACTTCCAAACTGATCACTTTAGTTGCTTCAAGTAAAACTTCCGTGTTTTCCCTAATCGTTTGTGGATTTATATGAACACTAGACTCCTTTATTGTAAACAGGAGTTTATCAAACTATATTTGAGACATTTGGAAGTAAAAAAAAATCAGACGATTCTATTTGAATTCAGGATATAACATGTTCGCATATCTTTGTCTATTGCAGAGTGAATCCACCATCTCCGCATACTTCTTTTCTTTGTCCTTTTTTAGCACTTGTAATGCATGATATGCGAAAAATAGCTACAATTTCTTTGTTGCGACTGACGATGTGTCACGAAACAGTGCGCTCGTGTGAATTGGTATTCAACGTGCGTTAATTCGAGCGTTCGTTGCAACGTCCGTCATCTCAACGCTCGTGTGTCGTCGGCCGGAATTTCCCTGTTGTCCACAGTCTCCTCAGATCGATGGCATCTGTCCCCAAGTCACGTACTACATCCTGTTGTATCCTATATTGACCTGAAGATCGCAGCACCGCAGATACCTGATCTTTCGTAGTCGGCTGTAGAAGCCCCTTCGAATGTGCAGCTCCCCCAGACAGATGACACCTGTATACGAATCACAGCACCATGTCTGCTGGATCTCTCGGTGGACCTGAAACTATGAAGTTAAAACAAATACCTTACTATAATAATACCGGAGAGCTGTATACTACAGGGACATCATTTTATTTTTACTACCATTTTTAATATTAACTTGCCTATACCTCTGGATCAACGCCGTTTGCTACCCCGTTCCACGACTGGAGTTCGATGATACTGGCGTAATATATAAACAAATCACTTTACTAGGTATAGGAGGGAAGAAAAGTAGTTCATCCTTTTACGTAAACTAGGAAATATCGCGCTTTTGAGTTTGATCATTTTCATTAGGTTTTAGTTTAATCAAAATACAGTACAGCATTAACAATGAGTGTTTTTACTCACGAACTGAGCTGTCCATGTAGACGTATTCATTATGCAGTGTATATTATACTGTCTACAGCACATTAGCGTACAATATAGAGAATGAAGTTAAATTGAAAAATAATCATAATGTGGATATTTAAATATATTTTTGAAAAATGGTGGCCGTTCATTTCGATACAGGCTTCAGTTCTAATGTGCATATTATCGCACTATAGACTATTGTACCTAATTCCAATTACCAGTTTCGTTCTTCGTACTAGTAACTCATGTTGAAATAATTCTATACCTATTATATAAAAGAGTACCTTACATACTGTAAATTCAATCTTCACTTCTGCCCGACCCGCACAGATAAAATTACTCAGACATGCTATCTACTGTCCGTCTAAGTGGTTATGTCATAGGGTCGTAGAAAGGGAGGAAATCACGTGACAGTTAATTACTCAACGAGGCCCTTTTATTGAAGTTATTTTAAACAGTTGTATACTATTACGTAGACATCCAATTGCTAACAGAAATTAATGTTCTGAGAAAGGAGCTAAGAGAGCCCAGCCACTAGCTGGCGAATAAAAGGTGGTGGGGGAAACCGGGATACGACGTAGGCAAATGGACGACAATGTTGAAAGCTCTTTCGTCACTGGAAAACGCGAACATATTTCTGGAACGTACTGTTTACAATGACCGTAAGGCTACTATGACTGTATATGCAGTCTTGGATCTGTGTGAAGACGGTTGAACTTCATTATTAGAAGGGGTGGGAGTGAAGTACATTCAAAAACTCAGGTACAATAAAAATTGAAGTAAAATAAAATGATGTCCCTGTATATAGCAGCATTGACGTGAGTGCGAAATGTCGCGGAGCTGACATCTAGCGGAGAGGTGTGGTATTAAGACCAAAAATACAAATATTAACAGCGGGAATCAGACTATTGTTTAAAACGTGAGGTACTAATGTGGAATAGAAATGTTGAATAGTACTGTATTAAATGTAATTTTGTTATTTTATATCAAAGCTGTATATTATGGCAAATATTGCATACTTCGTATTATTTTCCGTAATTAATTGTTACATATTTTTTTCTTTGCTGTAGTGAGGCAAAATTAATTTTGACAATAAGTATGAATTTACAATAATGCTTTATATACGCATTGGTGACAGCTGCAAAGATAAAATTGATAGTAATATAGTAAAGGCATGTGGACAACAATAAAACTTAATTTGCTAAAATCTTAAAATTTCCAATACATTTTAACTTCTATTCATTTATTAGGCCTAAGTAAAAAAAAATCTAATTTTTTATTGATCTATCAACACTGAGACGAAAGCATTAGGCCTACTAAAGAATTTTGTTGACTCACATTTCATGATTCCTCAGAAATCAAGTACGATTTGAAGCAGTTTGTAATGCTATAATTGTAGCAGTGATAAATAGCACATATTTATACACCCTGACATTTTAACACAGCACTAATTAATAAACTATTAACTAGCCCAGCAACAATCTACATTGCAGTTGATTACAGCTTGCTTCGCGGATTTCAGCACACCCTGCCGCCTAGGTAGCAGCACCTGCGCCGTTCGCGCGCAGAACGGGTAGCTGTCCAGTATTATTATAGTAAGGTATCTGGTTAAAATTAATGAAGGCAAAATGAGTCCGAGGTCAAACGTCGAAAGTTAGGCCTACCCAGCAATTCTGCTTCAAGTGGTTGTGGGGGTAAACCTTGGAAATAAAAAATGCCAACCACGTAACGTGTGCTAACCATACTTTCAACCCGGGCCCGCTCGTTTCACTGTCGGCCATGCTAACCGTTACTTCATAGTGGCGGACCTATGATGCCATTACTCGGTTAAATGAAAGCAAAAGACACGTCGAAAATGTCCATTTTCTTATACATGACACTCCACTTTTTTAACCCATAATTAACACAAACTATCTTAAAATTAAAAAAAAAAAAAAATGTTAGCCTATATTCGGTAACACAATACTTTGGCATTAAAATGACTATTACACTTTTACTACGTCATACTACTTTTGACCAATAAAACGGTACGGAAGGACGTCTTTCAACCAATCATGGCTGCTTATCGCACAATTTTATCACTTCCCTAGCATTTGTTTAATTTTATCACTTCCCTAGCGCTTGTTTTTATCATTACTCTAGCATTTGTTTCTTTATTTGCCAGCATTTCAAACTGCAAATTCTTTACTGTACTATTAAAGATGCTTTGCGATCGTCATTTTTTTCCCTTATAGATAGTCGACTGAAAATGGTGGCTCCGTTCAAATGTTTTGGTGAAGCTAACATTAGTGAAATAGAATTTTAGTAAAGCAGTTACTATCTCTTTTATTGTATTAAAGTACTTTATTCTAATCTTACTTTCTTCTGTTTTTATCACCTTCCTACCACTTGTTTCATTGTTTGCCAACATTTCAAACTACAAATTCTTTACGGTACTATAAAAGATGCTTTGCGATCGTCATTTGTTTACAGCATGGATAGTCAACTGAAAATGGAGTCTCCGTTTATACGTTTAGGTAAAGCTAACATTAATGAAATAGAATTTCAGTAAGTCAATTAATATACTATTTTATTGTATTAGAGTACTTTATTTCTTCTAATCTTTATCAGGCAAAGTCGGCTAATTTCGCAGTATTAAGGCTTTCTGTCTATAGTTATAACCAAAGATGCTTGCAAAAATTTCCTTCATGCACCACTTAATCACTAGACATAATTGTATTGATTAGAGTAAAAAATGTATTTTTTAAGTGTATCCCAACAGGGAAATAGCTCCATCTAAAACATGAGATCATATATGTGTGTTTCAGGAACTCGTGTAACTTCGCAGTATTTCTCTGGTAATTTCGCAGTAATACTTGTGCAATTTTCAAGAATACTCTTTTTAGCTCAAAAAATCAGTACATGTTTACACACATGAACTGAACACACATTAACAAACTAGGCAATAAATGTAGATTTTATTTATTTTTTTTTATTTTATTAGGTTATTTTACGACGCTTTATCAACAGCTTTGGTTATTTAGCGTCTGAATGAGATGAAAGTGATAATCCCAGTGAAATGAGTCCGGGGTCCAACACCGTAAGTTACCCAGCATTTGCTCGTATTGGGTTGAGGGAAAACCCCGGAAAAAACCTCAACCAGGTAACTTGTCCCGATCGGGAATCGAACCCGGGCCACCTGGTTTCGCGGCTAGACGTGCTAACCGTTACTCCACAGGCGTGGACAATAAATGTAGAACAACTGGACTTCAACTATTAACACTAATGACTTGCATATTCATTGTAAATTAATAAATGTATGCTCGACCATGCCGAAATGTAGTAATTATACATCTGGTAGCAGTCCTTTAGTGCATGTAATTAAAGTACACCTCATTAAAGTACAGGTGTTCAGCCAATGACAAGTCAGCTTACAGGTGTTCAGCCAATGACAAGTCAGCTTTGTACCGTTATAAAACCGCAAGTATCGATTATTCTCGGATATGCAATCGAAAGAGAATTAGCGAAAAGTCACGGAGGCTGGAAATCCAATACTGTCACAGAAGGTTATGTTCTGTTACTATAATAATTAGCGTTAATTGTAAATAATATTCAAATAAATTCAATTTGTCATCTCGTTTTTCAATGTCTAATTTAATTTCAATGTTATATCAAAGTTAATATTTAGTTTACTCTGTAGGTTCTTATAGTCTATCAACGTCAATGTGGACATCTGTTTCTTGGAAAAAATCAATACTTTCGCGTCTGCGCAAATCTCACAATTTACGAGGTATTGCTCAAGGTCAGTTAGATACAAATAAAATGAATAATTTCAAGTTAGAAATATGGTCGAGCATAAAAAGTCGTATGAAACTCGCCTATAATGGTAATTAAGAAGCTCGTATGAAAATTATGAAACTCGCTTGCGCTCGTTTCATAAACATCCATACTCGCTTCTTAATTACTATCATTATAGGCTCGTTGCATAATGTACTATTATCTAACACGGATCTGCATTAAACCTTATGCAAACATTATGAGAACTATTTAGGCCTAATCCGAATCCGCTACCGCTGGCAAGACAATTGTTATTCCTCCTTTCTCTGCCATTGTTTGAAGGTAGACAGACTTTGCTCCTTTGGGGACACAATTTTGTTAGGTTTGGTGACCATTGAAAACCCTGTTTTATCTAAATTCCGAATGAGATTAGGCTTGTTAATCAGTTCTTTCTTCTCATACACATTTCGTAGCACATCATAAAGATCGTTCAAATTCAAGCGAGTTGAGGCTGGTGGTCTATGGTAGGACAGATTTTCTGGCTATCGCATACTTAGCCCATAACGCTTCTTAAAGGAAGTTTGAATCTGAGTGCCACTGAACTGCTCTGTCGGCAACTAGCGGAAACTGGTTAAGAAATTGAGTACCGGCAAAAGCATATTACGAACAAACTATATTAGATAAAACAACAAGTAAGGGTTCAAATTAATCATAAGAATGTGGAGAATTCATTAATCATAGTGTGATACTTACAGTTATGAATATCTAGACGATATAATGTCCAGAAACACAACACTGCAAATTTACTCACTCTATCTCAGCAAACACACACCTACTAAAGCAGATAGTTGTATAACTTTCGCCAGAATGCGTTGCAATAGGATTTTCCTGCGTGAAACATCTCCGACAGGTTCTGGCATTTTTCAGTATTTTTTGTAAGCTCAAACGAACACGGACAACTCCAGAACTAATTAATATACGAGATACTGCGAAATTGGACGTACTGCGAAATTAGCTGAGTTGCCTTATACGTTCTTCTAATCGTGTAATAGTCAATTAAATCCCACTCGAGTTTTTATTTTCTCTAGATAAATCAAAACCTCTAGTGAGATTACTGTTGACAAATGGACGAAGTTATGCAACAATAGACCAACCGACAATTTGGAAAAATGGAGATATTTGCACAAATATGTTGACTTGATTATTTAACTCGATAAGATGTAGGCCTATGCATTCTGCTGACATTTATAAGCAAATTTTTTTTATTGCATAACATTAATTTATTTATTTTGCTTTGCAATATTAAATCAAGTGCTGGTCTGTTATTAAAAATCGGTCAGCCTTTTTTATTATTGTTTGTGGTATTTTTTTTTGCAATAGTATGAGTTTTAAATACTTCTTGTATGAAATGTTTAATAAACAATCCGATTTACTTCCATGATAAATATCTCGAAAACAGGCTTTTGTCGGTTGGTCTCCTATTGCGTAACTCCTTCCAAATGATCAATCCAAAACAAATATCTGCAAAAGCCCTGTAGCCATGAAAAACAAAAATCCTACGAACATGAACATCAATCTGTTATATACAGACATGAGAAGCCATAAACGCAGAACAAGACGTCACAGGATATATATAAATAACCAATGACGTGGGGAAGCAATCAACCAGCCAGCGGTGCTTGAAGTTGATGACAGCGTTAAAATGAACGGTGAGTGGAAAGTGATTAACTCAAGGATTTTTATCGAGTTACTAGGCACGAGGGAAGAGAGGAGGGGTCGTGCTATGCAAATCCGGTGGGAAACTGTCTTTCGTCGATCGCCGTCGTGTCACTCTGGCGTCAAAGTGAAGCATGGCCCTGGCATGACGAAGAACCGCAAAATTTGGAGAAATCCGGAGAAAATACTACGTTTGCAATATTCTGAGTAAAATAGTGGTGCTTTACCTTGGGAGTTTTATTATTTTCTGTCTTTACATTCAGAGTTTCGTGAACACGAATTTTAAAATCATCTGTAATCCGTCCATTGACTTGACTCATATTACAATCCATGAATGAATGCAGTAAATAAATAATTAAATAAATGAGTGTGCGAGTGAATGGAGGAAGGAAATAAATAAATAAATACAGAAAGAAAGAAAAAATGAAATAAAGAAAGAAAGAAACAAGTAAATAAATATGAATGCATCGGCCCACGTAGTAGATAGATACCGTATATACATACATAGAAGTAGGTAGGAGATAGGTGGATAGGTAAATGGATAGGTGGATAGGTAGTTGGATAGGTGGATAGGTAGGTAGGTGGATAGGTAGATGGATAAGTAGATAGGTAGGTGAATAGGTAGTTGGATAGGTGGATAGGTAGTTGGATAGGTAGATAGGAAGGTGGATAGGTAGTTGGATAGGTGGATAGGTAGATGGATAAGTAGATAGGTAGGTGAATAGGTAGTTGGATAGGTGGATAGGTACATAGGAAGGTGAATAGGTAGTTGGATAGGTGGATAGGTAGATGGATAAGTAGATAGGTAGGTGAACAGGTAGTTGGATAGGTGAATAGGTAGTTGGATAGGTGGATAGGTAGATAGGAAGGTGAATAGATAGTTGGATAGGTGGATAGGTAGTTGGATAGGTACATAGGAAGGTGAATAGGTAGTTGGATAGGTGGATAGGTAGTGGATAAGTAGATAGGTAGGTGAATAGGTAGTTGGATAGGTGGATAGGTAGTTGGATAAGTAGATAGGTAGGTGAATAGGTAGTTGGATAGGTGGATAGGTAGTTGGATAGGTAGATAGGAAGGTGGATAGGTAGTTGGATAGGTGGATAGGTAGATGGATAAGTAGATAGGTAGGTGAATAGCTAGTTGGATAGGTGGATAGGTAGTTGGATAGGTAGATAGGAAGGTGAATAGGTAGTTGGATAGGTGGATAGGTAGTTGGGTAAGTAGATAGGTAGGTGAATAGGTAGTTGGATAGGTAGTTGGATAGGTAGATAGGAAGGTGAATAGGCAGTTGGATAGGTGGATAGGTAGATGGATAAGTAGATAGGTAGGTGAATAGCTAGTTGGATAGGTGGATAGGTAGTTGGATAGGTACATAGGAAGGTGAATAGGTAGTTGGATAGGTGGATAGGTAGATGGATAAGTAGATAGGTAGGTGAACAGGTAGTTGCATAGGTGAATAGGTAGTTGGATAGGTAAATAGGAATGTGAATAGGTAGTTGGATAGGTAGCTGGATAGGTGGATAGGTAGATGGATAAGTAGATAGGTAGGTGAACAGGTAGTTGGATAGGTGGATAGGTAGTTGGGTAGGTGGATAGATGGATAGGTGGATAAGTAGGTGGATAGATCGTTGGATAGGTAGATAGGTAGTTGGATAGGTACGTAAGTAGATGGATAGGTGGATAGGTTGATAGGTAGTTGGGTAGATGCTGGATAGATAGTTGAATAGGTAGATGGATAGGTAGATAGGTAGTTGGATAGGTGGATAGGTAGATGGATAAGTGGATGTATAGGTGGATAGGTAGACGTATAGGTGGATAGGTAGATGCATAGGTAGGTGATAACCTATAGATAGGTAGATGGATAAGTTAAATAGATCGATAATTTTATTTAAACAGGTGGATAAATAAGTGAAATAGATAAGTTAAATAGATGGATGAATAAGTTAGATAAGTTAAATAGATGGATAAATAAGTTAGGTTAAACAGATGGATAAATAAATTAGATATCTAAGTTAAATAGGTGAATGAGTGAGTTAGATAAGTTAAATAGATGTAGAAATAAGTTAGATAGGCAGATAAGTTAAATGGATGGATAAATAAGATAGACAGAGAAGTTAGATCAATAAATAAGTTAAATAGATGGATAAATAAGTTAAATAAAAAATATGGTTTATTTAACGACGCTCGCAACTGCAGAGGTTATATCAGCGTCGCCGGTGTGTCGGAATTTTGTCCCGCTGTACTATTACATGCCACTAAATCTAGTGACATAAGCCTGTCGCATTTAGACACACTTAAATGCCGTCGACCAGGGCCGGGATCAAACCCTCAACCTCGGGCACAGAAGGCAAGAGCTATACCAACTCTGCGACGATAAGTTAAATAGATGGATAAGTAAGATAGACAGATAAGTTTAATAGGTGGATAACTAAGTCAAATAGATGGATAAAGAAGTTAGATATCTATGTTAAACAGATGGCTATATAAGTTAAATACTGTAGAAGGATAAATAAGTTAGATAAGTTAAATAATTAATATACACATAAGTTAAATAGATGGATAAATAAGTTAGATAGACAGATAAGTTAAATAGACGGATAAATTATTAAGACAGATAAGTTAAGTAGATGGATAAATAAGTTAGATAAGTTAAATAGGTGGATAAATAAGTAAGACAGATAAGTTAAATAGATGGAGAGTATAAAATGAACAGATAGAATAAGAAGTGAAGCTGTGTTGGAAAGAGTGGGTGACAAAATAATGATGCGGAAGCTGATGAGGAAGAAGAAAAGGAATTGGTTGGGTCACTGACTTAGAAGAAACTGCCTACTGAAAGATGCACTGGAAGGAATCGTGAACAGGAGAAGAATTCGGGGCAGAAGAAGATATCAGATGATACACGACATTAAGATATATGGATAATTTATGCGGAGACTAAGAGGAAGACAGAAAATAGGAAAAACTGGGTAATGCTGGTTTGCAGTGAAAGACCTGCCCTTGGGAAGAATACTACAAATGAAATTGCATCTCTACTGTGGATATTATTGTAATATACTGACTAAAGTCCTCCACTCATAGTTGCGGATATACTGTGAGTTGTTTATGTGAGTTATGGACAGAGTGTAGTACGCTAGTGCAGTAGACCTATATGCCTGGTTGCATTCAATCTGAAAGCAATTTTTTGGTACCAAATTTGTAAGACTGGTTATCATTTTCATGTGTTGATAGTGAGCTAAGATTATAAATACCTAGTTAACTAGTTTCAGCTTGGTAGGAGCCATCTTCAGAATTATTTTCGTATTATGACAAAGTCTGCAAATGTTATGCACGCCACTGACTTCTGCCATTTGAAATTAAGTGAACTAAGTTTATAAATGCCTAGTTGACCAGTTTCAGCTTGGTAGGATCCATCTTCAGAATTATTTCCGTATTATGACAAAGTCTCCAAATGTTATGCACGCCACTGACTTCTGCCATTTGAAATTAAGTGAACTAAGTTTATAAATGCCTAGTTGACCAGTTTCAGCTTGGTAGGATCCATCTTCAGAATTATTTTCGTATTATGACAAAGTCTCCAAATGTTATGCACGCCACTGACTTCTGCCATTTGAAATTAAGTGAACTAAGTTTATAAATACCTAGTTGACTAGTTGCAGCTTGGTAGCAGCCATCTTTAGAACTATTTTCGTTTTATGAAAAAGTCTCCAAATGTTACGCACGCCACTGACTTCTGCCATTTGAAATTAAGTGAACTAAGTTTATAAATACCTAGTTGACTAGTTTCAGCTTGGTAGCCATCTTCAGAACTATTTTCGTATTATGATATAACGTCTTCAAATATTATGCACGCCACTGACTTCTGCCATCTGAAATTAAGTGAACTAAGTTTATGAATACCTAGTTGACTAGTTTCAGCTTGGTAGCAGCCATCTTTAGAACTATTTTCGTATTATGACAAAGGCTCCAAATGTTATGCACGCCACTGACTTCTGCCATTTGAAATTAAGTGAACTAAGTTTATAAATACCTAGTTGACTAGTTTCAGCTTGGTAGCCATCTTCAGAACTATTTTCGTATTATGATATAACGTCTTCAAATATTATGCACGCCACTGACTTCTGCCATCTGAAATTAAGTGAACTAAGTTTATAAATACCTAGTTGACTAGTTTCAGCTTGGTAGGAGCCATCTTCAGAACTATTTTCGTATTATGACAAAGGCTCCAAATGTTATGCACGCCACTGACTTCTGCCATTTGAAATTAAGTGAACTAAGTTTATAAATACCTAGTTGACTAGTTTCAGCTTGGTAGCCATCTTCAGAACTATTTTCGTATTATGATATAACGTCTTCAAATATTATGCACGCCACTGACTTCTACCATCTGAAATTAAGTGAACTAAGTTTATGAATACCTAATTGACTAGTTTCAGCTTGGTAGCAGCCATCTTTAGAACTATTTTCGTTTTATGAAAAAGTCTCCAAATGTTACGCACGCCACTGACTTCTGCCATTTGAAATTAAGTGAACTAAGTTTATAAATACCTAGTTGACTAGTTTCAGCTTGGTAGCCATCTTCAGAACTATTTTCGTATTATGATATAACGTCTTCAAATATTATGCACGCCACTGACTTCTGCCATCTGAAATTAAGTGAACTAAGTTTATAAATATCTAGTTGACTAGTTTCAGCTTGGTAGGAGCCATCTTCAGAACTATTTTCGTATTATGACAAAGTCTCCAAATGTTATGCACGCCACTGACTTCTGCCATCTGAAATTAAGTGAACTAAGTTTATAAATACCTAGTTGACTAGTTTCAGCTTGGTAGCCATCTTCAGAACTATTTTCGTATTATGATATAACGTCTTCAAATATTATGCACGCCACTGACTTCTGCCATCTGAAATTAAGTGAACTAAGTTTATGAATACCTAGTTGACTAGTTTCAGCTTGGTAGCAGCCATCTTTAGAACTATTTTCGTTTTATGAAAAAGTCTCCAAATGTTACGCACGCCACTGACTTCTGCCATTTGAAATTAAGTGAACTAAGTTTATAAATACCTAGTTGACTAGTTTCAGCTTGGTAGCCATCTTCAGAACTATTTTCGTATTATGATATAAAGTCTTCAAATATTATGCACGCCACTGACTTCTGCCATCTGAAATTAAGTGAACTAAGTTTATAAATATCTAGTTGACTAGTTTCAGCTTGGTAGGAGCCATCTTCAGAACTATTTTCGTTTTATGAAAAAGTCTCCAAATGTTACGCACGCCACTGACTTCTGCCATTTGAAATTAAGTGAACTAAGTTTATAAATACCTAGTTGACTAGTTTCAGCTTGGTAGCCATCTTCAGAACTATTTTCGTATTATGATATAAAGTCTTCAAATATTATGCACGCCACTGACTTCTGCCATCTGAAATTAAGTGAACTAAGTTTATGAATACCTAGTTGACTAGTTTCAGCTTGGTAGCAGCCATCTTTAGAACTATTTTCGTTTTATGAAAAAGTCTCCAAATGTTACGCACGCCACTGACTTCTGCCATTTGAAATTAAGTGAACTAAGTTTATAAATACCTAGTTGACTAGTTTCAGCTTGGTAGCCATCTTCAGAACTATTTTCGTATTATGATATAAAGTCTTCAAATATTATGCACGCCACTGACTTCTGCCATCTGAAATTAAGTGAACTAAGTTTATAAATACCTAGTTGACTAGTTTCAGCTTGGTAGCCATCTTCAGAACTATTTTCGTATTATGATATAAAGTCTTCAAATATTATGCACGCCACTGACTTCTGCCATCTGAAATTAAGTGAACTAAGTTTATAAATATCTAGTTGACTAGTTTCAGCTTGGTAGGAGCCATCTTCAGAACTATTTTCGTATTATGACAAAGTCTCCAAATGTTATGCACGCCACTGACTTCTGCCATCTGAAATTAAGTGAACTAAGTTTATAAATACCTAGTTGACTAGTTTCAGCTTGGTAGCCATCTTCAGAACTATTTTCGTATTATGATATAAAGTCTTCAAATATTATGCACGCCACTGACTTCTGCCATCTGAAATTAAGTGAACTAAGTTTATAAATATCTAGTTGACTAGTTTCAGCTTGGTAGGAGCCATCTTCAGAACTATTTTCGTATTATGACAAAGTCTCCAAATGTTATGCACGCCACTGACTTCTGCCATCTGAAATTAAGTGAACTAAGTTTATAAATACCTAGTTGACTAGTTTCAGCTTGGTAGGATCCATCTTCAGAACTATTTTCGTGTTATGATATAAAATCTGCAACTGTTATGCACACCACTGACTTCTGCCATTTCAAATTATACGAAACGGTAGCGGAAGTTACAGTTTAAAGGCAAGAAACTTGAAATGGAATACACTAAAATTCCATGAAGATACAAGAAAAGGAAAATTAAATTAAAGCGCACAGTTTTTATAGCAATTGCTGGAACTGGCGACCACCAGCAGCAGTACAGAGACTGCATCGACATAGATAAGATTCTCGTACCCTATCAAACATTCTAGGCCTCGCAATGCTAGGAGAGAAGTAGAACCGCAGCAATAATATGAAATGAATTCAGATTACAACACTAATACAGGGTGATTCACGAGGATTTACCGGAACTTACGGAGCTTATTTTCGAAGACATTCTGAGCAAGAAATGTCATGTAAACATGTCTTAATCTCAATATTTTCAGAGTTAAAGGTCTCGTAAGTACGGATTACCGACGGAAGGAATGCGAATCAAACACTGCGATAAGGAAGAGCGGGCGAGAGGAAAGGTCACGAGATAACTTGAATGATATTCAAGAGTACAGTCGGAAGAGAAATGGCATCGATAGAATCAGTCTTACGTTGTGATAGTTACATTACGACTTTAGTTTGTTCCATTCCATGTGAATACGTGTCTTATATGGCACGGTATTATTATTTCATTCGTAAACACGTGTTGCGCGTTTAATTAGCTTCGAATTTTTCTCTTGCTACATTTTTTATTTCCACAGCGATGTCCTCATTTGTTTATCTTCTTGGAAGAGACAGTACTTCCATCGGCCCGCACCTCTCCTCCCTCGGCGTGCCTACATATAAACGTCAAAACAGACAGCAACGCCATCATTGCTTTTCGGTAATCGTTTTTTGCGCGAACTATACACTAATTTGAAGTTGTTTCTAAAATACCATTATTCTTTAGTTTTAAGGGTAAAAGAATATTATAGATAAAGAATGAAGTATTCAGGAGTATCATTTCTTTAATTAACTAGTATTCTAAAAGTAAAAATGTGTTGTGAATTCCATAGTTGCTTCGTACAGATTTTTTTTTCGATTTTTAACTACAAAATTACATTTTCTTACGCATTTATCACAACAATTGTTACAAATCACGCCACTCATGTAAATTCTTTGAAACTATATTAGGATGCATAATTAAACTGTAAAGAATCAAGTTCCTAAAGTCATATGATTTGTAACAATTTTTGTGATAAGTGCGTAAGAATGATGCAATTTTTAGTCAAAAATTTAAAAATCAAATCTGTACAAAGCAATTAACAACACATTTTTAGTTTCAGAACTCTAGGCAATTAAAGAAATGATATTTCTGAATAATTCATTCTCTATTTGTAATATTTTTTTACCCTTAAAACTAAAGAAAGAAGGTATTTTATTAACAACTTCAAATTAGTATAACTCTGAAATATTGCGATTAGGACAAATGTTTATATCATATTTTTTGCTCAGAATGTCTTCGGAAATAAGCTCCGTAAGTCCCGGCAAATCTTCGTAAATCACCCTGTATAGTTACGTGCAATCATGTGATTAGTTTGTAAATGTTTATTATGTTAACTAGACCACGGAACTTAATGCACTAAAAAAAAACCGAAAATATGCATGAAACTATACAGTAAAAACTGTTGAAATATGCGCTAAAAATTGAAATATATGATGTAAAAATAAATATAAAGATTTAATAATATTACTTTAAATTATTTTCATTTACAGTATATGGTAAATGTTAAGAAGCCATATTGCAGAGAAGACGATTTTCCCATCAATAGAAAAACATTTGTCTTCGGAAACCCATTTCTTCAATAAATCTTTTCTGCTACTTTTTTTCTGTCAGCATGTCAGCGGTTAAACTTTGTGAACAGAGCGATCATATATTGGTTCTTTGTTTGATTGTGTAGTACAACTTATTGAAATGGTAATGTACACTCCCCGAGACTTCATTGTCGCAGGTGTTTAAATACATTTAATTTTGGTTCTACGAAATCACAGTAAAAGGTGGTAAAAGTCTGAATGACATCTAGACCCCGCGTATTTTCGCACTGGCTCTTGAAAAATTACACTTGCATGGCTAGTATGTACACAGAGTAGCAGCTAGTCTCATGTTAGAGTGAAAAAGACCTAACTTATACAGTAGGGACAAGTATCCATTGTCGTCGCAGCAATTTCATGTCCTAAACAGTAATTAAATAATTTTATTTCTGACAGATTTTATATTTATTGGAAATTATTCTTATTTTTATCAGAGATGTTTTAAAATTAGATAATAAATCGGAAAAAACAGAGAAAGATATGCAAAATAAATTTAATATATGCATTTAAACCTCTTGATTTTCCTTCAGAACTGTTATATTCAGAATTTAAAGTATTTGACTTCCATGAAATTTATAACAATGTATTGTTAAATTTCGTACATGAAAACCGAAATATATTTAACTAGTGGCTTGTGCAACAAATGCTGCTGCAAACTAAGTTCGTTAGACGTTCAAATAAAAATTTTTCAGATTTATTTTCAGTGAAGAATACTTGTCTTTTTGATAGTCATTTGCTTCCATGATAATGAAACATACTCCCTCTAAATGGATTTTTTAGGCCAAATACTTTTTCTTGAACATGTCCAACTTCAGTTTTTGAGTTTCAACGCGAAAACGCAAGCATCAATGTCAGGACGATAGCAGTAGCTATTTCAGGTCATTGTGGATTGTAGGCAAAAGTTAAAAAAATGTCAAGTTTGCTAAGTTTTCGAACAATAGCATTTTCGTATAGCTGCTGCATGTAGAACTTGAAATGTAGAGCGTAAAATCATTTTATCCTACTAAGAGATCTTGCTGAAATGATCTGGAGACTACAAAATTTTCTAGGCCTCTTATTTCATCAGTAAGTAATACCTTTTTATCTTTCTTTAGGAACTGTAATTTTTGCGCTCTCTCGAGCCAATACTGAAGACAATGACACATATTAATATCTACACTACACCGCCATTAAGTATATGAAAAAGACCCAACCCCACTGGGTTAATAAGTATAAAATATTTGATTTTTAATAACAATATTATTATCTTACTTAAGTTTTGTAGTTATATATAGCAGCCACTCAGTAAACAATATAAATGAAGATCTAAATTAAGATATTATCTACATTTACTTACATAACCTCAAAACGTTTCACTTTCGTGTCATCAATATAGCATCAATATTATGTACAATTAATGAAAAATAGACGCATCATGATATTAACTACAGTATAATAATATTTAATTTCTAATGGTAATAATGTCATCAAACCACCTCAAGTTTCGTAGATTTGAATATCCAATACACAGCTGTATTCAGAAAATTATACACTACAGAATGAGTTTTTAATAGCAAATTGAATTGAGCTCTAAATATGTCGGCAATCCTGCCTTCGTGTAATAGCCTATTGTTTATTGCAGTGTGTGTTTTGTTCTGAAATTGAATCAAGTTGGGCGTGATTCAATAAAATTAGTTCTCAAAAATGACAACAGATGGATTTTGGAAAATAGGAAAATTATGTAGGGAAATTGATATTTCACTGAAAACTACTATTTTTCTGAAAAACTTTGGATGCCAGGCATGAAAATGAGGGGTCACTCATTAAAATCCGTTCAGCCGTTTTCCCGTAATTTCCATTACCAGTTCAAATTATATATATATATATATATATATATATATATATATATAGATATAGGCTATATTCACATAAAATATGTTGGCAGATAATGGAAAGATAGTTGACAAGATAGACAGCCTGCAGATATCAGATTATAATTTTGAGAAAGTTGACAACTTTACATATTTAGGATCAGTGGTCACTAGCGATAATAACATGTCCAAAGAAATCTCTAATCGATTAATGAAAGCAAACAGAACATATTTCGGCTTGAAATATCACTTTAGTTCGCATGCTCTATCCAGGAAAGTAAAAATTATTCTTTACAAAACATTAGTGAGACCAGTTTTGACATATGCGGCAGAAACGTGGTCAATCTCCAAAAACGATGAAAACATATTGGAGATTTTCGAAAGAAAGAATCTGCGAAGGATCTATGGCCCAACATTTGAGGAAGGTCTCTGGAGGAGGAGATGCAACTATGAATTATATAGACTTCTAGGAGAGCCAAATATAATCAATACAGTTAAAACTAGCAGATTGAGGTGGGCAGCACATGTAATACGCATGGACCCAAGTGAACCTTGTAAAAAAAATTGTAATAACAAATCCGGGAGGTCAGAGAAGACGAGATCGACCGCACTTGCGGTGGATTGATGGAGTGGAAGAGGATGCCAGAAAGTTGAGGTGCAAGAATTGGAAGGCTGCTACACAAGATAGAGACGGATGGCGACAATTACTAAGGGAGGCCCAGGCCCACCAAGGGCATGATGATGATGATGATGATGATGATGATATTCACATAAATATAAAACCATAAGATCAGACAACATATACTTAAATGTACCACAACTATAGCATATAATCACAATAGCAACTTCGGTCCAAGGCTTTATAACATGATAATAGCTAAATTCCCAAACATACAATTTACTAAAGCTCCTTATTTAAAAAAAATCAATTAAAAATTGCTGATTAGAGAGAAAATTTGAAGTTCAATTATTGTGATATTTATGTTTTTTCTTCTTCTTTTTACTCTTTACTCTCTTATTTAACAAAATGTCTTAACATTATGTGGAATGCCCTCTGAGCATGACTACGTAACTTACTCTTTCTGGAGGTGCTAGAGTGTTTGTTTGATTATTATTATTATTATTATTATTATTATTATTATTATTATTATTATATGTATGTATTTATTAACACTACAATTGGGTATACACCCGGTGGCAGTGATATATAATATACAATAATACCATTATAATTCTACAATAATTACAGCAATAAAAGAAAAATAAAAAAATTAAATAAAATAAACCTAAATTTATTTCTAACTATAAATAAATAGATACAATAAACCTAGGACTATAAATAAAAACCATTCTATAATAACGCCTACAATAAGCAAAAGTAAACCTAACTTATAAGTAGTTCTATTTCATCCAGCTATTACCAATTTACAAGATAAATATCACCTTAATTACAAATCAACTTAATTAAATATCATCTTAATTAATTACATATCACCTTAATAAATTACATATCAACTTAATTAATTACATGACACAACTTAGATATTTACGCTGCATCTACAATTACGCTTTCAGCCTAATCTTCTCAACCTTTCCTAAAATGTATTGATTTTGAGAGGACCACCCTGAAAGATTGCCGCAGGTAAGCTGTTCCAGTCTACTATTGTGCGGTTAACAAGGAAAATTTTTCCACGTCCGTTCTTTGTTTTCTACATTTAAACTTCCTAATATGATCAGCCCTTCCTAAGTATGATGATGTTGCTAATCTAGCATTGATGTCGGTCCATGCTTTGTGTCCCATTTGTGCCTTAAACAATGCGATGAGTCTGGTTTTTCTTCGCCCTTGATTTACCCATTTGAGAGATACCCAGGGAAAACCTGCGAAATATGCATTTATGGGGGAAAAAAGGTTGGCTTCATTCGAACGTAGTAAAAACCATGAGCAGCAAAGATTCACTTTTAATTTTTCAATATGCCAAATCAATAAAAACATGCAATTGTATGAAGTTGCTCGGTCTAATGCTGACACTAAATTATGAGAACGCTATTGATGACATATTAGCAGGGAGCGAAACTTAGTGCCCAATGGGAGAGGAGTAAATTGTTTCAGGTTAACTGTGTTCTAGAGCTCCTCTACTGTGTGCAATAAAAGACAGCTTGGGTCGTGCCCCTTTGAACTACTGTGCCATAGTTATTCGCTGTATACTTGCTCTGTGTTGCAGTCGACGAGTAACTTTTTTAAAATGGTTATTTTACGACGCTTTATCAACTGCGACGAGTAACTTACATCATGACCAC
The DNA here is from genome assembly GCF_040183065.1 of Periplaneta americana. Classification (NCBI taxonomy): domain Eukaryota; kingdom Metazoa; phylum Arthropoda; class Insecta; order Blattodea; family Blattidae; genus Periplaneta; species Periplaneta americana. Next base: position 188,299,525 of record NC_091132.1, on the reverse strand, counting down.
AGAATTTCGTATTAATTTCGAAAAGAAAGTCATTATAAAAATATTATATTCACGTTTTATCGTTAATTAGTTGTAAAATAATCGCAATAATTTCGTATAAATTGGAAAGCGATTTTTACGTGACTATTACACTCTTACTACGTCATACTACTTTTGACCAATAAAACGGTACGAAAGGACGTATTTCAACCTATCAAGGTTGCTTATCGCACAATTTTATCGCATCCCTAGCATTTGTTTCTTTGTTTGGCAACATTTGAAACTGCGCTGGTCTGGACGTCAAAAAAAATATATATAAAATTACAAACCATTCCAGTCGATGCACAGCAGTTTCAAATATGACTCGCATTGGCATTCAAGAACAAGAATTAATAAAAATCACTGATCATACCTATGCATCTTCTGAAATCCGATTTACAAATAAATGAAGAGCACCATGTAGGCCTAAATCAACGAGTTCCACTTCTATTACGCACACGTCCAATGTTACATCAATTGAACCACCAACCACATTCAAATTTGAAAATTGTACATTCAATAATTATTCCTTCTAAAATTATTCATGTATATTTTTTATGTCATCGTCGTTAATTAAAACTTTTCTAACACTTGTGTACAGTATATTAGTTAGGTTATGTTATAGCTTCTGCTATATGATATTATGGATAGTCACGTATCAGAGATTGTTTAATATTAAGATTTATTGAAAAATCATCTGTCAAGTGACGTTGATTACTGAGATTCGGATAATTGAAGTTTTAATAATAAAAATGAAACTGAATCAACAAAGCCTTCTTGACTAGTAACATTGCCATCGTGTATACGTGTAGATCGAGAACTTCTCGACGAGAAGGCATTGCTCACTACTGCCATCTAGCATGCATCTAACGTAATATTTGTAACGTTGAGATGGTACAATAATACATTTGAAGACAGTTGTATTTTCGTAAGTCAATTAATATTTTATTGTATTGGAGTACTTCGTTACTTCTAATCTTTATATTATTTCTTCTAATCGTGTAATAGTCAATTAAATCCCACTCGAGTTTTGATTTTCTCTAGATAAATCAAAACGTCTAGTGAGATTACTGTTTATAAAATAACCTTATATTACGTATTAGACGTCAAAAGAATGATAGAAAAGGTTTCGTACAACGATTTATTCTACGTATTAAAATTAAACACAATTTTATAACACTGGGAAAAAAAAAAAACTTTTGTATTATGTAACATCTGCTGTTTCTATTTGGGGAATGAAACCATAGCAGAAGTCACAATATTATTTTATTTCATTATGCTCCTACGGTCACTAACATTTAAATTAAGTCTATACATTGAGAAGAACCTTTCTGGGTCAGCAGATGCACCAGAAACCCAGACACATTTCAGCACAGCAGAGATAAATTCCGGGTAATGCAACATGAGAGCTTTAACATTCGAACTGCTGGATGATTGTTTCAAAACTATTTCTTTCAAAATAACGAACGCTACACTGCAATCAGTACTTTTTATATCCTTAAAATAATTCGTTGTTGTGACTAGAGATGAACAAAACTAACTGCCGCTCTCGCTCGCTGTGTTCGTTGCATTTGTCTTTCGAGTCTCGTCTCGTCATTCTCGTGCGCTTCGAGTCTCGCTTATCATTCTCGAAATAGCATTTGGTTGGCGTGGAAAGATTTCTTAACTTTGAATAACGTACATCCTTGAAAAAAAATAACATTATAAATGTTTAAATGAGACAAAAAGACAAAACAAAACAATATCTTAGTTAAAAACTGTTCTTAAATAAATTTGCATTTCCAAGAAACATAAAACAGAACGTTAATATTTTTTTACTTGATATTTCACACTTGATCTCAAACATATGAAAAGAAAATTCCTAGCCTTTTAAAAAAGGCCTAGTAATTAAATAAAGATTGGGGAACGGATTATTATATACAGAACGATAGAGATAATGTTTCAAATAGGCTACTTGATTGTTTATACATATACAGGGTGTTTAAAAAAATACGGGGCATAATTTCAGGCATGTATTTCCCACATGTAGACAATCAAAATAGTTTATTACAACATGTGTCCGGAAATGCTTCATTTCCGAGTTATGGCCTTCACAACATTGAAATTCACCGGAACGTTTTTCTTTCCGCAGGTCGTTGTCATTACAGAAGATGTTCAAAATGTCCACCTTCTGCTTGAATACAGACCTCACATCGATGTCTCATTGACCTGCGAACACGATCCCAAACTCCAGGAGTATTGCGTATGTCCTCAGAACATGCCACAATTCGATTCCGAAGGGATTCCAAATCAGGCACCGGAGACGAATAAACCAATGATTTTAAATGGCCCCACAAGTAGAAATCGAGAGGGTTCAGATCAGGTGAGCGTGGAGGCCAAGCAATTGGGCCACCTCTACCTATCCATCGATCGATCAGGAAATCTTCGATCCAAGTACCGGCGAGCCGTACGACTGAAGTGTGCAGGAGCGCCATCATGCAAGAAGTGAATGTGTTGACGATTGATCAGTGGAGTGTCTTCTAAAACATGAGGTATGGTGTTTTCCAGGAAGTTTGTGTACTCCTGCCCCGTAAGTCTGTTTACAAGTACATGGGGTCCAACTAATCGATCACCAATGATACCGGCCCACATGTTGAGGGAGAACCGCACCTGGTGATGAGATGGAACAGTTGCACGTGGGTTTTCATACGCCCATACATGCTGATTGTGGAAATTTGTTATGCCATCTCGTGTGAACTGTGCTTCATCTGTAAATAATACTAAGGCAGGAAAGTTCGGATTTACACCACACTGCTGCAAGAACCACTGACAGAACCTAACTCGTGCAGGGTAATCTGCTGGTGACAGGGCCTGTACACGTTGCAAATGATAACCTTGGATACAATTGATACTCTTTCAACAGTCTCCAGACAGTCGTATGAGGAACATTGACTTGCAACGCTACCCTTCGTGTGCTGATAGAAGGAATTATGTTCACAGCCTCCAGAATCTCCTCCTGTACTTCTGGAGTTGTAGATCTTGGTCGTCCCCTTCCCAAACCAGGAGAGTTAAATTTTCCATACTCGCACAGACGGTAATGGAGACGTACAAATGTCTTCCGATCTGGACATTGTCGCTGTGGGTACCTCTCCTGGTACAAACGACGAGCCAGCGCAGCATTGCCGTCCGCCTTCCCGTACATGAAGTGTATATCTGCCAGCTCTTGATTTGAATACATGTCGCACAGTCTAACGCCTACACGACACTGAATGTAACCTTCGCCTCGGAATGAACTGTCAGAGTGCCCTCTTAATGTCTCCTTTGACGGCAACGACCTGCGGAAAGAAAAACGTTCCGGTGAATTTCAATGTTGTGAAGGCCATAACTCGGAAATAAAGCATTTCCGGACACATGTTGTAATGAACTATTTTGATTGTATACATGTGGGAAATACATACCTGAAATTATGCCTCGTATTTTTAAACACCCTGTATAACAGTTGCCAAAGTAGATAAAAGTTCAGTCAGGTATAAACAATTGGTTTTTAAGCTTCAGAGACGAGCTGTACACTGGGAGTTTCTCGTTTTACGGCGAAAAGGTGGGCTCATCGTTATCGGAATCATGGGGAGGTCGGTAGACAATGACATCCTGGTTGTGGGCGTCCGCGTGTTTAACCCAGGAGACAGGACGAAGCCTTGGGAAGGGCGTGTTTTGAGGACTCCTTCCGCTCTGCTCGACAACTGAAGGCATTGTCTCGCTTTCCGGGCTATTTAGGCTTATTAACCGTCTGAGAACAGATTATGGTATTAGACCATCGCTGGGCAAAGGAGGATTCGTGAATCCCTGTGCTTCCTGACCTTCTAGGGGTGTAGATGTACAGTGAAATTCGAATATAGTGAACCACTGCTGACTTGCATATTTCGTTCACTATATCCGAAGTGTCTCTCCCCTAACTTTAAATGACAGAAATGAATTAAATTGTGAACAAGAAAATAAAATATTTTATTTTTGTGGAATGGATTGCACTGTATACTTTTACTCACAGTTGATTTACTTAAACCATAACGAATAGAAAGAAGTAGTGGTCGCACTCTGTTAATTCAAACGGCCGATACCACGTGGCGCTAGTGCAGAGTTCGCTCAGTCTGTTCCGTGTGTAAGTACGTAAATACATTTAATGTAAGTTGCACTGTTTACCTTTCGCTCCATATACGTACGTAACTGGCATTGTACTTAAACATTAAGACTATTTGAAAGAAAAACAAATTCATATACATCACACTGTAAAACAAATAATAGTTTAATATGTAAAACTTAACTTAGGGCTGCTTGTAGGCATGCAATATGTACTCGCCAACAGTTACTTGTCCGACACTTTGGAGAATTTACGAGATGATTTGGCGGCTCTCGGAGCTTGGAGTTCTCGTCGGATTTGTTTCGTCCGGAAGAAGAACCGACATTTCATATAGTGAAAAATTAGTTTCGGTATGATATCCATGGCATGATCCAAGCAGCATCCTGTTCCCGGTGGCTGAATTACTATTGAGGTAATACTGTCTATGCACTCGTGAAATATGTTGCCCCACATTCCATCGCTCAATTTTTCTTTTCTTGTCTGTTCTGTTTGCATAAGCAAATGAAACACGCACGCCCTACAACCCGGAACGAAACAGGAAGGCATTGCTTCAAATATAACACGACAAAAACATAATAATCTCGTCCTTTAATAAATAAATCGTGAGAGCTACTCACTTGTCACTCGTGTACGAATAATTGCAGATTAGTGTATTGGCACTTAAAGTATTTAACGCACTTAATTACACTAAAAAAGCAAACGAAATGAACGAACACACTACTGCTTCTTTTATGGATATTCGCTTCCAACTGAGCAATACCGATCGCAGCGCCACTAATTCTCTTGGTCACCGTCGACAATGCTGAACAGATAGGAGTGCGCACACTTCTTCTTTCTATTCGTTATGCTTAAACTATGCTGTCGACCCATGTCCGCTTGCGAAAGACCACGTTCAATGTCACTTATAATATTCGCCTTATCTTCCAAAGAAAAATACTTTACGCTTCGACATTTTATACAGTAGGCCTACATTCACTGTTGGAACACTAGAAACAGACTGATCAGGTAGAAATGACAACCGCTGTTATGGTGTGACTGCATACTCAGCCTTGAAATTTCCCGGGTCACTTAATGGAAACTGGGAAAGGGTTTATGGCGTTCGAAAGCCATCGAAATCTTACCTTCATTTATCCTCTGGATCTAATGCCCATCCCCTTTTAATAAAAGAAGGCAATTTCATTTTCCGTTGTTTCGATGCTATCCATCATAATTGAAATGTTTCTGAGAACAAAAGGCAACCCTTTGACGGTGGAGGATTAGAAATAACAGTAGAGCAGAGTGTTACGTGCATCTCACAAATCACTCTAAGAAAACTCATTACCAGGGAAAGGGATTTGGAGTATTATAACGAATGGTGAAGCGTAGTATAGATATTCGTAGCTCAGTGACTGTCAAGCGAGCTGCGTCACAGAGCATGGACGAGTACAGGTCACTTCATATAAACTTACACGCAACGTGCTGTAAACGTATTTCAGAATAAACAAATGTTATAGTTTAATGACATATAGTAGCCTGCATCCATAATCTGCATTTCATTTTGAACTACATGGGTTTTTCTTGGCAACGCACAAGACACCAATAAACAACATTATAAATATACATAATTAAATATCAATCTCTGCGTCCTCACGTGTCAGTGGGAATATTGATGCCTGATAAACAGTTGTCTTCTATATGGAACTCGCCTCTGAATATGTATGCTTTTCTGTCTGGAGCGTGTTAAATTAAAATCTTTATTTACAATATTATGAAATATGATAATATGTATATAACGTATACTACAATATTTACAATATATGCAATATACTACAATATTTACAACATAACCTAATACGGTATCATTAAATGTTGAACAAAATGTAGAACCAAACGAAATGGCATTTTCATTTAATGCTATGTTTTGTTGATAAAACAATTATTCCTGCTGTGCCTTGTTATAATAAATTGTAAATATCATTTCCAAATTTTCAAAATACAACTTTGCTCTTTGCAAGGAAGGACATTTTTTGACATGGAAAAACTCCGCTCTACATCTGCAGAGACAATTGGAGAGTACTTGAAACAAGATACGTCAATTAAATTCACATGTTGAATGATGTCATTGGGACACGTCTTTGTTAGTACATGTGGAATCCGACTAAGAATACTATACTTATCATTTTTAATCAAACCCTGTTCATTTTTTCACTAACACGTTTTCCTACTTCACCTTCTACTGCACTCAGTTTATTTACAATAGTCCTCATAATATTTATTTGCTCAACTAGTTCTACTCCTGACTTTTCTAACCAAGTAATGGCATCCGGTAAATATAAAAAATTGGCTTAATATCCATGACTTCTTTTTAGATTGTTCTATCATTTAGCAGTTCCTGGCGTATTTGAATCGCAGCCGCGTCATCGGGAATTGTTTCCTGAATTTTGATACTCGATCTGGAGCTTTTACAAATATAGACTAGTCTTTCAATTTTGTATTGTTAGTTGGTTTCACTTTCGGCATTGTACCTGCACTTCACTACTCTGAACTGCAAACCTGCACGTTGAAGTTCTTATGCGACAACTGTCCCGTTCACCTGCTGTTGACGTGCAGAGATCTGCGAGTATGTCATGGAGGGGAGGACTTGGTATAAAGGGTTGTAAACAAATGACTGTGTAGATGCCAATACTAGCTTTTACTGCTCCAAATTCCGTTCCCTACTCATTACATAATCATGACTGGAGAGTAAGGACTACATTTTCACAATCACACAATTAATATACTCTATTTCAATCAATATTGCCATTATTATTCTTTCAACAAATACTCAAAAGTACTTAGAGATCACACACGTCGAGCAGTTAGACCCTATTAGTTTCTCCTAACCAATGAAGTGAAGTATTTACATAATAAATAATTGCTTTTAACGATAAAATGGTTTACATACAAGTATTAACTTTTCCTGTTTCTCTTTTTGTTCCTAAAAACCCTTCCCTTTGCGATTTGTTTATATATGTACGTGTACATTAAATAACTGAGTAATTAGCCCTATTACATAGCCAGAAATTTAGTAATGCAAGTTATTGTAATAATTCCTGTCTTTATTCGCTGCATGTGCATATACATCCCTGTTGTCTACGTTTCAGTGAATGCGCTATGCGCTCGTGATCAAGGTCGAGCTCTTCTACCATGATTGGGAGCTAATATCGACTCATCCCTGTTGTAATGCTTTTTAATGCGTTGACTCCCATGACTAAGAAAAGCCACTTGAAATTTAACAGTCACTGACCGGTAGAGATAAAATGTAAGACCTGTAGAACAATGATACAATGCTAAGTCGGCCTATAGGGACCGAGGGGTGTGTTTTTGTTGTGCTGAAATTGAAGACAATGCTAATGCATTTAAAGTTTGTGTGACTGTAGCATATATATATATATATATATATATATATATATATATATATATATATATATATATACACACACACACACACACACAGAGAGATGTGTTAAAAGAAATTCATTCACAAGATAGAATGGACTGCTAGAAACTTAATAAATTATGCAAAAATGGGTTATCTCAGTAAATGTTTAAACATTCGCTTATTGTAAGCTGACTTCGAAGTAGAGGCGCACATTAACTCTGAAGTTACGTGCACACAGGATAAAGCAGTGTTTATAGAGGAGCTGGCTATATCGTCACTGGTTTCAAACTACAGACTTTTATCAGAAGAGGTGCCCGAACTCAGGAAATGTCAGGCTTCGAACTACTACTAATTACTTATAATTAGACTTCGTTGAATTGCCACACGCAGCATGCAATCAGGTTGCCGATGTACGGTAGTATAGAGGAGGTGAGCGACCGCCCGGTCTCGTAGTATAAGCAGTTCATGTTAAGCGTTGTGACCGATCCAAATAGATAGAACAGCTATAGCTAATGTATACCTATGTAAGCACTTGTTTTTGCATTACTGTAGTTGGAATAGTCAAAGTTTAACATTTGTTCAGTGCAGACAAGAATTCAGTCAAACATACTACAATGAGAGTGTTGCCGTTCCAAACAATTGCCCCTGGAATACCCTTACCCCCGCAGCCAGTCTTGACCCGTTGCAAAACGGGGTTGGTTTCTGTTAATTATGCAGAACATTACGGAAAAATAATGGAGGTAATTGATGCATTGGATAGCACAGACAGGTCCGCTGTTGAAGCTGTAAAATCACTGCTTCCTGAACAGTTATTGGAAGATATTCTGTTCATTGATTCTAATTTAAAAATCGTGTCCAAAAGCATCACCCTGTTAGAATCGTTTAAACTACAACTCTCAGAAGCCCTTAATATAGTGGATAAAGTATCACAAACCATTATCCAAAATAACAATTCACTAATTTCAGAAAAAGTGAAATGTAAGTTGAGATACATTATTCCTAAAAATTGTGCCTATTCACAACTTCGTATTCTAAATGATGTACTATCAGGTCACGACAAGACGTCTGAAGTTGGTGTACTAAAAAGCAGTGACTTCCCGTTCTTCAAATATGCACCTATTACTTCGTGTGATGTTGAACGTACATTTTCCCAAAATAAAAACTGTTAAGTGACCATCGGAGGAGGTTACTTTGCAGTCGCTCAAAATGTACATAACTCTTCACCGCAATGCCCATATTCAAGGATGATGTGAGTATCTTACATTAAATTTTAAGAGTTAATATATCTCACTGTAAAATAATTGTGTATTTATATGTTTAGACATTTCCTACTTCAATGATCATTCATTATATTTCTTGAATGTAGGATACAGGTTTTATTGCAACCGCAGCATACTGCTCAGTGTTTACATTAGAGGCATAATCTATCCTTTGCACGCCCCCTTCTCATACAGTCTATACTGCGTGCGTAGTAAACCTTGCGATTCTCGTGGCAATTCCACGAAGTCTACTAATAATAAATCTGTAGCCGAAATTTTTCTGGTAATTTTTTATTTTCCAAAAATAATTGCTCCTAACTTATATAATTAACCACCCTGAAACTGAAAATCGCTTTTTTGAAATTTTTGTATGTATGTATGTCTGTATGTCTGTCTGTCTGTCTGGATGTTTGTTACCTTTTCACGCGATAATGGCTGAACCGATTTATATGAAAATTGGAATATAAATTAAGTTCGTTGTAGCTTAGAATTTAGGCTATATGGCATTCAAAATATTTCATTTAAAAGGGGGGTTATAAGGTGGCTTGAATTAAATAAATCGAAATATCTCCCCTATTATTAACTTCCTTGAAAAATATTACATAACAAAAGTTTCTTTAAAATTAATTTCCGATAAGTTTTATTCTATGCAAAATTTTGATAGGACTGATATTTAATGAGATAAATGAGTTTCAAAATTACAATAACAACGCCATCTAAGGCAGTGTAATGAAATAAAAAACAAATGACTTCGTCTATAAGAGGCCTTGGACAACAACAATTGACACCAACATCGTCACTACCATAATGAAATTTTCTGTAGCGATATTTCGTCAGCATATTTATTTTTTTTATTTTGTTATTTTACGACGCTGTATCAACATCTAGGTTATTTAGCGTCTGAATGAAATGAAGGTGATAATGCCGGTGAAATGAGTCCGGGGTCCAGCACCGAAAGTTACCCAGCATTTGCTCGTATTGGATTGAGGGAAAACCCCGGAAAAAACCTCAACCAGGTAACTTGCCCCGACCAGGATTCGAACCCGGGCCACCTGGTTTCGACGTGCTGACCGTTACTCCACAGGTGTGGACAGCATCTTTATGGTGTACATTCAATTTAACTTATATTGGTTCTATTTTTTTTTCTTATGTCTTATTCACTTTTGTCTGAAACCTGTTTATATAATTTTTCATTTTAAATTTTATTGTGAGCTATTCTGTGTCGCAGGGCAAACCCAAAATAATGGGTCAGACCAATAAATTAAAATTAAACATAGCCTACAGAGAATGTTTCTGTGTTTGTATGAAGTAATATCGGAAACTAAGTTAACCGATTTGTATAATTAATTATTAATTCACCATTGGAAAGTGTAGTTTCTCTAGATGGACATAATGCTATAATATTATTACAGTAACTTCTGAGTAAGGTAAGATTAAAATAGCTTCTTATGCACAGAAAAATTGATAAGCTATTCTGTACATTCGTTTCCTGTATTTCCTAAAATAATTTTTATGACCAAATAAGTGGTTTCTGGATCAAAATGATCGCATTTTAATGTTTAAATACAATTTAAATTAAGTAACATAATTAGCGATTTATCCTTCTGTCAAACATGAATGTTCCCTGGATCAAATGTCCTATTTTAATTATGTAATTACTATACATTTATTTCTAACGGGTGCAGCGGAGCGCACGGGTACGACTATGGTCTGTCCAAAACAACTTCCGACCTGACAAATGGCGCCTTTAGCATGTTACCATGGCAACCATTCAAATCAACCAATCACAAGAGACGTGTAACCATGGTAACGGGACGGTGTTGCCTTGTCTATGCACGTGAATACCAGGGCCTAGTGGTGAATACAGTGGCCGGAATGACTGAGTTGGCTGGTTAACGCGTGCTTTCTGTGAATTAAAAATATTTTTTAGTTGTATTATTGTTTTAGTGCATCGATAATTATTGTGTTTAAATTATATTACACTATTATCTTCGTTGTCATTGGTGGCGTGTGTGTTTTCTAGTTTCTGCTAGAGTTTTCAAATAGATGACTTCTGCAATGTCGGAAGGAAGGAAAGGCAGGCGAAGAATAAAGAATATTTGACAAGGTGCCCCGTTAAAGAGTCAAGCGCGAGAGATGGTGTGTTATGTAGGAGAGTATTTTAACAGGAGAAAAGATAATGGCGGGCCTCTTTTACCTTTGGCGCAAGTCGTAATGAGAACTGTTGCTCGTGTTAAAATTAATAAGAGCACTGCTACCAATATTTGAAAAGAAAAAGACCGTGCATATTTTTAATTATAAATATTTTTACAGTTTACAATTTTTTCAACGCCTTTCTAAGAATATTACAATGAAGAATACCGACACTCATAAAAGTAGAGGCTTCGTATTAAATTAAAACTGTTTTTACGGTTTACAGTCCTTTCGACGCTTTTCTAACGGTATTTACATTGAAGAATACCGGTACTACTACTACTACTACTACTACTAATTATTATTATTATTATTATTATTATTATTATTATTATTCTATTATTATAGGCTGATAAAAATAATAATGTACACAAATTTTAATGCGTAGTGTTCAACAAATTGGTTAGAAATGTATATGTTCATGTCAGCCGGTCATTACTGCACTCTATCGGCAGCGCGCTCGCTTACACGAAAGATGGGCAACATGGCAACATTGCTCCCCCTTCTCTGTAAGCTGTCAAGTTGGAAGTAGTTTTGGTCAAGGTATAGTATTTCTATATAAACACGAATTATACAATATACAAGCGTCAGGGAGGTCTAATACAAACTTCTGTTGTGAACCTCTGACCAGTTGGTAGAGTAGGTGGATTAGGACGTATATCTAAATTGAAGAGAAGACACATCTTGGTTGTAGCTCAGCTAGTTAGCGTTCATTCGGTCAGTAACGTACAACGCAAGCCAAGGCAGATCCGGCATTGCCAGTCTTGATACTTCTCTTTTCCTGTTTATGTTTTGGAAATTGTTCGAACATAACTGCAAGTACCATACTATAATAATAAAACTTCTCTCTTAACCGAGTCATATGCCTTTTTGAAATCTATGAATAACTAATAATCTAATATGTTAATTATCTTAGCCTACGCATTTACCTCATAATTAAGGAGCGGATTCCTATGTAATTCGGTATTCTTTTTGTGTGCGATAAAACACAATTAACAAAGTTAAAAATTCCGAACATGAAGTTTCAAGTTTAAAACCCGAATTTTATTTCACATAAAAACACTAATTTTCACAAAAAAAAAAATATATATATATATAAATACATATTTTCAGGAAATGTATTATAAACACATAAATCTTGGAGTTTTTTTTACTTACATAATTTTTTACAAGAACTTTTAAATATTTTGAAACTATATCAATTATATCACTCTGAAGTACGTTATATTTTTAAGAATCCTTGGTTGCTTCGTGTTTCTAAGCGCTGTGTGGTGTATCCGTGATCCATTTTTGTAACAGTATCGTCTCAAGTTCTGAGAACTGCTAGACAGCATATCAGTGTTATTATTACAGAATAAATTAACATGGACAAGGAGGAGAGATCTTGTAACAATTATTAGGAATGTTTATTGTTGCTGAAGATGATTTCATTCCACGCTTTGTTTGTGAAACACAACAGATAAGAGCTTGGGTATGAACATTATTTAATTTAAACAAATCTCTCGCCTCTCGCTCATGTCTATCAAGTAAGGAAATATATCTTGTTGTGATTCCCTGTTATCGGGCTTCGTCAATCGATATCCTTCAAGATATACTGAAAGATGGCCTTAACTACACCAGAATAAATAAATAAATAAATAAATAAATATGGTTGTTTAAAAAACGATTTGGTTTTCCTATTAGCAAATCTAAGCTTCTTGTGTGACACCATAAAAAAAAAAAACGAAACATCAAAAACCTGTTGTCTGAAACAGGGAGATGCATGCAGTGAATATTAAACTATACTCGCTACCAGGTTCAGAATTACAAGTACTGAGGGACAAATTCCAGAATATGTTTGGGAATAACAGCGGATATAAAAAATGTGTAAATTTGCTCAAGTATTGGAGGATGTGCCTGTAGGTGAAACTGACGGTGTTTGTGTTTGTGACATTCCTCTCTTTAAATATGCACGTCTGACATCCTGTGATATGGAAAGATCGTTTTCACAGTATAAGTCGTTGTTCAGAGATAATCGGCATGCATTTGTGATGGAGAATTTGGAGATGATCTTTGTTGTTCACTGCAATTCTCGGCCAACTACTAGCACTCAAGTGTGGTTGGTGAGTACCTAGTAATTTTTTTTTCAAGCTAAGTAAGGTATTTTTGTCATATAAAAAATATATATATTTTTTATTTTAGGAAATATTTTCGTACTTTTTAGCACATAAAAAATAAATATATTTAAATTTTTTAGCACATAAAAATCCGCTCCCTAATAATAATACCGGACAGTTGTATGTTAGCAGCACTGACGTGAGTGCGAAATATCGCGGACCTGACTTCTAGCGGAGCGGCGTTGAATTACGTCCAGAAATACAAATATTTAACATAGCGAGATTCGGACTATTGTTTAAAAACGTGAGGTACTAATGGGGAATAATAATATAGGAGACCTTAAAAAATGTTGAATAGTATTTAATATAACATTATCAATTTGTATCAAAGCTGGATAATTATTATGAGAAATATTGCACACTTCTTATTACTTTCCGTAATTAATTGTTTTGTATTTTTTTTTGCTTTAGTTTTTTTTTGTTGGTAACTCTATAGCATCTATTAGATTCTTTATGGTTGTGCTAACAGATGGAGTTACGTGTCAACAATGTGACGCTGTTCAGGTTACTGCCCAGCGACAGTCCTGAGGCATTTTTATATTTGTGATGATTGGTTAATTAATATTAACCCGGCACACTCACAATCACACTCACATTCATACAAATTTCCAGACTCCAGACACCCAGGGAATTCCTCTTCTTGAAAAAAAAAATCTCAGATAGCGGAGCCCGGGAATCGAACCCGGAACCTCCTGATCTGGAAGCCAGCATGCTGACGAACAGACCACGGAGGTAGTCTTTTGCTTTAGTGAGACAAAATTAATTTTGACATTAAGAATGAATTTACAATAACGCTTTATATACCCATTGCTGACAGCAGCAAAGATAAAATTGATAGTAATGTGATGCTTGTATTGGTGTGGAGTGTGGACGCACCTCTAGCGGGGCTAAAAGTGCAATTTCTCCGACATATGGTTAGATAATTTAAATTAGTCTCATTTGATAGAGAAATATACAGACTAGATAAAGAATGTAAGGAAAATACTGTATATACGTCAAACAATTTGCAACACTTCTATAATTTTTATCTCTTGCGTATGCTACGCATAGCCTAAAATTACTATATAAACGCGAATTATACAATGTACAAGCGTCAGGGGCGGTCTAGCACAAACTGTTGTTGTGGACCTCTGACCAGTTGATAGTCTGTTAGAGTAGGTAGAGTTGGTTCGTTGGTTGGTTGGTTGGCTGTAGGGTAGCTAGCTAGCGTTCATTCGGTCAGTAATGTACAACGCAAGTTAAGGCAGACCCGGCAGTGCCAATCCTGATACATTTTTTTTTTCCGTTTATGTTGTGATGACTGTTCGAATATAACTGGTCGATGATAGAAATTTCAAAATAAAGTTTCCTAAATGTGTAAGTATTAACCCTGGACTGCATACCTTTTTTTGACAGCTGTGGTTGTGCTGTATACCTGGGGTTACTGTCACCCCGCATATCCTTTTTTGTACCTATTGTGTACAAAGAATTTTATTTTGTATTGTATTCCTGGTCGATCTTTGGATTATAAAAAAAAATAAATTTGAAGCTTACACACTGGCTTTTAAGGAACCCGGAGGTTCATTGCCGCCCTCACATAAGCCCGCCATTGGTCCCTATCCTGAGCAAGATTATTCCAGTCTCTCCATCATATCCCATCTCCCTCAAATCCATTTTAATATTATCTTCCCACCTACGTCTCTGCCTTCCCAAAGGTCTTTTTCTCTCCAGCCTCCCAGCTAACACTCTTTATGCATTTCTGGATTCGCCCATACGTGCTACATGTCCTACCCATCTCAAACGTCTGGATTTTATGTTCCTAATTATGTCAGGTGAAGAATACAATGCGTGCAGCTCTGCGTTGTGTACCTTTCTCCATTCTTCTGTAACTTCATCCCTCTTAGCCCCAAATATTTTCCTAAGAACCTTATTCTCGAACACCTTTAATCTCTGTTCCTCTCTCAAAGTGAGAGTCCAAGTTTCACAACCATACAGAACAACCGGTATTATAACTGTTTTATAAATTCTAACTTTCAGATATTTTGACAGCAGACTAGATGACAAAAGCTTCTCAACCGAATAATAACACGCATTTCCCATATTTATTCTGCGTTTAATTTCCTCCCGAGTGTCATTTATATTTGTTACTGTTGCTCCAAGATATTTGAATTTTTCCACCTCTTCGAAAGATAAATCTCCAATTTTTACAGTTCCATTTCGTACAATATTCTGGTCACGAGACATAATCATATACTTAGTCTTTTCGGAATTTACTTCCAACCCTATCTCTTTACTTGCTTCAACTAGAATTTCCGCGTTTTTCCCTAATCGTTTGTGGATTTTCTCCTAACATATTCACGTCATACGCATAGGAAGCTAAAATGACAAATTAATTTTATAAAATCACAGAATTTCTGGACTTAATAACTGTAATTGAAATGTCAGTGTTTTAAAATTGCTGATAGCTGATCAATTATAAAATTACGTAATTATTTTTTATATTTAAAACATAGAGATTGCTGGTAACACAAATATTTATCACAAATAAGTTTTAAAAATTTATAAAAAAAAATGATAGTTAAGACGTATAATATATTACAATTTGGTTAAAAATTGAATAACTATTTTTCGTTTTCAGAAGAGACCTGTTTCCAACAATATTGCATAGTATTATTTTGATGGACGCTTACAGGATAAGAACATCTTCATTTTGCACATTCAACATAGATTTCTTTCCTGTGTTCTGAGCATGACAGTTTGTTACACTTCACACAAGATACTTTTGTTTTCCCGTCTTTACCGCGGGGACATAAAGCAAATGTAGCGGGTTAAGGATAATGTGAAAACTGAATTCATTGGCAGATTCTGCGACATAGAGAACGTGGTGTTTGCCAAGTCTCTTTCTGTGGATGTAACAGTGCAAGAATTAACTTGCAATATGAACTTATTGATCTACAATAGTTTTAGTTACAAAAACATCTCAACACACAAACAACACAAACAAATACAAGGACACAGGCGTATACAAACTCAAATGTAACACCTGCAACAACTTCTACATAGGACAGACAGGCAGATCATTTCAAACACGTTGCAAAGAACACTTCACAGCCATAACAAAATTACAAAACACTTCCACATATGCAGAACACATCACAAATGATAACCACACCCACAGAGACATCAACACAGAAATGGAAATACTGCACATCCAACCAAAAATCCAGAAACTAAACACACTAGAACAATATGAAATATACAGACACACAAAAACACACCCCAACGAAATTCTCAACACACAACTCAATTTCAGAACACACACACTCTTTGACTCTACATTACACCACACGAATACACCCTCACAGGAAACAGAACAAGAGGCGCAAGACCAACAATGACCAGTTCTGAGGATGACCCATAAACATGTCGAAACATGTAAACAAGGTACGTTAGAATTTAACACAAGTAGGCTAAGTCTTATCATACACATTCCGAAGTGATAGTGTTAAAAGTTGTGTAATCAAAATGTATAAAAAAGACTGTTCTTTATACTCTCGATCCACCCTATCATATATGCTGAAAAGTTGTATTATGGTGGAAAAAAACCCAAATCCACTGTTGCCAACATATCGCCCTACAATCTCGCTAAAATTTCAACAAAAAGTAGCTAAATCTCTCCAAAGTTTGTTAAAAAAAATCCCCAGAATTGTTGCTAAAAATTAATAATAAATATCATTAAATAAAAATAAGAAAAACGTACATATGCGGAGAAAAATATAATTTCTTCATCGTCATCCTCTTCTGCGGAGTCTGGTTGTATTGTTGACGGTTTTGATATTGAGGTGGAAGCTGTGGGAACAGCTGATTGTGAATACACTGCACTTGATCCAATAATTGAAGCGTCGGCTGGAACAACGTTATAAGTTACAAAATTTTCATTCGGCGTGTTTCCGTGTAATAATGTTGTATGTCATGTTACTTTGCTATACTCCTTGGCTTGCAACTGTCCATCAATGCAGTATGTGAAATTTGTCCACTCAAAAGTTTGCTACCCTCATAAGAACAACGTTGTACGCGTACACATATTTGCAACTCCTGTAAATTTTACCAAATGTAACTTATAACATACATTATTTTATTATTTTAATGTACCGAAGTACATATGATATTTCCATGCAGACATTCTACTCTTTCATCGTAACTTATAACGTTATTCCAGCCGACGCTTCAATTGACACTACACTTTCTTGCACATTGTAAGTTTGGAAATATTCACCCAAGCGTTTGACCACAATTTTTTTTTTGTGAAATCTAACACTTTTTAAATCTTATATATTAAAATGTATTAAAACCGCTAAAACTATAGTCTCATTTGCTTCACACGAACTGTCTGCACAAAATTGCAAAACTCAATTGCCTCGGGTCGGTTGGGAGTGGAAAATCTCCGCGTTGCGGGGAAGAAGCAAGACTCGTCGCGTGCCAATCAAAGTTGCCACTGTTTATCGGTGTTGGAGCAGTAGCATTGAGAGAGACCTAACCGTGAGAATCAATGAATTAGCATCTCTCGCCCCTGATCACTGATCACAAATATATGAGATCAGGGCTTTCATGTATGAATCATTAGACGACTCACAAGGGAAGGGTTTCTGCTCGAACACGAATTTTTGGTTAAAAATTTGTACAGACGCTTACCTCACAATGGTGATGAAGACCGTAAAAGCATTCATTTGTGTAACTCTCCGTTTGGTTGGTATTTGTCAATATACTTCTTTAAAAATGTACATGAAGATTCTCTAAAAAAAATGCATGAAACAGTATGGAGCAGAGCAATAAGCACAACACGCAGAAGCAACACCTGAACAATCTTCTGAACCACACTCCAGTGCTGAAAAATCAAATGCCACCTGAATTACATTTTTGAAGTCCGAGACTTGTTCAGGATTAACGTAACCAGCTGACTGCAAGGAATACTGAAGCATAGGGCGGTATACTGGAGCAGACAACTGGTTATGAACAACAGAGTGCATTTTCATTATAAACACTCGATTTCCCAAGTTAAGTTCTGGATTCTCAGCAAGAGTCCTTATGTAATGTGTTATCCTCCGAGCATATATTTTGTATTGTCTAAGGAAATAGATATTCAGAGGCTGGATATATTTAGTTTTTTAGGTGGAATGATCATACATTCCATGTCCTAGCCTTGAAACGATTCATTTATTAAGGTTGCGTCCTTGTGCGCATTCATTGACTCACACAACAGTATATACTTTTGATTAGCTGCAATATTTTCAGACAGAACGTTGGAGGAAAATGTTTTTAAATGGGCTTTAGACATTTTACCACTCGCACTAGCTTCTAGGCTAGGCGAGGCTTACGGGTAAGGTGTCCCATCCCCTTAACTTGTGCAGTGCTCTCCCCACCCCTCAACTTGTACAGTGCTCTAACAGACAAACCACACATTACACAAGCGAACGCTTTTGGGAGCTTTACAGAGATTTAAAGATGGGCCTGTATACAAATTTTGGATACGAAATTCCTGTTCGAGCCGAAACCCTTTCCTTGTCAGTCATGCACCCTTGCCTCTTCTAAAATTAAGAAGTGCATGACTTCAGTTGAAAATCATGAAAATCTTTCCAAATTTTTTTTTTAGCTATTTCACTTATTCAGAATTTATATTTTCATACCCCAAATGGATTCAGCTCAATTCTGATTGCAAATACTCGTATGTTTACACTTTTTAAATTAAGGCTGGAAGGGGGCGTGGAATTTAAAGAGCTGTCAAAATTGTTTTTCATCGAAGAATTCTTTTTTAAAATTTCTGGTTACAAATCTAGTAACTTTTTGTTGGCTTCCTGAAGTTACTAGATGAATGTAGCGGAGGAGAATATTAATTTACATAAGTATTCATTTTATTTTCAAATCTATTTTTCTGTGTTCATTTTTGTTGATTCAGCACCAACTTTCTTATGCCAAATATTAATCAATCTGGATGAAATTTTTACTGCAAGTATTTATGGGGTAGCTGCATGTTTCTATGCATTTATTTTGTGAGAAATGCTGCTAGTTTATTTTATTAATATTTGTCTTAAGAAAAATATTAATAAAATAAACTAGCAGCATTAAGAAAAATATTAATAAAATAAACTAGCGGCATTTCTCTAAAAATAAATGCATAGAAACATGCAGCTACCTCATAAATACTTGCAGTAAAAATTTCATCCAGATTGATTAATATTTGGCATAAGTTGGTGTTGAATCAACAAAAATGAACACAGAAAAATAGATTTGAAAATAAAATGAATATTTATGTAAATTAATGTTCTCCTCCGCTACATTCATCTAGTAACTTCAGGGAGCCAACAAAAAGTTACTACATTTGTAATCAGAAATTTTAAAAAAGAATTCTTCGATACAAAACAATTTTGACAGCTCTTTAAATTTCACGCCCCCTTCCAGCCTTAATTTAAAAAGTGTAAACATACGCGTATTTGCAATCAGAATTGAGCTGAATCCATTTGGGGTATGAAAATATAAATTCTGAATAAGTGAAATAGCTAAAAAAAAATTTGGAAAAATTTTCATGATTTTCAGTGGAGTCTTCCCTTAAAAGAAAGAAAAAAGTGGAAGAATATAAAAATCAGCAGAATAATCGCTAATCGTATTTTATAAAATTTGTCGCCGAGACTGATTCAAAATTCCGTAGATTTAGCGACTTATCGCTAAATATGGCAACACTGCCCAAATCCCCTTTTTTGCAGTATCACTGTATGTCCTCTTTATGCTTAGAAAATAAAAAGCAGTAGAAGTAGAAGTTCAGTTATAGGATTTTTAAATTGCCATTACTGTTTCATTCGTCGTGGTTATAAGATTCTATTACAGATTAGTTCTTGCGTAATACTGTGGAGAGTGTGAGCGCGCATGCGGAACTGGGCTGAACTTGGAAGTCGATATCCGTTGCATTGTCGTTATTGTCTCTCCATTTGTTAAATGAGGAAATGAAAATGCCACAAAGAAACAAGAGTTTCTCTTGGAAGCTGCTGCTGTCACATAGGATTCGTGTTACCGCTAAGCAGCGTCTCGCGTGCGCGCCATACCCCCAAATCCACCCCCCCCCACCCCCGTTTTTTCCTGGAAAAGTTCCACGCGATGGGGATTTAGGCACGATCTTGCTGCTCCGCCAGATAAATCTGCCTTGCTACCTAAATGAAATCCTTTTCTCTTGTTCTACGAATTTACCAAGTTCTTTCTGAAAAATTAAAGCAAAATACGGATCTAGAAATTAATTACATGAATGCCACGCAAGAAACGTATTTACATCAAGGCGACTCGAATTCGATCCCCAGCCAGGTCGTAATGGTATTTTTGACGGACATAGCAGACGTTCCAGAGGGCTTTTACTGGTGAACTCCCGTTTCCTTCTATCACTACATCAGTGATGTCAAAGCAAGCGCATTTTTCTGACCTTGACGTCGTGCGCGGGCGTTAAGCGCTAGGTATGGAAGGAGCAAAGATTATAGTCCGGATCAGTTTACTTCATACCCCAAGAGTAAAACCTAACCATTTTCCCCCATTGCTGCATATGCTAGTGGATTGTGGTGATTTTCTAGTTTGCAGGTTTAATTTTCTTTTGCCAACTTCGTTACGAATTTCGATACTGACAAATACTACAAATAGTAGTGATTTTGTAACTAGTATGTTGGCAGCTGAGACAGATATCGACAATATTTGTCGGTACTGTAGTTCCATGAAATTGAAATTGTACTAGATTTCTGCACCTGTTACTGGAAGCTAGTGAAATTTGAACATGCTAATAATTAATATCAGTAGGGGAGAGTCGGGTAGTATCGGACATCGGGTAATATCGGACAGTGAGTTTCTTTCATCTACCACACGATGATAGTACCTGATTGACATGGTTACGTTTCTGTGATTTCGCATAGAGAAACGTAACCATGCCATTCAGGTACTACCATATGGTGGTAGATGAAAGAAATGCACTGTCCGATACTACCCGATGTCCGATACTACCCGACTCTCCCCTATTAATATTAATACATAATAGCTATTTTATGTGTTGCGTTGTGGTTATAATTCAAGACATGTTGATCCTTTTCTCGTATAGACGAATAATAAGGCTTTTCTTGCTGCCGAAATGCCTTTGTGGAAAGTGCAAGATTTTTTTAATTGCCTTTTATTGCGTATTTTAGCTATGTATGTTGCCTTTTTGCTTGCCTATTTTAATGATTCGTAATGCCTAAACTTCCGGTCTCTGGTCATAATGTTAACATATGAAAAACTTATTGCAATATTTTATCTTGGTTTTTTACCCAAATTACCCCGAACCACCCTAATGAAAAGATGTGGTTCTCGGCATATAATCTCTCTTTGCACTTAAGGTGAGGTGGGGTAATTCCGGTCGAATTTGAGGAAAATGGCTCTACATTATAGAACTAATTAAAACAATATTTTTAATTGAAATGTTGGTAAATGGCATTTCTAGATGTGAGAGACGCTTTTCAGTTGGTATTATCGCCGCGGCCTCATGCTTAACATGTCGGCATCATACAATAACGTGCGGTGTGCTTTTAAAACATAATTTTGCTGACCGATTGTTGCTCTGTAGGTTTCACTCTAAGCGTCACGTTGTCACGTCTGCTTCCTCGATAAGAATAAGCACTAGTTTGTTATATTGTTAAATGGCTATTATTGTTATTATTATTATTATTATTATTATTATTATTATTATTATTATTATTATTATTATTATTTACTTACTTACTGGCTTTTAAGGAACCCGAAGGTTCATTGCCGCCCTCACATAAGCCCGCCATCGCTCCCTATCCTGAGCAAGATTAATCCATTCTCTATCATCATATCCCACCTCCCTCAAATCCATTTTAATATTATCTTCCCATCTACGTCTCGGCCTCCCTAAAGGTCTTTGTCCCTCCGGCCTCCCAACTAACACTCTATATGCATTTCTGGATTCGCCCATACGTGCTACATGCCCTGCCCATCTCAAACGTCTGGATTTAATGTTCATAATTATGTGAGGTGAAGAATACAATGAGTGCAATTCTGTGTTGTGTAACTTTCTCCATTCTCCTGTAACTTCATCCCTCTTAGCCCCAAATATTTTCCTAAGCACCTTATTCTCAAACACCCTTAACCTATGTTCCTCTCTCAAAGTGAGAGTCCAAGTTTCACAACCATACAAAACAACCGGTAATATAACTGTTTTATAAATTCTAAATTTCAGATTTTTGGACAGCAGACTGGACAATAAAAGCTTCTCAAATTATTATTATTATTATTATTATTATTATTATTATTATTATTATTATTATTATTATTATTATTTCATATACGAGTACGTTGAAATTCTTAACTCTTAATAATAACTCTTTAATAATAATTTTTAATCATATACTTTAATATTCGTCCTGAGCACAAGATATTGCAACCTCGGTTTTAGTCCACGTGGATTAGACAAGTAGGTGTCATTTTATAATGGAAGCAGCTTATTGGTTGCAACATTGAAATTGAGGCGAGTGATTGGAGCGGCGACATAAGAAATTGAAAACAATAATGCAATTATTGCAGATGACACAGTTTTACTTTTTGGTGGAAAAATCTGGTATGCTGCATATAATAATTCAAATAATGGACTTAAATTAATAAAAAAATGGTTTGACATAAATTATCTTTCTATCAACGAAAATAAAACCATAATTATTCCATTCTCATTATCTGAAAAATGTAACAAACCTCATACATCTATATTAAGTATTAAATTACATAATTCTGCTTGTTGTCTTATACATTGTAAATGTCCGATTATTAAAGAGTCCTCTGAAGTTAAGTATTTAGGCATAATTTTCGATAATCATTTAAAATGGAACCAACACATTAATTACCTTTGTAATAAATTACGTAAAATAGTATATTATTTTGTTTTATTGAGGAATTACGTATCAATAAGTTTATTACGCACAATATATTTAACTTTATTTCAATCGGTAATTATGTATTCAATTATAGGATGGGGTAGCTCATTTAAATCCAATTTTAATCCACTTTATTTATTCCAGAAGAAAATAATTAAAATATGTCTTCATAAACCTATTGATTTTCCATCTGAAAATTTGTTGTTAGACTTTAATGTACTTAACGTAAGACAAATTTATTATATTGTATTAATAAAATTCATACATAAAAATCGAAATAATTTTGAATTGTATTCTCATAGTTATGAAACAAAATGTATGAATTCTTTAAGATTGTTTGAACCAAAATGCAACACTGTTACAGTATTTAATCATAGTAGTAATTTAGGCCCTAGAATATATAACAAATTTATATTTAAATATCCTAATCTTGTCAATTCTAATAGTTCTAGTATTAAATTTAAAAAGTTATGTATGGGTTTTCTAAAAATTGAAAAATTGTAAATTTAAATTTATATACTGTAATTGCATAGTAGACATAAGACAAATTGTATTGTGTACTTATTAATTTCAATTCAGGAATCCGCCCCTGAGCACGAGTTGTACTCTTTCAGGGGCGAGCTAAAGTTTTTCTGTATATATTATATTTTATGTTACAATTATTATCAACAGTAATCTCACTAGACATTTTGATTTATCTAGAGAAAATCAAAACTCGAGTGGGATTTAATTGACTATTACACGATTAGAAGAAAGTATAAAAAGATTAGAAGTAACGATGTACTCCAACACAATAAAATATTAATTGACTTACGAAAATACAACTGTCTTCAAATGTATTATTGTACCATCTCAACATTACAAATATTACGCTAGATGCATGCTAGATGGCAGTAGTGTCTTTATACAGACACACTAATGATTACTATTGAATAAATCTTAATATTAAACAATCTCTGATACGTGACTATCCATAATATCATATAGCAGAAGTTCTTTTTATCCTCTCAGAGCAGAAGCTATAACATAACCTAACTAATATACACAAATGTTAGAAAAGTTTTAATTAACGACGATGACATAAAAAATAAACATGAATAATTTTAAAAGGAATAATTATTGAATGTACAATTTTCATATTTGAATGTGGTTGGTGGTTTAATTGATGTTATATTGGACGTGTGCGTAATAGAAGTGGAACTCGTTGATTTAGGCCTACATGGTGTATTCAACTTATTCAGGATTTCCGAATGAATAATTTTAAAAGGAATAATTATTGAATGTACAATTTTCAAATTTGAATGTGGTTGGTGGTTCAATTGATGTTATATTGGACGTGTGCATAATAGAAGTGGAACTCGTTGATTTAGGCCTACATTGTGTATTCAACTTATTCAGGATTTCCGAATGGTGCTCTTCATTTATTTGTAAATCGGATTTCAGAAGATGCATAGGTATGATCAGTGATTTTTATTAATTCTTGTTCTTGAATGCCAATGCGAGTCATATTTGAAACTGCTGTGCATCGACTGGAGTGGTTTGTAATTTTATATATATTTTTGACGTCCAGACCAGCGCAGTTTCAAATGTTGGCAAACAAAGAACAAATGCTAGGGACGCGATAAAATTAAACAAATGCTAGGGACGCGATAAAATTGTGCGATAAGCAGCCATGATTGGTTGAAATACGTCCTTTCGTACCGTTTTATTGGTCAAAAGTAGTATGACGTAGTAAGAGTGTAATAGTCAAAATAATAAATATATAAATTAATCAATTAAATTTCAAAGACCTGCCGAATGTTATGCACGAGGCCGCTCAAAGACGTGGCGAATTTTAACCATGTGAGCGCGGCGATAATAGCAGAGCTGGAAATCATGGCAGTTCTGTGTGATACTTGAAACAAGAGAGGTCACGGGTCAGATAATAACATTGCACAGCACAAAATTGACGTTGGATATCACAAACGCTTCATTTGCGTCGCTGTGTTGCGTGTTGCCGCCACTGGTGACGCAGGCGCTAACAATTTTGTTTAACTGTGGTGAATGTGCATAAAGAGCAATTCCAGTACGAAGGCGAGGATAATAGGGAGAAAAGAATTGAAAAGAGCGCAGTAAAACGAAATGGGAACCGGAAGAGGCTAATTTGATTTGCATACAATAATGCGGTCGCTCAGGGTTGCCACAGTTCTGGTCCACGGCTGCTTCAGAATCCCGGCAGCCACGGAGGACGTAAGGGTTTAGTGCACGTGTGGCGTACCGTGGATTGAATTGTTATTGGTGGGAAGAGCGCGTCGGCGGGAAGTCTCAGAGAAGTCTGTTATGGACAAAGACTTGGTTGACGGGTTCCCTCGTGATACATCCATTTCCGTTCTCTTTGTTTATCCAATTCATTCACTATTCGTGTGCAAAGTCGTACTGCCACTCTGTTGTGTCACTGGTTCTGATTTCGGTAACAGACGTAGTCAATTAATTCATTAATTCATCCGTTCATTCATTCGTTTATTCGTTCACAGTTTTTCCTGCAAACCTAGCATTCTCCAATTTTTCCTATTTTCCGCTTCCCTCTTTGCCTCTTCTGTCGTGTTGTATAGAGTATACTATACATAATTTTTTGTAATTTTTTTGCATTGTCTTGGATAGGCTTACTTACTTACTTACTTACAAATGGCTTTTAAGGAACCCGAAGGTTCATTGCCGCCCTCACATAAGCCCGCCATCGGTCCCTATCCTGTGCAAGATTAAGCCAGTCTCTATCATCATACCCCACCTCCCTCAAATCCATTTTAATATTATCCTCCCATCTACGTCTCGGCCTCCCTAAAGGTCTTTTTCCCTCCGGTCTCCCAACTAACACTCTATATGCATTTCTGGATTCGCCCATACGTGCTACATGCCCTGCCCATCTCAAACGTCTGGATTTCAAGTTCCTAATTATGTCAGGTGAAGAATACAATGCGTGCAGTTCTGTGTTGTGTAACTTTCTCCATTCTCCTGTAACTTCATCCCGCTTAGCCCCAAATATTTTCCTAAGCACCTTATTCTCAAACACCCTTAACCTATGTTCCTCTCTCAGAGTGAGAGTCCAAGTTTCACAGCCATATAGAAGAACCGGTAATATAACTGTTTTATAAATTCTAACTTTCAGATTTTTGGACAGCAGACTGGATGATAAGAGCTTCTCAACCGAATAATAACACGCATTTCCCATATTTATTCTGCGTTTAATTTCCTCCCGAGTGTCATTTATATTTGTTACTGTTGCTCCAAGATATTTGAATTTTTCCACCTCTTCGAAGGATAAATCTCCAATATTTATATTTCCATTTCGTACAATATTCCCGTCACGAGACATAATCATATACTTTGTCTTTTCGGGATTTACTTCCAAACCGATCGCTCTACTTGCTTCAAGTAAAATTTCCGTGTTTTCCCTAACCGTTTGTGTATTTTCTCCTAACATATTCACGTCATCTGCAGTCTTGGATAGGCTTACTTTTGAAAATTAAAAAAAAAATTAAATCTGATAGAAATGAAGATTATTACATTTGCAACATTTCTATACCAGAATTATAAATTAGAATTTAAAATTTTGAGGCTCCAAGAGTCAAAATTTCCCCCAAAATTTGATTTTCTGTGAAGACTTGATTTGGGATTTTTGAAACCCCAGAATGATTATGTAACCGTTTTTTTTTTTTTCATTTTTTTTTTAATATACATTCCGGACTGAAGAGGTTAGGGTCGTTTCTAAAACGAGGTCTAGACCACGGCCATGGTTTTAAACCGCGTTTGGATTTATGGCTCGAAACCATGATCTGAAGCAGGGACCACGGCTGAGGTAGGTTTAAAACCACGGCTACATGTATACAAGATGGAAGTAGTAGATCAGCTGGATGATTATCAAAGGAAAATTTGTGTCTACGAGTATTAAATCCCCGGATTAGAGTGATGAGAAACAGAAAATTCTTTGTAACTATATAACGACGATAATTTCAGGGGAATATTTCGATTTTCGAAGGAATCAAAGCAAAATTTAGCAAGAATGCTGAATAGTAGTCTGCAACGAAATGCAAGAGACGGCAGGTTGACAATTTTTTTGCACTTTGTTGATTTGAGGGAAGTAAGATATATTTTATATTAATTATACCTTTATTTCTGTAAGATGATATAATAAATTATATCGTTAGTGTTTACAGTAATTTTTTACATTTTATTTAATACTTGAAAATGACGTGGACCTTCAAGGATATGAACCAAACGTGAATTTGTCTTCTTATTTATTTTAAGTTTTATGCAATTGGGGCTTTCCATGTAGTAGGTCTATTATATGTGAAAATAGAACAATACTACATTTTACTTTCAATTGAAATTTTAATCCATTTAATATTTAGGTTATTAATTCCTTACAACCGGGTTTTCAGGTAGTTAATGTTGGTACTAGTGATGTACAAATGCTAATTATTTGGACAATATAATTCTGGTATCTAAAAATCCATTCCCAATTAAGTATTAAGTAATGTTAGTATTTTAAACGCATATATATTATGTAAATTAGTAAATAAATACCTTAGCTGAGAACAAAAGAATGTGACACTGAAATTCAATAAAAATTTTAAAACCCAATGTTCTTTTCTTTCTAATATCGACTGTTTACGAGAATAAAAATCGATTCTAAGCTGCGTTGCCATATATAAAACGCACGAACCTCGGTTTCTTCACAAGCCGCGTCTCGACTTCGTTTTAGAAATCACATAAGGATTCAGACCTCAATTGCGGTTTAAAAGCCGAGGTTTGGAACCACGATATCGTTTGTGTTTTAGAAATCGGCCCATGACGTCAGATATAAATGAAGTTTTAAATAATATAAAATGTTTCTTTAATTTTTTTCTCTATTACATTATTAATTAAACCTTTATCTGGACATAATCATACTACATTTTAAATACTTAACTGGTATGGACACGGAAATTTAGCTGTTAGTGTGAGAATTTTATTTTATTCTCGTGAAATATTTCACACGAAGGAAATAATTCTTGTGACGTTTACTACGTTGGTATTGAAACTACTCACTGTTAGGAATTTACGTCTAACTCTATCATTATAAGTGCAATAATGGGAAGGGTATGGATTGATGAACGTCATTTGTTATACAAATTCTGCAAATGACCCAGATAATAGTTATTTTATACAACAGGGATACAAAGTGACTCGTTTCTCCACGCGTGAGAGGTTTTTTAAACGATCCGCTAGGCGAGTTAAAAATTTCAGAATTGCCAAAAATGAGTCGCTTTCTGTTGTATACATAATATATTTTTCCTACTACCAATAATTTGAAAATTATAAAACATAATTTGGAGATTAATTTTTAGTAGTTGTCAATATTACTGAAATGGCAATAGAAGTGCGTTGCCAAGGCCAGTAGCTGTGATTTGTTTAGTCGGCAATGATTTGTTTAATCGCCATTATTCTTACAGCGGTAGAAGTTGACAGAATTATAATTAAATTAACATAAGTGAGGAAAGCGACGAAAATGGTGCATGTATTACATGTTCCACGTGATATGCAGGAATCGGTAAATAGTTTTATTTTAGTGCTCCTTCCTGAAAAGTCTAGACTTCAATACAAGAAGTAGTATGAAGAATTTGTGAGTTGGCGGCGGGAGAAGAAAGTCCATAAGATGTCGGATGGAGTTCTTCTTGTTTATCTCAGGCTTTTCGAGCACAAAAATTAACAGGAACGAGTTCTCCTTAGGACTTCTCATGTCTTGCAAGTTTTACTTACCTATATGATATTTTTAGTTCTCAAAATTGTGTAATTCCATTCGTCAAGGTCCAATTTTAGCAATGTTTCATCGTTCAGGGTAAGATTGAATCAGCGGTAAATAAATTAAACTCGTGGTCTTGCTAAATTATCAATCAAGTATTCCATTCATTTTCCACTCTTCGTGACTTTCTAGCGACAAATAATGATCTGTTGTTGGATACTGTTGGAAAAAAACATCTTGTCATTAAAACTAAGGAGATACCTTTCTTTTTTATTAATGATAATATTCCTGACCGACAAAATTATATCTTGTTGGATACCGTTGAAAATAAAAAAAGATGCTGAAACTAAGGGGGCGGCCGGGTAGCTCAGTTGGTAGAGCAGCTGGCTACGGACTGGAAGGTCCGGGTTCCATCCCAGGTGGTGACGGGATTTTTTCTCGTTGCCAAACTTTCAGACCGGCCCCGAGGTTCACTCAGCCTCCTATAAAATTGAGTACCGGGTCTTTCCCGGAGGTAAAAGGCGGTCGGAGCGTGGTGCCGACCACACCACCTCATTCTAGAGCCGAGGTCATGGAAAGCATGGGGTTCTACCTCCATGCTCCCCAAGTGCCTTTATGGCGTGTGCCTGAAACTAAGGGAATATCTTCTTTTTTTAATTTCAGATTATTCCTCACTATAGAGGTTATTCTCCCGCCAGAACAAGATAACACTACTGGAACATAAAAAAAAAAAAAAATGACAAAAATAGTTTGCCTGTCAAAGGAGAACAGGAGCTGTTAGAAATATCTTCTGATTCTTACTTAGAAATCGTGTTTCCTACATTGACCTTTTTGCAATCTTGGTTTCATGCAAGACATGCGAATCCCGATGTTTCGCGAATTGCAATTCAACACTTAATGCCATTTGCATCAGCATATTTGTGTGAGTGTACATTTCCTGCTTTGATTTTCTTGAATAAACATAAAAGTAAACTTAATGTGGCCTTAGACACTCGCGACTATGAGATCTACAGCTGAACCAGACTTTACAAAACTGATAGCTGCAAGGCAATATAAACCGTTCCATTGACACTCTTACAGTAAATTTGAATAGACTGGTTTCATTTTTCACAGCAAAGGCATGCTACAACGTAAAATAACTTCGGATTTATGTATTTCAGACTACATTCAAAACTGAAACTGAAATTTATTTTGTGTCACTATCAATTTATTAAGGGAACCCTCCACTAAAAATGACTATTTTTTTCCCAATAATTTTTTGCAACCAAATTTTGAGAGCATGTTTACTATGTGAAGGACTAACAAAATCTAAATTTTGAACTTCCAAATGTTTTTGGGTTTTGATTTTTTTCTATTCTTTTTAGAAATATTTTGAAAGCCAAGTTCTTAGTGGAAGATTTCAATTTTTTACCTTCTTTTTTTTTTTTGGTTACATTCACAAGGCATAGAGAAACATTTCTGTGCATCCATTTTATGAAATATCTCAATTATTCATTTAGATTTGTTTTTGAAATTTTAAAAATGTTACTTTCCCATAATTTATAAAAAATTAGGACCATTTCTCACAAAATAAATGCATAGAAACATGCATCTATCTCATTAATACTTGCAGTAAAATTTTCATCCAGATTGATTAATATTTGGCATAAAAAAAGTTGGCGTTGAATCAAGAAAACTAAACTCACGGAAAAACGGGTTTGAAAGTAAAATTAATATTAATGTGAATTAAAATTTTCCTCAGCTACATCCTCTAGTAAATTCAGGGAGCCAACTTTACAACAAAAAGTTACTAGTTTCATAATCAGAAATTTGTAAAAAAGAATTCTTTGATGAAAAAATAATTTTGGCAGCTCGTCCCCGAAAAGCCTTAATTAAAAAAAAAACTTTTTTGCAATGAGAATTGAACTAAATCCATTTGGATATGAAAATATACTTTCTAAGGAAATGAAATAGCCAATAAAAATGTTTTGGAAAATTTTCATGACTTTCAGTGGAGTCTCCCTTTAAGGAACTTCATTCACTACATAATGCAAAGGTTTAATTAGTACATATAACAAACATATCATGGGCATAAATTATGCAAAACATTTATTTTAGTGGGTCTACGAAAATGAAGCATGACCTTTAAGGGTCTATGACATTCAAAAGATTGGTAACCGCTATTCTCTTATGCATTACAAAGAATTTACTTATTTTAAAGACATATCAGAAAGAGTGGGTGCTGGTGGTACATAGTGATATTTATTTCTTTGCAGGTGAGTTTGCTGAAACTCAACGCTTGTGAAGGCTTCACTTCGGTATGGTTATGAGTACTGTCTCTTCTACAAATGCCGCAGAAAGGTAAGTTATGGTCGTTTATGCCAAGAATTCGATGATACCCATTCCAACGGCTTCCAAGTTTCGGAAATTTCTTCCACACAAGAAGTGGTCCATGGAAACAGATGGTAATCTGAAGGCACAAGATCAGGGTCTTGGTCCGGATCAGCTTATTTATTCCACATCTTAAAGCTTCAATGCTTATGTATGATCTATAGAACACAGTAAATTAAATTAAATGAAAAAGAAAACTTGATTTACAGCCTTCTCGAGGAGGGGAAGTCAGCACTCTCACTAGCATGTTTCCCCTCTCGGAACGTCTTCCTAAATGGCCCGGACTGTAATATTCTTTGTCAGGATTTTGAATGGGAACCTGCCTGCGGTGAGACTAAAAAGCTGGATAAATGTTTCTCTCTCCATCTTGTCTCGGTGGGTGATAGGTTAATATTTAAATTCAATTCCTTAATGCATTTTACTTACTTACTGGCTTTGAAGAAACCCTTGAGGTTCATTGCCGCCCTCACATAAGTCCCTGTCCTGAGCAAGATTAATCCAGTCTCTATCATCATATCCCACCTCCCTCAAATCCATTTTAATATTATCTTCCCATCTACGTGTCGGCCTCCCTAAAGGTCTTTTTCCCTCCGGCCTCCCAACTAACACTCTATATGCATTTCTGGATTCGCCCATACGTGCTACATGCCCTGCCCATCTCAAACGTCTGGATTTAATGTTCCTAATTATGTGAGGTGAAGAATACAATGAGTGCAGTTCTGTGTTGTGTAACTTTCTCCATTCTCCTGTAACTTCATCCCTCTTAGGCCCAAATATTTTCCTAAGCACCTTATTCTCAAACACCCTTAACCTATGTTCCTCTCTCAAAGTGAGAGTCCAAGTTTCACTACCATAAAGAACAACCGGTAATATAACTGTTTTATAAATTCTAACTTTTAGATTTTTGGACAGCAGACTGGATGGTAAAAGCTTCTGAACCGAATAATAACAGGCATTTCCCATATTTGTTCTGTATTTAATTTCCTCCCGAGTGTCATTTATAGTTGTTACTGTTGCTCCAAGATATTTGAATTATTCCACCTCTTCGAAGGATAAATCTCCAACTTTTATAGTTCCATTTCGTACAATATTCTGATAACGAGACATAATCATATACTTAGTCTTTTCGGGATTTACTTCCAACCCTATCTCTTTACTTGCTTCCAGTTAAATTCCCGTGTTTTCCCTAATCGTTTTTTGGATTTTCTCCTAACATATTCACGTCATCCGCATAGACAAGCAGCTGATATAACCCGTTCAATTCCAAGCCCTCTCTGTTACATTTTTAAATTTAATTGTAATTGTTAGTTTTTAATACAGTATATAAGGTTATTCAAAAATAAGTTCTCATTTTGAAACTGCCGTATCTCCTGTACATATCAGCAGTTTGGTTTGATATAGGTACTATTACTGTTTAGAAGGTTTGTTTTTTTCTTTTTGTTGATGCGTGTTTCGTTGCTATGGTAACTGTGTCACTCTTGTATAAACAATAATTGTTGTTCATAATACCGACGGCAGTAAAAGAGTAATATTTTAATAATTTTTACAATGGTTTTACGTTTACATGATATCAAAGTTACTGTCTGGTGTGGTTTCACGTCACATTTCATAATACGACCGTATTTCTATGAAGAAGTTGAAAATGGAGAAACAAAAACAGTAACGGTAACCGGGCAACGATATTTTCAAATGTTGCAAACCTTTGCAATACCAGCATTACAGAATGATGAAATCGGAAACATTGTTTTCATGCAAGACGGCGCTCCACCTCACATACACAATAATGTAAAAACACTGTTGCGCAACACATTTGGTGATCCGAACAGTTGGCCTTCTAGGTCACCAGACATAAATCCAGGTTAATGGTGGTTATGGGGTTATCTAAACGGAAAGGTATTTCTCAGTAGATCTACTACACGTGAGGAACTGAAACAGTCTTTATCGGTAATATACAGACGTGGACAAATTATTAGACAAAATTAATTATATGTGCAACAAAGCTGTATTTATCGGCAGAAATAATGAACAAAAATGTACTTTGCACAGAAATAATAAACAGAAAATTGAGTCTGGAGGTTACTAACATTTTGTGAACATTCCGTTATTCTTTATTAACACGTTAATTTTGTCAGGGATGAGGGAAACCAAAGTTTGACACTTTCTTTGAATATCAGCATCATTTGGCCAGGTATCAGACAGTGTTTAAATGAGTCCATGTTTTGTTGTAAGCCTCTTTTTGTTCACTTCCTTCTTCAGTATAGATCACAGATTTTCAATTTTGTTCATGTCCGGTCTTCTTGCAGGCCATGGGAGAACAGACTGTTGAATATCTTCTGCAGTATGTAATTAAAACACCAGTAATACCAACACAGCCAGACAAAATATACTTAACCGTTGGGAAAATATAACAGAAGATGTAAATAATCATCTTTACAGCAATAGAGACTCTGTGAATTATACTGATAGTTGATATGACGAATTATATTAT
This sequence comes from Periplaneta americana, assembly GCF_040183065.1. Classification (NCBI taxonomy): domain Eukaryota; kingdom Metazoa; phylum Arthropoda; class Insecta; order Blattodea; family Blattidae; genus Periplaneta; species Periplaneta americana. The sequence continues at coordinate 188,265,840 of NC_091132.1, read as the reverse complement.
GTTTCCAAGAAAACGTTTTAGTCGAATAATTTGGCCACGTCTGTATATCGATATCATAGCTATAAATAGAAATAACCTTATACATTCAGACTGCGGGTTACTATTCACAATTTTGTTCGTAAAGAAATGGGATTTCATTAAAACAATTTAATATGACCACCACTTTGAATTGTCGATTTAACTACACGATTATGCATATATTTATCTGTCATTTACGTCATAATACCATATTTTTTGCAGTTTTTTTAAGTGAATTTCGGAACGATGCTAGGAACAAACCAAATAGCCTGAATTTAAGTGCAGTAGTTCAAATATTTGTTATCTTGTGTATGAGTGCTCTGGTCTCCGATCATGCGCAATGTCTTACATCTGAGACTTAGGAATATTCAATCGTCTCATTCCTTTTTTGGGGAACTGTACATCTATTATCAGACACTACATCTTACTTGACGATATGTGTCAGAGGAAGAACAATTGTTTGTATGCATCTGAGGTCTGATTAGTGTAATACACTACTGTCTGTAAAAAGTGCAACACCATGAAGGAACATAGATAGGCATGTGTAAATTATACTAAATATGACGCAGGGTATGACAAGCAATTGATTAGAATTTCAAAATGATTTTGCATCCCTGAACCCAACAGTGCCCTCTGAACTGTCGTGGTAGACGCATAAATACAGGACTGTTGTGGAACCAGACGAGCAGTGTATTAGAGTCAACAGACAGTAAACCTTCTGTAAGAGTCACTATGCCTCGTCGTCAGTGTTGCCAACAGTTGTTCGTATAATCCCGCTAGATGGCTTGCGAAAACCCGCGATTTTCTAACAAATTTCTCTATATTTTAATGGTTAGGGCTACTTATTATTATTCAATAATAATAATAATAATAATAATAATAATAATAATAATAATAATATTGCTGTGGGCCAGGTTTTTGGAACATTATGTACAATTCCTTGTTTAACATAAATTTATCAAAACACTCCCACATCGTCGCATTTGCAGATGATCTTGTAGTCTTGACTAAAGGAGCTACACGCATAGAATCTGAAAATTATGCTAATTCAGATATTTACAAAATTCAAAATTGGGCTTATCAAAACAAAGTTGAATTCAACGATAGCAAGTCGAAAGTCTTAGTAATATCAAAAAAGAGGAAAGATCACGCTGAGAAGACTAAAATATATCTAAATCACAAGACACTTGAACAAGTTACAGAACTGAAGTATTTAGGAATTTATTTCGACGCAAAATTCAACTTTGGGAAACACATTGATAAAATAACAGAGAAAACAACTCAAGTCGTAAATATGCTGAGTAGAACAGCGAAACTACAATGGGGTTTAGGACATCGTGCTTTGAAAATTATCTATAAAGGAGCAATAATACCGATGCTGACATACGGGTGCTCAGTTTGGAGTGAAGCCCTGCAAAAACAGAAGAATCTAAATAAACTACAAAGAGTACAGAGAATAATGAATATCAAAATAGCCAAAGCTCATAGAACACTGTCCTTTGAAGCATCTTGTGTCGTTGCCGGAGTTAGACCTATAAGTATAAGCATAGCAGAATCTGTGAAAATCTATCAAGCAACGCACGAAAGCAATGAAGACCCTGAAGATTACGACAGACCACTTCAAGTAAGATACTGGCCACATCCAGCTGACAGGATAACAATAGGTGAAGTGAAGAATTCTTTCACATATGCTGTGGAAATATACACAGATGGAAGCAAAATTCAAGAGAAAGCGGGAGCAGCAGCCGCATTTTACAAACAGGGCACATTAATTCACACCATGAAGAACAGACTTCACAGTGACTGTTCAAATAATCAGGCGGAACAGACGGCCATCTTAAAAGCTATAGAAGAACTTAATAGACTAAATATCATACCAGAGGAAAGAACAGTGGCAGTTTTCACAGATAGCCAAATCACTATAGCTCTACTCAGGAACAGCCGCAACCATAGCTATATAATAGAGCTAATCAGAAACCAAGTTAAGAGACTCCAGGATCTCCATTGGCAAATTCATTTTGGATGGATTAAAGCCCATGTGGGAATTCCTGGGAACGAGATGGCAGACAAGTTAGCCAAGAAAGCGGCAACAGAAGAATATAGAGAATTAATATACTCTAAAAAAACCAAAACTGCTATTATTGGAAAGATCAAAGAAGAAGGATTAGCAAAATGGCAGGAAGAATGGACTAGTGCGACGAAAGGGGCTGTCTGCAGGACCTTCTTCCCATCGGTTCGACAGAGATTAAGACAGAATAAGATAATAATAATAATGACGCCTTCAATTGCAGCTATGGTAACTGGACACGGCATACTAAAATCCTATCTCCAAAGATTTAGGATAATAAATGATGCCACATGCTCCTGTCTTCAAGAGGCCCAAACTGTGGATCATCTAATTTACAGGTGTAGAAAACTTCAGCAGCAAAGGGACATTTTTAAACATCAAATAGTAATGAATCATGGAAAGTGGCCAGTTTCTCAAGATCAACTCATTTTGAAACACTACAAACAATTCAAAACATTCATATAATCAATAGACTTTAACACATTATAAACATGAATACAAATAAGTACAACACATTGTAAACATGAATCCAAACAAGCATACAATTATAAGATTTTAAATTGTGGATCTGTGATGTACAATTCAAATATGACTCCGTCTATTGCAATAGTGTATTGTTAAATGACTGTGAACATGTATGTAACGTAAAAATAGCATATAAATATATTAAAACACTTGTACAACGTTGTCTTGTAATGTATTTAAGCATAAGCCTTATAATTGGCTAGCTTATCATCCATTGCATAGAGTAGAAAATTTTATTTAAATTTGTGGATTTGTAATGTATAATATTTTAATTGTGAATTTGTAAGGTGCAATTTAAAGTGTGGATTTGTAATGTATAATATTTTAATTTGTGAATTTGTAAGGTACAATTTAAATTGTGGATTTGTAATGTATAATAAGTTATTTTAAATTGTGAATTTGTAAGGTACAATTTAAATTGTGGATTTGTAATGTATAATATTTTAAATTATGAATTTGTAGGGTACAATTTAAATTGTGGATTTGTAATGTGTAATATTTAAATTGTGGATTTGTAATGTATAATATTTAAATGTACTTATAAATTAAATTGTGGATTTGTAATGCATATTTTAAATTTGTGGATTTGTAATGTATAATATTTTAAATTGTGGAATTGTAAGGTACAATTTAAATTGTGAAATTGTAAGGTACAATTTAAATTGTGGATTTGTAATGTACTTATAAATTAAATTGTGGATTTGTAATGCATATTTTAAATTTGTGGATTTGTAATGTATAATATTTTAAATTGTGAAATTGTAAGGTACAATTTAAATTGTGGATTTGTAATGTACTTATAAATTAAATTGTGGATTTGTAATGCATATTTTAAATTTGTGGATTTGTAATGTATAATATTTTAAATTGTGAAATTGTAAGGTACAATTTAAATTGTGGATTTGTAATGTACTTATAAATTAAATTGTGGATTTGTAATGCATATTTTAAATTTGTGGATTTGTAATGTATAATATTTTAAATTGTGAAATTGTAAGGTACAATTTAAATTGTGGATTTGTAATACATATGTTAAATTTTGGATTTGTAAGGTATAATTTAAATTTGACTCTATCTATTACAATAGTGTATTGCTAGATAACTATGAACTATTCTACATATATCAAATTGGATTAATAATATAAACATAGTATGTAATATTGCAACACTTGTACAAAATTTTTCTTATAATGCATTTAGGCATAAACTTTGTAAATGGCGAGCGGATTGATTCTGTATAGTACATATATAATTTAATTGTGGATTTGTAATGTACTTAAGCATAAGACTTCTAATTGGTTAGTTGATCATATATTGTGTAGAGAAGATAATTTTTATTTATTTTAATTTTTGGATTGTAATATCCATTTTAACCGACTCTGTATATCGCAATAGTGTACTGCTATATGAATATCAACTATGAACTATGAAATACGAAATCGTATGTAACATAAACATAGCATGTAGTATTGCAAATATTGTATGCAATGGAACATGCTGTTTTAGCACAATAAAGGAAATAATAATAATAATAATAATAATAATAATAATAATAATAATAATAATAATAACAATAACAACAACAACAACCAAACAACCAACCAAACAAACAACAACAACAACAGTCAAGATAGAGCCCTCCAATGTAACGAATATTGCATACTTTTATCATTCCCAAATGTGGCGCTATAAAACAATTTTGGACACTTTTATCACAGTCACAACATATTTCAATTCTTATTGCACTAAATAGTCTATGTTACCGTTAAAACCCGAAATCTGACAAAACCAATTTCAACTAGTAAAAATTAGTTTTAAAGTGTAGATAGGTAGAAAGCGAATTTTCGTAAGATCTAGAATCAATGACAGGTTAGGTTTGGTTTGTTTAGGTTTTTTTTTCAGGTTTTTACCAAACAAAAACCAAAACTAATCTGTTATAGATTTTAGATCTTACGAAAACTCACTTCCTATCTATCTATTTATATTTGCTTAAACTAGTTTTTACTAGTTGAAACTGTTTTTGACGGATTTCGGGTTTTAACGGTAATATATGTGTGTGTGTGGAAATATCACTACATTAACACATTCATTATTTCACAGAACACACACTGAACGAATTAAATGTAATTATAAAAGCCGCCAATAATGCTAATATGAATTTCATTTCAGAAACTTTAAAGATTAAAAACCGCTGGTATTCCCGCTAAGTGGGAAAATATAATTTTACCCGCGAGACGGTTATCCAAAAAAACTAGATTTAGCGGGAAAACCGCTGAATTGCCAACAATGCTCGTCGTCCTATAGGTCTCGCAAGCAGGGAATACCGACGGAAGGATTGCGAATGAAACAATGCGATAAGAAAGAGCGGGCGACAGGAAAGGTCACGAGATAGCTTGAATGATATTGAAGAGTACAGTCGGAAGAGAAATGACATCGACAGAATCAGTGTTGCGTTGTGATAGTTACATTACGACTTTAGTTTGTTCCATTGCATGTGAGTGCGTGTCTTGTACCGCACGGTATTATTATTTCATTCGTAAACATAGTTGCGCGTTTAATTAGCTTCGAATTTTTCTCTTGCTACGTTCTTTATTTCCACAGCGGTGTCCTCATTTGTTCATCTTCTTGGAAGAGACAGTACTGTACTTCCATCGACCTGCACCTCTCGCCTCCTCGGCGTGCCTACATACACACGTCAAAACAGACAGCAACGCTACTATTGCTTTTCGGTAATCGTTCCTTGCGCGAGCTATCACAAGGAGCAAACAACATTGTATGAATGATTGGCCTGAGTGAAGGTGGATTTTCGTATCGCAGTATTTCTGCTCGTGTGAGACATCATGCCACTACAGTGTAGTGATGGGCGAAGTTGTTCTTTTCCCGGAACAGTTCCGACTGTTCCGGTTCCGAAAAAATACTATGTTCCAAATAACAGTTCCGAAATAACAGTCACCAGTGGTGATAAGTCGGAGTCGTTCAAACGAACGGTACAGTACCCTTCCTCTTCACCATGCTGCTCACACTGGAGCACTCATAGGCATGACATAGTACACATTCTTATCTATAGATGGCACTGCAATGCACATTCGAATCGATTTTGGAAAATTGCTGTACATGCGGACAGAACTCAAAAGCTTAATGTTAGTAATTACACAGCTGTTGACTACAAGGACAGAATACAACACTTTGTTTTCGTACATAAAGATATAAAGACATGGTAGCCAACTAAAAAAAAAAAATAACATAACATTTAAAACATATGGTATGTAATTTCTGTTCTCTCTATTACATAATAAAAAAAAAAACAAATCATTAATTTTTATTTTTACTTTTCTTAATGCACAGTTATAATAACAATAATAATAATAATAATAATAATAATAATAATAATAATAATAATAATATATATTACAATTTCATAAATAAAAAAGATATATATTGGCAGTACTGAAACCTGGAAACCCCGCAGTGGGTTAGTAAAATGTTGGAATCGCATCTTTACCAAAGTGTAATTTAAACTACGCATTAAACATCGCTCTCCAAATCAGTACTTATATGGGTAGTTTCCAACAAATAATGCTACAACATTTTTGTCGTTCTTTGATAACAGAGAAGATAGCACAAAAACTTGTGCTTGTCAGACTTAACCTCAACAAACGACATACAGACATTGTAACTAAACCACTCATTACCATTTACGACTTTAACCTTTGTATAGAATCAGCTGATCAATGAATTAATAATAGTATGCGTACTTTATGACTTTGTAGAATGTTTATAAAACAGAATTAGTCAACTAGTGGTGAAATAAACCATAAAGCGGGAATGAATATTACAGATTATTAAATACTTACTATAACATTACAGATGATTGGCCAGTCTTACAAATGTTGATATTAAAGTTCGCGCCACCGCAAGGATTTCAATTTCCATGCGCCCCCCTCCAACCACGTGAGAGTTTCAAATACTAACTTCATCCAACGAAGTTCCAAGTACAACATAAAGAACAACGAGAACAGTGTAACTGCTGCTGTCGTTGGTTCATCGGAACAAGCTCCGACGTTCCGACTGTTATCTCGGAGTCGGAACATACCTTGTGCAACGCGGTACTGCGAGCCCGCAACAGCTGGGCAAGTGAGCAGCTCGGAGTCGGAACACTGTTATTTCGGAACAGGAGGTTCCGACCTACTGTTCATTTTTGCTACAGTTCCGAGGGAGTCGGAACATACCTTGTGCAACGCGGTACTGCGAGCTCGCAACAGCTGGGCAAGTGAGCAGCTCGGAGTCGGAACACTGTTATTTCGGAACAGGAGGTTCCGACCTACTGTTCATTTTTGCAACAGTTCCGAGACCGGAACAGTTCCAAAATAACTGTTGTGTGATTTTTTACCCATCTCTAGCAAACAACATTGTTTGAATGATTGGCCTGAGTGAAGGTGGATTTTCGTATCGCAGTATTCCTGCTCGTGTGGGACATCATGCCACTACAGTGATACAATGGGCTCGTGAACACACAGAGTGGCTTGCGGATTGGCATCACGTGGTGCTTTCGGACGAATCCCGTTTCAACTTCGACTACAATAATGGTCGTATACGCATTAGACGATATCGTGGTCAGCGGTATCATCCAGACTGCATTGTCCAGCGTCGTACTGGCCGAACTCCAGGCGTAATGGTGTGGGGTGCCATTGGATATCATTCACGATCTCGGCTGCTATGTACTGAGGGTAGACACAACAGCAACCGGTACGTCATGCAGGCAGAAGTCATACCCTTTCCTCAGCGCACTTCTTATGCCAGCGTTTCTCAAACTTTTCTGAAGTGGGGACCACTTTTTTTGAGTCGCAACAGTTCCGCTGACCACCTTACTCTTGAATAATTTCGAGGGAAAAATTGTTCCGGAGCCGGGTATCGAACCCGGCACCTCTGGTTTAACGTACCAACGCTCTACCACTGAGCTACTCGGGAACTCTAACCGACACCGATCCAATTTTTCCATCTATATCCACAGACCTCACGTGTCTGTTCGTTAACAGAAAGCCACAATTTAAGTCACACGGAGTTAGTGTGCACTCGAAGTTGGTTGCTTGACGGTTGTCAGCCCACTTTGAGGTCTGTGGATATAGATGGAAAAATTGGATCGGTGTCGGTTAGAGTTCCCGAGTAGCTCAGTGGTAGAGCGTTGGTACGTTAAACCAGAGGTCCCGGGTTCGATACCCGGCTCCGGAACAATTTTTCCCTCGAAATTATTCAAATCAACTTTACAGGGAGTTATACCTGAAATCTTGATTTGCATAATACTCGTCACTGTTCGTTAACAGAAAGCCACAATTTAAGTCACACGGAGTTAGTGTGCACTCGAAGTTGGTTGCTTGACGGTTGTCAGCCCACTTTGAGGTCTGTGGATATAGATGGAAAAATTGGATCGGTGTCGGTTAGAGTTCCCGAGTAGCTCAGTGGTAGAGCGTTGGTACGTTAAACCAGAGGTCCCGGGTTCGATACCCGGCTCCGGAACAATTTTTCCCTCGAAATTATTCAAATCAACTTTACAGGGAGTTATACCTGAAATCTTGATTTGCACCTTACTCTTGTTCCCTTCGAAAGCAAATTTATAATTTTTGTAGCACATTTTAATAGCCTACCAGTATACTTATATTTTAAAATAGAAATAATTAATTAAAATTAATTTAATTCGATTACTTTTATATTAGTATTAACTAATTAAGTTAATGTTAATAGAAGAAAATTCATTTTTTTTTTTTTTTATAATTCAAGGTATTAGAGTTTTGATAATCTTTAACTCATGAACTAAAAAAAATAAATGTTGGTACATTAATGAGATGGATGAGCCTGCCGATTCTTGCACAGTTGTTCTATACTTGGATGTATGCTGGCAAGCTTAAGTAGGAGATCGTCACATACATCAAGTTGATTTCGGTACTTTGTTTTATTAGAGTTAGTGATGAAAACCCTTTTTCACACAGATACGTAGAAGCAACCTGAATTATAATATCTAAAGCATCATTGTACAGTTCACTATATTCTCTTTTCACTTATGATGAGGTCCAGAAATTAACCATACCTTCCGCTTCGAATTTCATTTTAAGTCCGGTGTCATTCGAGAGTTCAATTAACTGTTTTCTTTCACTCAAGTAAAGTGTATTATTTTCACTATCTCAATGAAAGGGATCACGAACTCGTGAAAATTGTATTTTATTGATTTATTTATTATTTAACCTGGTAGAGATAAGGCCATCAGACCACCTCTTCCCCTCTACCAGGGAATTCGTCATATTTACTTGGAAAATAAGTTTCAAATTGTGACCTTAGAGTTGTATTATTGGTGTACGACGTACAGTACGTGACCATTTCAATCTACAGACTGGGTGTCAGCAAAACTATCAAGAAAGTCATAAGTACATGAAAATTTTCGGTACTTTGGTCCTCTGTTATGAATTCGGGTGGCCCCTGGCTGGATTACAGGCGCCAGATGTGCAGGGAAAAGATGGCGAGAAACACCACATTCATAGTGCTTTGAATCCCTCTTTGGTTGTTGAGAGTAGAGTGGGAAGTCAGTAGACAGGTAGGGCAATAAATGTCATTAAATGTCAATACTGGGAGAAAAAGTGAAAGGCGATTGCCATGTGTCATTTTCAAACTGTGAGATTTTCAGCTATAGTAAATACGCAATTCGTTTGAATTTTATTTTTTCTTCCGTATTTTTTGAAGGACCACAAGGGCAGACCGCGAGGACCACAGGTGGTCCGCGGACCATAGTTTGAGAAACGCTGCCTTATGCTATATTCCAGCAAGACAATGCCCGACCATATGTAGCCGGGAATGTTCAAGCTCTCTTCAACGCACATCACAGTCAGCTTCTTCAGTGGCCTGCCCGTTCACCAGACATGTCACGTATTGAACATGTGTGGGTTATGGTTGGTCGACAAGTAGTCCGTCTACAACCTCCAGCAGCCAGCTGCAATGAACTGTGGGCATGTATACAAGCAGTCTGGTAGGCCGTTCCCCAGGAAGAGATCCAAAGCCTCTTTGATTCAATGCCACGACGTATAGCAGCTCTGATTGCAGCTCTTGGATGTTTCACAAAATACTGATGTACTCATGTGTATTCATGAGTATTGGTCTGAAACGTTAATCATTTGTGTACATCAATATTAGTAATTTTTAAAATAAATTTGATTCAGTTCCCATGGTTCCTCCATGGTGTTTCAATTTTCACAGACAGTAGTGTCCCTTGTGCAGACGCTTGTACGAGGCGTGTTCATAAAGTAAGTTCCATTTTCAATTATAGCTGTCGCATCGCTGCAATCGTTATTTTGCGCATACATGTTTTCTTCTTCAGTCCTCAGGCAAGCTGTGCATGCAGTTTCAGAGCTTCTGTCCGTGTGTGTGGTTAGTTGTGATCAGTTGAAATGTTTAAAGTGATCGAGCACCCCGCCGACTGTGAGATGCGGTCTGTTATCCGTTTCTTGAATGCGATAAACATCAAACCAGCTGACATTCATCATCAACTTTGTGAGGTGTATGGTGATGATGCCATTAGTGATGGAATGGTCAGGAGATGGGTTAGAAAGTTCAACGAGGGCCGCGTCTCTGTGCATGACGAGCAGCATACCGGTCGGCCATCTTTGATCAATGACGATTTGGTGCGTGCTGTCGATGAAAAAATTCATGAGGACAGGAGGTTCACAATTTCTTCGCTTTCCTTGAATTTTCCACAAATGTTGCGGAGTGGTTCGCATTGCAGGCGGGTGAATTCTACAATGAGGGGATAGAAAGACTTGTGCCACGACTCGATAAATGCCTCAATAATGGTGGAGATTATGGTGAGAGGTAATTGAAGTGTGGGGAATACAATGCTACAAAAATGGTTTGTAAATATTTTCCCGTTTACTTTCTACACCATTTTGGAACTTACTTTAAGAACACGCCTCGTATTTCCCTATTTTGACTATCCTGACATTTTACTGGCTGACCTTTCCAGCGACAACAAAACGAAACTTCAACGTGCTCATAATTTGTGTGTACGTTTTGTAAGCAATGCTCGTAAATATGATCGTATTACCCCATCCCTGGAAACAATAGGTTGGCTTAAACTAGATAATAAAAGAAATTTACATTCACTTCTCCTTCTCTTCGAAATATTGAACTCTTCTATTCCTTCGTACCTGTCGTCTCGCTTCACTTACCTTTCTTCCCACCACAATCTGAACACACGCTCTCGCCATGAAACAATACTAACAATACCATCCCATCGCACCTCCTCATACTCATCCTCTTTCACAATAGCCCTGCCAAGACTCTGGAATTCGTTATCTGCTAGTATCAAGGACTGTCCAAATAAAATTGAATTCAAACGCAAACTTACTAGGCACTTGGTCAGTAATTGAGACTCGTTCAGACATGGTTTCTTGTAAATAGTTCTCTTAATCTATCACAAAATATTTAAATATCCGGTAATTTCATCACTATAGAATTTTGTGATTCTAGGTTTAATTTGTAATTCAGTAAATACAAAAATATTCTTTTTTCTTAACTTCTATGATAAAATGTCTAGCTTTCATTAATCAGGTAATCTTGTCGTACTTTAATTTTTATTGTAATTGTAAATGTAATATTAATTGTAATTTTATTCTTCATATTATAATTGTAATCCCCTGGTAGAGGGGCAGAGAAGGCCTGACGGCCTTATCTCTACCAGGTTAAATAAATAAATACTACTACTACTAGTGTATGTTACTAGTCAACAATGTATGCAATGGAGAGGGAAAGAAACTGGTCAACCTATCCCATTATCTTCCGGCTTAGTTGCCTTATGAGTGACGCCTTATTGGTGTCACTTATGACTATGAGGTTCCAACCTGTCTTCGCACAGTTGACTAAACAACAAAGAACCATAGCGTCCATTAAATTGTATTGCCCAGTTAAAAAACTTAACTTATAAAACCGACTTGTAAGACGACCTTATGTAATATGGTATAACAATATTCAATGGCGAAGGAAAAATAATAATTAATAATTCAGTATATGAATTACATTAAATTTATTTCACTCTAAACTATACTCACTGTTCTTATAAATAAGAACCAATTTTTTAAAAGTCTAAATACAGTATTAGAATAACATCCAAGCGAGAACATAAATTTTTCACTCAATTACAGTCCGCTGCCCCTTTTTTGTTCTGTTGTGTTGGATGATAGTAGCTAGCAACAATTTGTGGTGGAACCAACATTTCCGCTACGTACTGATAGTGAAGGGGGTTTGATTTTAGTATCGGACAGTGATGAATTCAGTGGGTGATCCGTGGTAGGGGGAAATTTCACCCAATCAGTATATATCATGTGCAGCTGAGCTATTTCAGTATTTATGACAAGTTTAATTTAAAAACTGAATTTAAAATTATCGTATCTATTCCAGTCTGTATAGATCAACCTAAACAATAGTGGCTTTCTCCTACAGTTATGAATCTCGGCATTTAAAAAAAAAAGTGTTAATATAAATATTAAATATGCTGAGTTATTTTTCTTCGTTCTTTTGAATGTTAAAACTATTCATAGGGTCTCGGGTTTGATGGATCATCGGTTCCTTTACTTTCGGCATTTTTAAGTCGTCACTTGCAGGCATTAGGCGGGCATTTCGGCTGCAGTATTTGTTATGTTGCGCTGAATTGTAGAAACCACGTAACACACGTGATCAAGAATCAAAGCAACCATAAGGAAAATTTCTGCATGATGCAATCGAATTGCCTAAACAATCTGCAGTAGGTTCTCGACTACACTGTAAAAAAAAAAAGCCCGTTCAAAAGCAGAAGAGGGCAAAAATACTACAAAAAGTAGAACATTTCCTAAAAAATGACCAATAGATAATAAATAACTGAAAATGCAAAAAAATTAATAGACTACATAAAAAATAAATAAATAAATCTATACTAATAATAAATCTCTAGCCGAAATTTTTCAGGTAATTTTCGATTTTCCAAAAATAATTGGTCCTAACATATATAATTAACCACCCTGAAACCGAAAATCGCTTTTTTGAAATTTTTGTTTGTATGTCTGTCTGTATGTTTGTTACCTTTTCACGCGATAATGGTTGAACGGATTTCGATGAAAATTGGAATATAAATTAAGTTAGTTGTAACTTAGATTATAGGCTATATGGCATTCAAAATAGATTATTTAAAAGGTGGGTTATAAGGGAGTCTGAATTAAATAAATCGAAATATCTCGCTTATTATTGATTTTTGTGAAAAATATTACGTAACAAAAGTTTCTTTAAAAATAATTTGCGATAAGTTTTATTCCTTGAAAAATTTGATAGGACTGATATTTAATGAGATATATGAGTTTTAAAATGAAAATAACTGCCATCTAAGGCCGTGTAATGAATTAAAAAACAAATGACTTGGTCTATAAGGGGCCTTGGACAGCAACAATCGAAAGCTATGAAAGATAGCCTACAGAGAATGTTTCTGTGTTTGTATGAAGTAATATCGGAAGCTAAATTAACCAATTTGTATAATTAATTATTATTTCACCATTGGAAAGTGTAGTTTCTCTAGATGGACATAATGCTATAATGTTATTACAGTAACTTCTGATATAATATATAATACATAATATAATATAATATAATATAATATAATATAATATAATATAATATAATATAATATAATATAATATAATATAATATAATATGTAATATTATATAATATAATTTAAGTTATTTGAAGGGTTCAGAACCATAGTGGGCCAAGCGCCATTTACTGAATACGTAGAAAACAAGGGTTAAAATTAAGTTATTACCATAATTCAATGGAAACCTGTAACAAGTAAAATAAAATATACACATTAAATCTAAATGATGTCAATCTTCATTAAACTATGGTTGCATGTAATAAAAATTAGTCCACACTTGTGGAGTAACGGTCAGCGCGTCTGGCTGCGAAACCAGGTGGCCCGGGTTCGATTCCCGGTCGGGGCAAGTTACCTGATATGAGGTTTTTTCCGGGGTTTCCCCTCAACCCAATACGAGCAAATGCTGGGTAACTTTCGGTGCTGGACCTCGGACTCATTTCACCGGCATTATCACCTTCATATCATTCAGACGCTAAATAACCTAGATGTTGATACAGCGTCGTAAAATAACCCAATAAAAAAAAATAAATAAAAATTAAGAAACATGTTAAAGGAATTGTCATTGCACCAAATGAGTGTCTCTGGACCAAAACGATCGCATTTTAAGTATTTGGATGCAGTTTAAATTAAGTAACATATTAAACGATTTATCCTTCTATCAAACACGAATGTTCCCTGGATCAAATGTCCTATTTTAATTATGTAATTACTTTATATTTATTTCTAACGGGTGCAGCGGAGCGCATGGGTACGGCTAGTAAATAAATAAAAGTAGATTATATTGGTTCGTATTGAAGTGAAACGAGTTTATACTGCATCCTGCATTGTCTGTGATGTCTCAGAAAAAAGATGATATTTGATCAACTTCCAAGCCCTAATGCTTATTAACATGTGAAGTAATAGAATATGGTCGGGACGTAGAAAATTCTTCGAGAAATAGAATATTCGAGTTATAGAGATTCGAGAAATTGAGGTCAGACTGTACTAGCATTCATAAGACATCATACCGTAAAATACGGGACAAGTATGTATGGAAAAAGTATAAGGGAAAGAGGAAAAATAAATAAGGGGCTATTTCACTTGCATTTTTCTTAAACAGATATAATAGTAATATGCGTTACAAGAGCGGTATGTTGAAGTTTTCATGTTCAAGGAAAAGTTTGAAAAAGCGAAACGTAGTAGAGCTTTTTTAATTTCCGAGAATTGAAAGAAAACATACCGCTCGTGTATCGTACATTATTTTGTGCGAAGATCGTTTATTACATACCTGAAAGAGGAATTTGTAATTAGTTGCAATGAAATCTCCATCTTGGTTTCTGTTCAATGACGGCAAATTTGCAAACAAAAATATCTATCTTCAACATTGTTGCTTTAAAATGTTTTCTGTGTTTACTATACTCCAGCAGGCCGTGGTATACGTCTGACTTTTTTTTCCCCCCAGTCTGTGATGAGTCTGGATTCTTGCTGATTTTTTCACGGCTTCCTTAATGTTACTTGCATCACGAATGTAGTAACTTTAGTGGAGTTGTAGAGTTTACTTAATTTTTTTAAATATTTAAAAACAATAATTAACAGTGCAATTTAGGTGAAATTGCAGTGGTAAGTTTCCAATTTATAATTATTACTATATTGAACGTCTCTAAAAATAATATGTTAAAAGCCTAAAGCAGTAAAATCAATATGTCACTTAAGCGGTAAGAAGAGGGAAATTGTTATGTGTGTTAGGTTGGGAATACTGAATGTGGCATTTTAGACTTTCCGCGGGTTGGTTTTGTGCGGAAACCAAGCAAATACGCACGATCTCGCACAAAAATATTTGCACATATACCCTTCCACTCTGTATAAGGTGAAGGTATCCCCTAGCCTACATGCTCCACGGAGGCACTTGGGGGCGTGGAGGTAGAGCTCCATGTTTTCTTGATCTCGACGCTAGAATGAGGTGAGGTGATCGGCACCACGTTGCGAACGTCTTCTACCCCCGGGGAAAAGCCGGTACTCAATTTTATGGAAGGCTGAGTGAACCTTGGAACCGCTCTACATGTTTTGGCAACGAGAAAAAAGACCCGTCACCACTCGGGATTGAACCCAGTACAATTTCAGTTGATAGAACAAGTGACTACGAACTGGTAAACGTTTGAATTCGAAATCAGGCAGTGGCACAAATGGACAGCTTGAAATACTTGGGGTGTACTATAAGTAGGCCTAGTAACATGAGCTGCTGCCGGGAAGTCAAAAAGAGGATAACTATGACAAAGAAAGCTTTTAATACAAAAAGGAGCATATTCTGCGGACCTCTGGAAAAAGAACTAAGGAAGAGATCAGTGAAGTGCTTTGTGTGGAGTGTGTTGTATTGTATTGTATTGTATTGTATTTATTAACATTCCATGGTATTCATACATTGCTTTGTAGCTAGAATATGGAACAAGTCAAAAACTTAATACTATTATAAAGTCTTAATTTATAGTCACAGTCTAGATGAAATATATATATATATATATATATATATATATATATATATATATATATATATATATATATACAGACGAGATGTACAATATAGTCTACTAGTACAACACATAGTTTTAGTATCAATTTCATGAAGTGTTATTGAATGTCATGAATTCACTTACAGAATAGAAGGCGTGAGAAATTAGGTACCGGTACTTCTTTAATTTGGCCCCAAATAATCTTATGTTTTGAGTTTCATTTTTTATATCGATAGGGAGGCTATTAGAAATTTTTACTGCCATATAACGAACTGCTTTTTGATAACGCGATAGATTTGCCGATGGAGTATGAAAGTCATTTTTTTGACGTGTATTTATGCTATGAACTGTTGAATTAGTTACAAAGTTTTCACGATTACATACGAGGAAGATTATTAATGAAAAGATATACTGACAAGCCATGGGCATTATTTGTAGTTTTTTGAAAATAGTCCTACAAGATACCCTAGATTTGGCACCTACTATTATTCTAATTACTCTTTTTTGTAATAGAAATATATTGTTACTATCTGTGGAATTTCCCCAGAATATTATTCCAAAACTCATTACCGAGTGGAAGTATGCAAAGTATATTGTTTTTAAGGTATTGATATTTACTATCTTTTGCATAGATCTAATAGCAAAACAAGCTGAATTTTATTTTGGGGGTAATTTCTTTAATATAATTTTTCCAATTTAACACATTATCGATTTTTAAGCCAAGAAATTTTGTTGTCGTTGTTTGTAATAGGGATCTGTTGTTAATTATTGCGCTAGAAATTTGTGAGGTTGAATTTGCACAGGATTTAAATTGAATTATGTTAGTTTTGTTACAATTTAATACTAATTTATTGACTGAGAGCCAGTCACATATTTTGAAGAGAATTTCCTCTGTTGAAGGTTGGAATGTGTTGGAGTTATTGGCTGTAATTACTATACTTGTGTCATCTGCAAATAATATGGGATGACCTACATCTTTTATTAGGGGGGCATCGTATGGGGCAGAAACATGGACATTACGACGAAATGAAGAGAAGCCACTGCAAGCATTTGAAATGTGGATATGGAGAAGAATGGAGCTCACGAAATGAAGCTGTGCTAGAGGGAGTGGGTAAAGAAAGAATAATGCTGAAACTTATCAGGAAGAGATAAGGAAATTGTCTAGGTCACTGGTGAAGAAGAAACTGCCTATTGAAGGATGCTCTGAAAGGAATGGTGAACGGGAGGAAGTACGGGGCAGAAGAAGTTATCCCTTGGGCAGAAAAATATGAATGAATGAATTATAAAATACCGCATCACTTTGATTAATATAATGCTTTATGTAGGCCTGTTCTATTCTTCGTTTTAGAGTTTATCCTTCATGATGTAGATTCAGCATTTAGGGCTGTGTAAGGAATGTTGATATTATTTGCCCCATAATCCTGGACGGCAGGGCATAGTTGCGCCCCACGGTCAGATAAGATACAGCAGATAAAAAAGGGTCCCTGTTTTGTGGGCATAGTTGCGCCCCGTTCCCGTCAGGTAGAGAAAAGGGGCATGGCATAGTTGCGCCCCGATGAAATAGAGTAAAAGACACTACGGAAACTCGAGCCTCGTAATCAACCAACCTTATTGATTTCTTATTCGATTTAGTATTCATTACCGATACCGTTAAAATGAACATCATGAAGCTGACAATACTTTATTAACTGTTTTTCTACTGTTTATGCAGTGATTATCAATAGTCTACCGTTAAAATGAACAAGTACTTTATTAACTGACATATTCAAATGAGTGAGTCGTTGGAATATGGGGCCTTAGCAGTCTTTCACATTTTATTAGTGACTAGCCGTACCCGTGCGCTCCGCTGCACCCGTTAGAAATATATATAAAGTAATTACATAATTAAAATAGGACATTTGATCCAGGGAACATTCGTGTTTGATAGAAGGATAAATCGTTTAATATGTTACTTAATTTAAATTGCATCCAAATAATTAAAATGCGATCATTTTGGTCCAGAGACACTCATTTGGTGCAATGATAATTCCTTTAACCTGTTTCCTAATTTTTATTACATGCAACCATAGTTTAATGAAGATTGACATCATTTAGATTTAATGTGTATATTTTATTTTACTTGTTATAGGTTTCCATTGAATTATGGTAATAACTTAACTTTAACCCTTGTTTTCTACGTATTCAGTAAATGGCGCTTGGCCCACTATGGTGGTTGTGAACCCTTCAAATAACTTAAATTATATTATATTATATTATATTATATTATATTATATTATATTATATTATATTATATTATATCAGAAGTTACTCTAATAACATTATAGCATTATGTCCATCTAGAGAAACTACACTTTTCCAATGGTGAAATAATAATTAATTATACAAATCGGTTAATTTAGCTTCTGATATTACTTCATACAAACACAGAAACATTCTCTGTAGGTTATCTTTCATAGCTTTCGATTGTTGCTGTCCAAGGCCCCTTATAGACCAAGTCATTTGTTTTTTAATTCATTACACGGTCTTAGATGGCAGTTATTTTAATTTTAAAACTCATTTATCTCATTAAATATCAGTCCTATCAAAATTTTTTCAAGGAATAAAATCTATCGCAAATTATTTTTAAAGAAACTTTTGTTATGTCATATTTTTCACAAAAATCAATAATAAGCGAGATCTTTCGATTTATTTAATTCAGGTCCCCTTATAACCCCCCTTTTAAATAATGTATTTTGAATGCCATATAGCCTAGAATCTAAGTTACAACGAACTTAATTTATATTCCAATTTTCATCGAAATCCGTTCAGCCATTATCGCGTGAAAAGGTAACAAACATACAGACAGACAGACAGACATACATACAAACAAAAATTTCAAAAAAGCGATTTTCGGTTTCAGGGTGGTTAATTACTTATGTTAGGACCAATTATTTTTGGAAAATAGAAAATTACCAGAAAAATTTCGGCTACAGATTTATTATTAGTACAGATGACAATCACTTTCGTGTGTACTATGCCCATCGGGGCGCAACTATGCCATATCCATTCTTCTACCTATTTCTTCGGGGCGTAACCATGTATGTCCCTTCTGCTGCCTGATTTCTTAGGGGCGCAATTATGCCATGCCTAGGCCTCCCAATTGACCGCGGGGGGCAACTATGCCATACCGTCCTGGACTGCATACCGTCTTTTGACAGTTTTGGTTGTATAACTGGGGTTACTAGTCATCCCACACATTCTTTAGGGCTATTGTGTACCGTGATTTTTATTTTGTATTATATTCTTTATGGATATGTTACGCAAGGATTTTTGGATTATGAAAAAATAAATTTGAAGTTGAAAAGACAAATAAACTTTGGTATAATATTGGCTGTCATTTCCATGCAGTAGCAGACATGCACGGAATTTCTAATTAACTTCATAAAATTACAAAATTACATAATTTTTGAACCTAATAACTGTAATACAAATGTCAGTGCTTGAAAATTGCTGATAACGTATCAATTATAAAATAATGCAATTATTTTCATATTTAAAACATGAACATTGCTGGTAAGACAATTATTTTTCATACAAGAGTCTTAAAAATTTACAAGAAATGGTTGGGATGTATAATAATGCATTGCAGTTTGCTTACAAATTGAATACACTAGTCTTAGTAGAGACATGTTTTTCACAATATTGCATAATTTGAAAATAATCGTAATATTATTTTGAGGCTTGCAGGATAAGAACACCCTCATTTTGTACATTCAACGCAGATATCTCTCCTGTGTTCTGAGTATACCAGTTTGTTGCACCTCACACAAAATAGTTTTGTTTTCCCGTCTTTAGCGCGAGGACATAAAGCAAATCTAGCTTGTTTCATCATGCCCCGATACGTACACCAGAGCTTATAACCATCACTAGCACAATCCGTGGTAAGAATAAACATGGGTATATAGTATATACTGGACTTTTTTTAGTATATACTCTTCTTAATAAGAATAAAAACATTTGAGTACCTACTCATTTTTGATTACATACTCATAACATGGAAGCATAGTAGAATATACTCAAGTGTCCATCTTGTACAGAATATATACTCATGCTTGATAAGAATAAAAGCTAGTATATTCTCATATTTATAAGTTCGTTCTCATGTTATTCTGAGTATGGTTTGTAGCAGGCTCAATTCTGAATATTTGTTGATTTGTGTTCAGTTTAAAGTTAAATAAAAAAAAATGGCAGAATTTATGAACGATGTAGTACCTCACGGAAAAAATATAGAAAAAGACGTGAACTTCAGAAGTCTTTAACGCTTCACAAAAGCGAATGTGAAAAAAGGTTAAACACGTATTTGTTATTCATAAAAAAAAACATAACCTATAAAAATATGAACGGCTATCAAATTATAAGGTTAGATTGTATTGTTAAATATAATTAACAATTACAGTTTATTTTGTAAAATTTCAATTGCAATATATATATATATATATATATATATATATATATAACTCTCTATAATAAAAAATAGAATTAGCAGAACTGGAATTCTAGAAATGGATTGTAATCTCTATCCAACATCCTGTAATGACGATTTCCCAGTACTGTTTTCTTGTTTCCTGTTTATTAACGTCACTTATCTTATTCTCTCTCTCTTTCATGTTTATATATTTATTCATTTATTTACTTATTTATTTGTTTAATTAATTAATTAGTTTATTTATTTACTTATTTATTTATTTATAAAAAGCAAAACACAAACTACTACAGTATGCGGATAGCATGTGAAAGTCTATAAAAAAAACTGAGTATCACGGTGCAATGTGGTCAAAGAGGATAGGTAACACGAGTACATACTAACTTTTAAACGATCAAGAAGGCTGTAGAGATGAGTATATATTCGGGTTAGGTAGAATGTCTTTATTCTTATGAATATGAGTATGTTCTAGTGGTTACGAGTATATAATCACAGGAAGTGCTCATACTCAAAAGTATAAACCTTGAGAAAGTACTTAAGCTTTATTCTTACTACCCAATGACAAGAAAATGGCTAAAAATTGTACAAACATGCCTGTATACCTGGGTTTACTAACCACCCCACAAAGCTCGTGAAACGTGTGTACTGCTTTGAAACTCGCTATCTACTGAGTAGTAGGAACTACTCTAAGTAGTGAATGAATACCTGTGATTTGAGAGCTGTTGAAAGACATCCAAAGATATGGCAAAAAAATTGTTTTCGTGGGGTGATGCGTCACACCGTTATGCATTCTAGGGATAACTGGGTTTTATCCCAAATGAATAACAGCACCATCTCCCTTAAACTATTAAACTGCATTGTGACGTTTTGTGTAGGCTCTAATTATGAAATATTGTTTTTATCAACAGTAATCGCACTAGCGGTTTTGATTTATCTAGAGAAAATCATAACTCGAGTGGGATTTAATTGACTATTACACGATTAGAAGAAAGTATATAAAGATTAGAAGAAATAATGTACTCTAATACAATAAAATATTAATTGACTTACTGAAATTCTATTTCACTAATGTTAGCTTCAGGAAAACGTTTGAACGAAGCCGCCATTTTCAGTTGACTGTCTATGCTGTAAACAAATGACGATCGCAAAGCATATTTTATAGCACCGTAAAGAATTTGCAGTTTGAAATGTCGGCAAACAAAGAAGCAAATGGTAGGAAGGTGATAAAAACAGGAGAAATTATATAAATATTAGAAGAAATAAAGTACATTCAGGGACAAAAAAAAAAAACGGATGTGGGACCTTTCGTCTCGTTTCTCTTATCTATACTCTAACCACGACGTAAATACCAGATCACTTATCTGTGGCACGCTAAATATACCTCTTCATAGAACATCTTGTTATTCCTCATCTTTTACAATATCCACCTCGCGTCAATGGAATTCCTTGTCACAAAGTATTAGGGGCTGCAAGACAATAAACACCTTTAAGAACAGCTTAAAAGATAACCTTATTAGCATTTCACTCCAATCATACTGATTTAAAATATTACTGACTACACTGTTGCTTTTTTTCTTTAGACATCATCCTGATTGTGCTGCATTTTCAAAATTGTCTCATAATAATCTCTTTCTATTATCTAATATAATTTGAAATATATTAACATTCTATGTATTTTAGTTTAATTCTGCTACCCAGTTTATTTCAGTGTTTAATTAATAGTTCATAGTATTTTGTTGTTTAATTCGTAAATAACTCTTGTATACATGTAACTCTCATCTAAATCAAATTGTTGAATTCTTTGTAAGTTCATGCATATGTATATACACTTTTTGCTGGTTGTGTGGAAGAGAAGGCCTTACGGCCTTAACTCTGCCAGCTAAAATAAATCATTATTATTATTATTATTATTATTATTATTATATTTGCTTGTATTTTGTTGCCAATTATTTCAAAATGAAACAAAACCCATTTAAACAAAATAATGTTTCATTTAGCACCTTATACGACAACATTTGAAAAAAAAATCTCTAATGAGAAAATTTACAAAAAATTACAAAGGGCGTATAACTATGGCATCGTTTGGTCTAACTGTTTTTTTCATTTTATGGTGCCTTAAACATTAAAAACTCTTTTTAGTAACGGGTATTACCCCCTCTGGCTTGAATAACTGCATCCATACGTCTTGGCATTCTCTCAATTTGGTTAGCAATGTCTTCTTGAGGAATAAGTTCCCATTCTTCGCCAAGTGCTCGCCTCAACTCTTGTAACGATTCTGGTCTCGGTCGTCTATTCTTAACACGCCGTCCCAGCATGCCCCACACGTGTTCAATTGGGTTCATGTCTGTACCCCTTGCTGGCCATGGAAGAAGATGGATTCCCACTTCTTGGAGACAATCTCCGACCGCATGGGCAATATGCGGCCGTGCATGATCATGCATTAAAACAAAATTATCGCCTACAAATTGGCCAAATGGCACAACATGATCAGCCAAACATTCATTTATATACCTATCAGCTGTTAGTCTTCCATTTTCAACAAAAACCAACTCTGTAGGAGCATCCGTACACACTCCTGCCCAAACCATCATTCCACCACCTCCATACGGCACATTTTCGGAAATGCAACACTGTGAAAATCGTTCTCCCCTCCTTCTCCAAACTCTTTCACGTCCATCAGGTGAGCACAGATTGAAACGGGACTCATCGGTGAACAGAACACAGCTCCACTGTCCATTTCTCCAATCCCTGTGATCATTTGCAAAACGCAGTCGTTCAATTCGATGCATCCTGAGAAGTCTGGGACCAGTTGCAGGTCTACTTGATATCAGTCCACTTGCTTTCAACCTCCTTCTAACTGTTTTGGCCGAAATTGGGCGTCCATGCATGTTAACAAATTGCTGGGCTACACTAGTAGCTGGCAGGTTGCGCTCCCTAAGAACTCTCAACACCATATACCTGTCTTCATTTGGATTTGTAGATCTTGGACGACCCGAACCTGGTCTTCTGGTACATTCAAGGGTCTCTCTATACCGTTTTATGGCATCATGGGTTGTGCTTCTAGCCATATTCATAGCATTTGCAATGTAACGTACACTGCGTCCATGATCGTGAAGGGCTACAGCTCGAGCCACATCTTCAGGTCGCATCTTGTTTTAAGACAAATGTTACAACCCCACTTAAACTCAGAAACTGTAAAAATAAAGAAATAACGAATGATAACGATAATGAAGCACAAAATGGTTGAGACAAAATTGTTATAGCTGAGACTCCGAAAGCAAAATTGGAATATTTGATTGTAATGGCTTGTTTATAAAACAAAAAACAATCAACAATGTATACACGTCTCCATAACAACAGATGGCTACCATAATATTGTATGAGAGGATAATGTTTTGCAAAATACCAGCAAATATTAAAGTGTCCGGTTTTTTTTGTCCCTGAGTGTATTATAATACAATAAAATAGATATTAATTGGCTTACTAAAATTCTGTTTCACTAATGTTGTCTTCACCAAAATGTTTGAACGGAGCCGCCATTTTCTGTCAACTATCTATGCGAAACAAATGACGATCGCAAAGAATTTGCAGTTTGAAATATTGGCAAACAAAGAAACAAATGCTAGGGTAGTGGTAAAAACAAACAAATACCACGGAAGCGATAAAATTAAACAATTGCTAGAGAAGCGATAAAATTGTGCGATAATCAGCCGTGATTGGTTGAAAGACGTCCTTTCGTACCGTTTTATTGGTCAAAAGTAGTAGGCCTATGACGTAGCAAAAAGTGTAATAGTCGCAAGTAATATCACGAGACGGAGCGAGTCCGATTCAAATCCTGGTTGGAACAAGCCAACTGGTTGAAGTTTTTCCGGGGTTTTCCCTCAACCCATTAAGAGGAAATGGTGGGTGGCTTTCGGCGCTGGACCCTGGTCTCATCTCGCTGGTGGCATTATCGCTTTTATTTCTCTCAGACGCCAGATAACCATAGCAGTTGTTTGGTAAAGTGTCGTAAAATAACCCACAAAAAAAATCACGAGACGATCTGAGAGTGCAGATATTAAAAAACGGAGTGAGTGAATTCATCTAGCAAGCTGAGTGGACTGGTATTTACTAGGGCTGTTTCACGAGTGGAGTGGGAATGAAAATACAAAATACATGCATAAAATACGCTTACAAATTATGAATAATGTTTAAAGCCTTCAAACTCACAGTTATGAATGTGTCGTCGCACATCGCGTTTGTGACAATGGAATAGATGAAGATCGATTGCTGCAATAATTCGATTCACTCAGTGATGCCAATTGCGAAAAACTAAATACCGATTGTACAATGATACGAATTGGACTTCGTGCGCTTTTCTCTTTGTCTCGTAGCTGCTAACAGTACATTTTAGTAACCAGAATCATGTATTTTTTTACCTCCGGAATACTTACTAATGAAATGAAATAGTATTTTTTCCATGACCGGGTATTAATGTCGGTTTCTAGGTTACCAAAACCGGTAGAGCTGTAGGGAGTGAAATATAACTTAACAATGAAACATATGAATCGTTGTTTCTATGACATTTCCTTTGCATCTGTGCATATGCGCACAATAAAATAGCTCCAGCGAACTTCAATAATAAGACTTAAAAAAATGAAATGCGACAGTTTACTTCCGGTTGTGGGAAAACTATAGTTGTGCGTGACTGTTTCTCTTTGCGTACGTCTTAGGAAGTGAAGGCTCTATAAAGTCTAGGTAGGTAGTATTGTTCGCCATTTGTGTTCTTTCGTTGCCGAGCTACCCGACGAGGAATCTATTTGCCACATCGTTAAACATTATCGTGTCGTAGCTCCTATGATAATAAATCAAACCCGCTGGAATTTACCGAATAATTGAGCGGCAAATAACGTCCTCGTGTGCTTTCTGCGAACTCCAACGAAAGAAGGATTATGGTAAGTATTTATTGAGCCTTAGGAAGTGCGTAACGTCATCAGCAGCGAATGACAAGACGCACACGTTTAAATGTAGGCGACCTGCAACGTGATTGGCTGCCGGAAAAAGAGCGACGGGACTATAATATAATACACCACGGGAGCGAATCACAAATTTTTTCTTGGTACATTTGTAATCCTCAGGATATATCCCTCGAACTGCAATTATGTACCTCGGGAGAAATCATGAGTTTCTGTTTTTTAATGTATGTAATATATTATTGTGATTAACAATTAGTTTTGTGCGAGATCGTGCGTATTTGCTTGGTTTCCGCACAAAACCAACCCGCGGTAAGTCTAAAATTCCACATTCAGTACTCCCAACCTAACACACATAACAGTTTCCCTCTTCTTACCGCTTAAGTGACATATTGATTTTACTGCTTTATGATTTTAACATATTGTTTTAGAGACGTTCAATATAGTAATAATTATAAATTGGAAACTTACCACTGCAATTTCACCTAAATTGCACTGTTAATTATTGTTTTATATATTTGCAAAAATTAAGTAAAATTTTCAACTCCACTAAAGTTACTGCATTCGTGATGCAAGTAACATTAAGAAAGCCGTGAAAAAATCAACAAGATTCCAGACTCATCATAGACTGGGGGAAAAAAAAGACAGACGTATATCACGGCCTGCTGAAGTATGTAAACACAGAAAACATTTTAAAGCAACAATGTTGAAGATAGATATTTTTGTTTTGCAAATTTGCCGTCATTGAACAGAAACCAAGATGGAGATTTCATTGCAACTAATTAGAAATTCCTCTTTCAGGTATGTAATAAACGATCTTCGCACAAAATAATGTACGATACACGAGCGGTATGTTTTCTTTCAATTCTCGGAAATTAGAAAAGCTCAACTACGTTCCGCTTTTTCAAACTTTTCCCCGAACATGAAAACTTCAACATACCGCTCTTGTAACGCATATTACTATTTTCTACTATAGTGCGTAAAGTTGAATATTACCCACTGTTATCAGTGCGTAAAGCGAGCCTTTAAAATACTAGTGCGTGAGAAAGTAAGTAATCACTTTACGGACAGCCAAAGAAAATGTAATGTTCAATATAAAAACTTCATTCAATAAGAAATTAATGCATTTCCTCGAACTTTCATGACATAAATATTACATGTAACACAAATACGTAACAAATTTAACATTCATATTTACATTTTAGCCCTTATTATTCTGAAGTTAGATGTAGTACTCCTTACAACAATATGTGTCGTTCAACTTTTCTTAACCTCTTTGTTGATTGTATGGTTTGTTTTGAAGGCCATGAAGACGTGATCATAAAACAGGCTGTAATTCCATGGATACTTATTATTTTTAATGGTTATAAATTTAGACGGCCTTGAAATCATGATCTTATAATCTCACCAACTTATCGCAGAAAAATATTGTATGATACACATTCATAAAGTTACCTTTTTGTCACTTTGAAATGTATGCTTAAGAATACTTACCTACTCCTAATAATTTTCCTATAATTGAGTAATTGATTAACTAGCGGACTTACTCGCGTTAATTATGTAAGTCTGTGCGGCTTACAGCTGTTTCGGTGCTTCATCACACCATCCTCAGAGCCTACTAGATCTCGGCGTCATCTCGAACTTCTCTGCCTGTTGTATGGGTGCGATTGATTTTTGAAATGTGTTGAAAAGTGGAGTCAATTAGTGTGTGTGTACTGAAATTGATCTGTGTGTTGAGAATTTGATCGGGGTGTGTTTTAGTGTGTTTGTATATTTCGTATTGTTCTAGTGTGTTGAGTTTTTGGTTCTTGGGTTGTATGTGTAGGATTTCCATGTCCGCATTTATGTTATTGTATGTATGGTTAGCATTGGTTATGTGTTCGGCGTATGTAGATGTATTGTGTCCTCTGGTTATTGTTTTAATGTGTTCTTTGTAGCGCATTTGGAATGATCTGCCTGTCTGTCCAATGTAGAACTTGTTGCAACTATTACATGTGAGTTTGTATACACCTGTGTGGTCGTATTTATTTGTTTGTGTTTTTTGTGTGTTGAGATGTCTTTGTAGTGTGTTTTCTGTTCTGTATGCTATGTTGTATTTCTGCTTTCTGAATGAAGATGCGATCTTATGTGTGTTTTTGTTTTCGTATGTTAGTGTGATGTATTTCTTTTGTTCTTGTGTTTGTGTTGTGTTTTGTGTGTTTTTGTGTTTGTTGAGTTTTTGTTTTGACTTTTGTATGATGTTGTCTATTATGTTTGGGTTGTAACCATTTTCTTGTGCTATGTGTTTGATTGTGTTCACTTCTTCATTGTAGTGTTGTTGGCTCATGGGTATGTTGAGTAATCTGTGTACCATTGTCCTGAATGCAGAATGTTTGTGTTGTGTGGGGTGGTTAGATGTGTTGTGTATGTGTGTGGTGGTGGTTGGTTTTCTGTATATTTTGAAGGTGTGTTTGTTGTCAATTTTTGTTATGGTGATGTCTAGGAAATTTATGGAGTTATTGTTTTCAAGTTCCATTGTGTATTGAAGTTCTGGGTGTATTTTGTTTATGTATTGGTGTAGTTTGTGTGTTTATCTTTTGTTTCCTTTGTATAGTATGAGTATGTCGTCTACGTATCTGCGCACAGACTTACATAATTAACACGAGTAAGTCCGCTAGTTAATCAATTACTTATATTCAAGTGTTAAAAGTAGTGTACGCAAGATTCAAAATGGGTTTCCTATTCTAGTTACATATAATTTTTCTCTCCGTGCGCATTTTCTATCGTTGACCCAAGTGCATGTATTACATATGTTATTTTATGCTCGACCATGCCGAAATGTAGTAATTATGCACCTGGTAGCAGTCCTTTAATGCATGTCATTAAAGTACACCTACTCATTAAAATACAGGTGTTTTCAGCCAATGACAACTCAGCTTACAGGTGTTCAGCCAATGACAAGTCAGCTTTGTACCGTTATAAAACCGCAAGTATCGATTATTCTCGGATATGCAATCGAAAGAGAATTAGCGAAAAGTCACGGAGGCTGGAAATCCAATACTGTCGCAGAAGGTTATGTTCTGTTACTATGATAATTAGCGTTAATTGTAAATAATATTCAAATAAATTCAATTTGTCATCTCGTTTTTCAATGTCGAATTCAATAATCAAGGTTATACCAAGTTTAACGGGATTACGTCAAGGTCAGTGACATTATTGTTCCTCGGAAAAAATCAATACTTTCGCGTCTGCGCACATCTCACAATTCACGACCTAGAACAAGGTCACTTCCGATCTTGTCAGATACAAATAAAATGTATACATCTGAATACTGTAATTTCAGGTTAGAAATATGGTCGAGCATAAAAAGTCGTATGAAACTCGCCTATAATGGTAATTAAGAAGCTCGTATGAAACATATATCCATACATCCATACTCACTTCTTAATTACTATCATTATAGGCTCGTTGCATAATGTACTATTATTTACACTTACTGTATCCTACTATAACCTTGAATTATAACCACAACGCAACTCAACACATAAAATAACTGTTGTGTATTAATGTAACACTGATATTCATGAATTATTATTATTATGTTCGAATTTCACTAGCTTCAAATAACCGGCTCAAAAATCTAGAACAATTTGAATTTTCAGAATTTGCACTGCCGACAACAGCTGTTCTTGCTGCTAGCATAATAGTTAGAAAATCACTACTAGGTGTATTTCTCAGTATCGAAATTCGAAACGAAGTTGGCAAAAGAAAATCCAACCTTCAGACTAGACAATCACCATAATCCACTAGCGTATGTAGTAAAGGGAGAAAATGGTTAGATTTTGCCCTTGCAGCCGTGGCGAAAATGTGATTGTGCGCCGAGCCACTGTGTAACCTGCAACATGCATAGCACCTATGGAGGGAGGCGGACACCCGAAGGGGAAGTGAAGCAACTGTCTGACTTATTAACGGATTTTCATTTTCCTTACGTCAAGCATTTAAATATAATTTTATACTGTATAAGGTTACAAAATAATGTTCAGTACGTGTAACGAAGAAAGAAATAAACAAAACATAGGATACGTTATCACAACCTATTTTAACTGCCTCCAGAATGTCTCTGCGACAGAGTTTCAAAATCAGGAATTATGTCACTTACTGCCAGTCATAGTTGATCACGAAAGTATTTGTCTGTCAGTCGTGATCTAAATTTGGTTTTTACTGTTTTCACTGTTGAAAATAATTTTTCACAAACGTAAGTTGTAGCGAACATCGCTTCAGAGCAAGCAAAAGAACGAAGCTTTTGATATTTATTTTTTTGGCAAAGATCTGAAATATATTATTTTAATGTACCGAAGTACATACGATATTTCCATGCAGATATTCTGCGTCATCATACGATGAAAGAGTAATGGAACGGAGAAAAATTCTCTCCGGCGCCGGGATTTGAACCCGGGTTTTCAGCTCCACGTGCTGATGCTTTATCTACTAAGCCACACCGGATAACCACCCCGGCGTCGAACAGAATTTTCTCAGTTTAAGTTGCAACTCTTGGGTTCCCTCTAGTGGCCGCCCTCTACACTACGTCATAGAGTCTATGAACGTAGGACTGAAGTCCACACATGTGCTGAGGTGCACTCGTTATGAGTGACTAGTTGGCCGGGATCCGACGGAATAAGCGCCGTCTAAAAATCACGAAGTGATATACGCATATCATATATATTATTTTAATGTAACAAAATACATATGATATTTCCATGCAGATATTCTGCGTCATCATACGATGAAAGAGTAATGGAACGGAGAAAAATTCTCTCCGGCGCCGGGATTTGAACCCAGGTTTTCAGCTCTACGTGCTGATGCATTATCCACATGTGTGGACTTCAGTCCTACGTTCATAGACTCTATGATGTAGTGCAGAGGGCGGCCACTAGAGGGAACCCAAGAGTTGGAACTTAAACTGAGACGATTCTGTCTGACGCCGGGGTGGGTATCCGGTGTGGCTTAGTGGATAAAGCATCAGCACGTAGAGCTAAAAACCCGGGTTGAAATCCCGGCGCCGGAGAGAATTTTTCTCCGTTCATTTACTCTTTCATCGAAAGATTTGAAAAGTTCAACATTTGTCAAGTCCTTACATCTAGTTTTGATTTAACATCACATTGTAAATCTGTGAGCTAACCGCATTATTCGTAGATCTGCTGAAAAAGTATCGACGTACAGAGATAATAATAATAATAATAATAATAATAATAATAATAATAATACTTAACCTTTTAATGTTTCATGAGTGACATGTAGTATAATGCCGTTTTATGTAATACAACCGTTTTCCTCGTAATACTTGTGAACAAATCATTTAATATTCTCATTATATTGGCAACAAAAAATGCGTCCTCCCATCCTACTTGAAACTTTCGTTTTTGTAGAGGTACATGGTTTCGACAGAGACATTGCGATGATACGCCACTCGCAGGTCAAAGACAAATGCAAATGGAACAGAGTTTGACTCCAGTGAGTGAGAGGGTGGGGGTTGGGGGAGGTAGGAAGCAAGAGAAATGCATATCTATAATTGCGAGCCACAATGTGCTCGCGAGTCACATTTTCGCCACGCCTGCCTTAGGTATTGAGTAAGCTGATCCTGACTATACCTTATGGTCACCACCTTGACAATTTTTCGAAAATATGAAATTATGTCGACGGTAGAACCCCGAGAAAAACTCCAACTGCGACGTTGTCCGCCACAATTGTTACTATTAAACAATCCCGCGTCTGACCGGGACTCGAACTCGAACTGCCTACGGGACAGGCTGAAGGTCTAAACACTCTGCCATTGCAGAAGTCTGTCCTAATCTGCCTTAGACTTGACTTTATTTGCAACTGCACGATCTGATGTTTTCAAGAAGAGTAGAACAGTATGTTGCAATTTACAACTCGCTGAATTTACCAGTAGCACAAAAATCCTGTACCTCCGACCTTGGCTATAGGACGTTCTTTCCTGTCCTCACTAAAGTGAACAACTCCCTGCAGCAAGGACTTTCTCATGAATTGCAGCGGACATCCGGAATAAACCTGAATTGCGAGGGGCCATAATATTGTGGTCCATCGCCACAGTATTCTCAAGACGTGCGGCGGCGTATTAAAACTGGTTAAATATTTATTGTAATGTCGACTGCATTGCTTCGCTTCATGAAGGTAACAAAACTTTGAGCCATCGGTGTAGATCAGGCGGTAGCGCATTTGCCTGCTGATCCGAAGTTCGTTCGAACGTTGGTTCAATTCCCACTTGGGCTGATTACGTGGTTCAGTTTTTTCCTAGGTTTTCCCCAACCGTAAGACGAATGTCAGGTAATCTATGGCGAATTCTCGGTCTCGTCTCACCGAATACCATCTCGCTATCACCAATTCTATCGACGCTAAATAACCGAATAGTTGATACAGCGTCGTTAAATAACCAAGTTAAAGGAAACAAAACTTCGGAACAGCGAAGCGTTTCAACATAGTTAGACCGCTAACACCGAACAACAAATTTCACTTTTTTTACGTATAATACAGGATGTTTCAAAAATGACTTTACAACTTTAGAAGTGAATAGAAATTTATTCACCTATCTTACAGAAATGGTTAAGGTGTCATTTTAAAGGACAGTAGGCCTACATTAGGTTTCTACCAGGCAGTTATTTTGGTTCGATGTGACTACAGTTTGTTATATGGCAGACATCCAACCTGTAATCAATTTCTTGCCACACACGAGCCATAAATCAGGAGTCACTTCTGCAACTGCGATATTAATTCGATTTTTCAGCTAAGCAAGATGAGCAGGCAAAGGAGGAACAAACACTAGATCTTTGAGAAATTGAGGGGGTTCAGAACCGGTGAGCAAGGTGGCAATTTAGTTGGCCCTGCACTACCAATCCAACGACCTGGGAAACGCCGATCAAGTAACTCACGAACTTTGAAGCGGTAGTGAGTTGGTGCCCCATATTGCTGGTTATGAATATGTCCATCTTGGTCATCTTAGTTAATCTGCGGAATGAGGAAATTTTCGAGCATTTCTTTATACACAGTAACGTCTATGGTGAATTTCGTACTTCGTGTTCAGCCACGACCCCACGAGTGGCTCTCAGTGCAGCAACCGCAAGTCGTCAGAAATGGTTTTGATGCTTACGTCTTATCTACATTAATTCCTATTTTCTTACAAATCTCCACTCAAATTAATTTAGAAAGAGTACAGGTGTAATAAGGCATTTAGTTATTTCCTCATAGCACACAGTGTTATCAAATTTTGTTTGTTGAAGTCTAAGTATGTAGATTTAATAAATCTTTTCACAGAGTAATACGTAGATTTAGTAACAGATCTGTAAGTAGCAGTGCTGCCCTTCTTTGCTAAAGCATCCGCATTCTCGTTTCCCAGGATTCCACAATGGGAATACAATTCTTTTATTGAGTGATATTAATTGAAAGAGCTTTGGAACAATGTATTAATAATTATTTGATTATAAATACACCGTGTCCCGCTTAGAGGGATCGAGAAATAAATGCTTACCATTTAAAACCATATGAAGATATTGTTTTGATTTACATCTGACAAGATGCAGAAACTGTCCAAGTTTATGCACCAATGGTTTAAAAACAGTTGCATGTTCATGCGCATGCGCACTAACGTTTATCGTGGAAACAAGCCTGGTGCCATTCAGTAGTACATTCCGTCATTGGACCATTCTTCTTCATCGAGGCGACAATCACAGGGAATGTATATCTGGACATGTTGAAGAACTTTTGTTTTTGATCATCTCCTCCCAGAATCGGTTTTTCAGCAAAATGTGGCTCCACCTCATTACTATGTAGCAGTGCGTGGCTTCTTGAATGCACACCTTTGTTCCTATTTAAGGAAAGGTTTTCCGTATGTTATGAGTTGGTTAGTCACAGTTACTCATAGTACTTATAAAATAAAATACAATAAAGATGAAAGTATATATCACGTAACAACTCCAACTGCAATGATATTTTCAATTTCGTAAACTTCTGACAGAAGAACACATGTACAGAACAAGTTACCTTTTTTGCAGATAACAAAATGTTGAATGTACAATAATACTGAAATGAGGCATGGAACAAAATGCCACTTTACAGCAATCGATTTGGCCATCCATTAAGTTACAGTTTCCTTGAAGAAACCGATTTTGACTAAAATGTAACCTATGTCTGTTTTGCAAAAGTCGTTTGAATTACCCTTAACAATAGCAGATTTTGGATTTCAAAAAATTGTTTATTAATATAGAAGAATTGTCCAATCGCTATACAAAATTCTTGCGCAAAGTTAATTCAGATTGACGTAGAAATTAAATTTCGAATTTTACTGAATTTATACTAGTGAAAGATGTACATACTGGCTTAAGAGAATTTGTATTCGTAGGTTGATTTCAACATGATGCTAGGTGGTTGAGTGATGGACTTGCACTTTGAAGCTTGGCATACTTTGAATGACATTTTCAGAGTTTAACAAATATTCTTGTGTGACTACGGTCTCATTGCCTCGTTAGTTGAAAGGAATGTGAGGCTTAAAGAGGGGCTTTATGAGACACTACCCGTTACAATCCATTGAACGAATACAGATTACTTCCACAAATTTTACACCAGCGGCACAGAGGTGAAATGCGTAGTGGGAAGACGTTTGAAACGTTTGACAGATGACATTCATTTGTTCACCGAAACAAACCAGCTGGGACCTATTCCACTGCTTTACATGCAATACAGTGTGTTTGAAAAAATCACGCAACCTTACGGAGTTCACAATATGTGCTATAGGTATTCTACAAACAAAACTCAGCTCGGACTCCTTGCGGCGCCCATGCTATACCCCTCTTACTCCCCTGCAATAGGCTTGAGAGCATGCTGGAAACGGGAGCATACGTCATCTGCGCGAGACAGTCACGCCCGCTGGTTTCTGCTCACCGAGTTTTCCTTGTTGGATGCCTTAATGACCTCTGTTTTCTGTTTTACCCGTGGACAAGAATAATATTTTCTTGAACATTCTTTGCAATGTTTGACGTGGAATTTTCGCGTAAAATTCTTGAATACTGTGCAGGTAAGTTACGTAGATGACATCCTTCAAGTACCCTTACAAGAATAAGTCGGGATGGTGTTAAGTCTGGAGATCGCGCTGGTCACAATTGCCTTCAAATCAGTCGGCATGGAAAAAACTGTTGCACCTAAGCCATAGTGTTTCTGGCTGTATGGGCTGTGGCATTGTCCTGTTGGAACCACGCATGACCTACCGATTAATTGAAAATTTGTTGCATCATAATAATGTACCGGTCGCTGTTCAATGTTTCTTGGTCATGCGGTGCATTTCGTTCTAACGTACGCTTGTTACGAGGATGATGATGATGATTATTATTATTATTATTATTATTATTATTATTATTATTATTATTATTTGAGGGAGTTGGGATATGATGCTAGGGACAAGATTAATCTGATAAGGACCGATGGCCGGCTTATGTGAGTGCGGCAATGAACTTCCGGGTTCTGTAAAAGCCATTTGTGAGTAAGTATTATTATTATAATTATTATTATAATTATTATTATTATTATTATTATTATTGTTATTCCATGTATTGTGGGTCCACGGCATGGCGCGTCCTCAGGTTGCGGATAGAGGAGACGGCCTCCAGATATGGAGGGTAGCTGCGAATATATTGAATAAGCAGTCGCGGACATCCGATAAGGGGTGGTCCTCCAGCTTGCAGGTTGGGCGAAGGGCTAACAACCCATCACCGAAAAAAACAGCTTGTTACGAAACCTTACAATAAGCCTCGGAATGGGACTGACTCCCTGGCACGGTTGTGAAACTTGGACCCTCACTTTGAGAGAGGAACAGAGATTAAGGGTGTTTGAGATTAAGGTTCTTAGGAAAATATTTGGGGCTAAGAGGGACGAAGTTACAGGATAATGGAGAAAGTTATACAACGCAGAACTGCACGCATTGTATTCTTCACCTGACACAATTAGGAACATTAAATCCAGACGTCTGAGATGGGCAGGACATGTAGCACGTATGGGCGAATCCAGAAATGCATATAGAGTTTTAACAATTAATATTTGAGGAGAAATATTCGCTCCGGCGCCGGGGATCGAACCCGGGTCCTTGGTTCTACGTACCAAGCGCTCTGACCACTGAGCTACGCCGAATTCAATCCACAGTACCGGACCGAATCCTACTCCTTCAATATAATATAGAGTATTAGTTGGGAGGCCGGAGGGAAAAAGACCTTTGCGGAGGCCGAGACGTAGGTGGGAAGATAATATTAAAATGGATTTGAGGGAGGTGAGATATGATGATAGAGACTGGATTAATCTTGCACAGGATAGGGACCGATGACGGGCTTATGTGAGGGCGGCAATGAACCTGCGGGTTCCTTAAAAACCATTTGTAAGTTTTATTTAGTTATTTACTATTATTATTATTATTATTATTATTATTATTATTATTATTATTATTATTATTATATGTGGTGACGATAATTTGATGTAGCAAGCGAACTGAAGTTGTGCTCAATGAAAAATGGAAGAGGCTATTTCGGAAGTCGATTTTTCTTTCTTTCTTTCTTCCTTTCTTTAGTGAGATGTCGTCAGCTAAGTGACAGAAGAGCTGTAGAGGACTGATAAGGGATAAATGAGAGTTGATGACAGGGAAGACGGAGAACTTGAAAGACACCTCTTCCGCAGGCGTTCCCTGTGGACACTTCTTTGTTATTATAGCCTTAACAGTCTTTTCAGTCTAATTACGTTTATTTTTGTGTTTTTCTGTTTCATTTTTGTCTGTTTGGTTCTTTTTTTTTCTCTCTCTCTCACTCATTTAATTTGATTTTAATCAGTTTCCTTTATATCTTCTGTGCGTAATTCTCCCTTTTCTGTCCTTTAATTTGTGAGTTTTCTGTCTCTTTTATTTCTTATTTTTATTAATTTGTACGTGTGCATGTATGGGTAATTTTTAAATCTGATTAATATACAGGGTGTCCACATGAAACTTTTCACAACTTCAGATGTAAATAACAAATTATTGAGACACGATATCTGGATGCGGTTTTCTGTATGTTAATCAGAAACTGTCGAAGTTTTTTTACTACAAAATCAATAGATGTCGATACCGTTAGTTGCACCCCAGATCACATATAGATTGCTCATTCCTATGTTAAAATCGGTTGCACTTTGAAGAGAACAACCGCCAGGATCGCCACCCGTCCGCCGTAAACGAACACGAGATGGCAGTACAGTCGCTAATGCAATTCAAATGGGAGTTATGACGTGACTCCTTATGTAACAACTAGATGGCAGCATAGTAAACCTGACGAAAGGTGTTACCGTCAAAGTCTATAACGCAGAGCAATCTGGGTATGTATGGTCTAGGGTTGCACGTAGCACATCAAGCCGACACTCGATTTCCTGTCATGTTCCTAGAGAATCTGGACATCAACGGTTGCCTCGTCTGTGAAGACAACACGCCGAAGAAATCCTTCCTTGTCAATTCTAACCAGCATGTCAACAGCAACTCAAGAGCACTTGCACTAACTGAACTTGTACGCTTACGGCCTCAGATTCTTGTGAAGGACTTTGTGAATAATCGAATGCAGCAAGTTCAGTTCTCTGGCGGCATTGCGAATGGGCGTACAATGGCTTCGGACAAATGCACTTTGTGCGCCTTCAATACGGTTAGCGCGTCTGGCCGCGAAACCAGGTGGCCCGGGTTCGAATCCTGGTCGGGGAAAGTTACCTGGTTGAGATTTTTTCCGGGGTTTTCCCTCAACCCAATTTGAGTAAATGCTAGGTACTTTCGGTGCTGGACCTCGGACTCATTTCACCGGCATTATCACCTTCATCTCATTCAGACGCTAATTAACCTAAGATGTTGATACAGCGTCGTAAAAAACACCTTCAATGTCCTCCACACTTGTATCTCGCCACCCACTGCCATTTTGCCGCAGTATACTCCCAGTCTCTGTAAATTTTCGGTGCCATTCCTGGATTGTTGGCCATGATGGCGATTCTCTTCCATATTGGATCCGGACGTGACGTTGCACCTGTGTATCTGATCGTGTCTCGATAAACCAGGATATACATTGTTCCATCTCCTGAGGTGTTCACATCTTCTTCACTGTCAGATTTCAGATTTCACCAAAATTCATACTTGCAGCCAAAAAAACTCATTTCAAGAATGCAACAAAATTCCCATAAAAACTTCGATAGTTCCTGATTAAATTCAGAAAACCGCACCAGATATTGTGTCTCAATAATTTATTTACATCTGAAGTTGTAAAGGTTTCATGTGGACACCCTGTATTATATGTATTAAGATCAACGAGCGTGATAGTCTTGGAGACAAGGTGCCTTGCAATTAGGAAGTTGTCCACACCTGTGGAGTAACGGTCAGGGCGTCTGGCTGCGAAACCAGGTGGCCCGGGTTCGAATCCCGGTCGGGGCAAGTTACCTGGTTGAGGTTTTTTCCGGGGTTTTCCCTCAACCCAATACGAGCAAATGCTGGGTAACTTTCGGTGCTGGACCCCGGACTCATTTCACCGGCATTATCACCTTCATATCATTCAGACGCTAAATAACCTAGATGTTGATACAGCGTCGTAAAATAACCCAATAAAAAAAATTAGGAAGTTCCTTGTCCAATCTATCGATATTTGAACTACTGTAACATCGAAGTGTGTTTTGATAGTGAAATTGAGTGTTACAGTGCTAATGAAAGCCTTTTGAAGTGACCTTGAAAAGTATTATAGTGACAGTGAAAGATGTCATGGTGTCAGTGCGGTGAATGACGTGAGAGTAAATTGAGTGTGACGAATGATTATGTATCTGTGCTAAATTATAGACGTGCATGTATGGATATATTGTTATAATCTGATGTACAGTATTAAGAGCTACCGAACGTGATATCCCTGGAGACAGAGTGCCTTGAAATTAGGGGGTATGAGATTCTAGTTCACGAGATGGCAATCCTGGCTGAAGATTTTTGTGGTCTCCTTTGTCACTCCAAACGCCGGGTTCCTTAAAATACAGGGTTGTTTACGATCTATGATAACGAATTTGAATGACATCATGTGCGTCAGGAGTCACAGGACAGCTGAACTGTGGCGCGAGGTGACAGACCAGTAGTGAGTGATCTCATAGAATGCACGGCAACTCACAGCAGAAATTCCCAAGAAAATCGAGCCTTTTTTAATACAGTTAAGTGAAAATAAAATAAGCCTGCAATAAACGAGGTTTCGTTATTTCCAAGAAAGGCATCTTCTGTGTACTTAATAAGATTGGTAAAGCTCCAATGGAATTATCATCTCGTGGGGTGCGGCGACTTGTGACGGGGGTGGATTTGCTTATTTTTTCCACTCTGGAATTGATTTCATCTGAGCTTTGCCAGTCTTATTAGGTACACACAATATGTCTTTCTTGGAAATAGCGAAATCACGTGTTTTGCAGGCTCCTGTGATTTTCACTTGGCATGGGAAGTGTTATTATGTACCCCTCCCAAGAAGGCTCTGTTTGCTTGGGCATTGCTACTGTGATACACCGTGCACCCTGATTATGAAATCACTCACTACTGGTCTGTCACCTCTCACCGCAATTCAGCTGTCGGTGTGATTCCTGACACACATGACGTCATTCAAGTTCGTTATCAGAAATCGGAAACAACCCTGTATGGGCCATGACAACATAGTGTTTTTAAACTTCTTACTACACTGTGTTCCAAAAGTAATGGTGGGGTGTCAGAGGATTATATATATATATATATATATATATATATATATATATATATATATATATATTTTAATGAATGGAGGTAGAAATGTAATATTGGTGAAGGATGGAAATAAAACTCTTAAAGTTTTTCGTCCGTACGTTTGAGGCACTGAAGGAAACAAAAGACGGTAATCATCGAACAAGTAATAGTTTCATTATTGGAATTAATTATACAATATCATATCCAAAGAAAAGTGAATTTCGTCGCGTATTTAACGAAAAACCACCACGCGAGAATAATATTCGTCGTTGGGATAGATAGACAGTTAAAAGAGACTGGAAGCCTGTTGGAGAAAAGGCATAATTACTGGAAAACCATCGACAAATGATGAAACGGTATAAGCCATCCGAAGAGCATTATTTTGTTCAAAGTCCAAAGAAATCAGTTCGTAAATTATTTATTTTATTTTTTATTTTAGTTGGTTATTTAACGACACTATCAACTATCTAGGTTATTTAGCGTCGATGAGATTGGTGATAGCGAAATGGCATTTGGCGAGATGAGGCCGAGAATTCGCTATAGATTACCCGACATTCACCTTATGGTTTGGGAAAACCTCGGAAGAAAGCCAGCCCAAGCGGGGATCGAGCCCGCGCCCGAGCGCAACTTCAGACCGACAGACAAGTGCCTTAACCGACTGAGCCACGCCGGTGGCTTTATTTAT
The DNA here is from genome assembly GCF_040183065.1 of Periplaneta americana. Lineage (NCBI taxonomy): Eukaryota > Metazoa > Arthropoda > Insecta > Blattodea > Blattidae > Periplaneta > Periplaneta americana. The sequence continues at coordinate 188,226,227 of NC_091132.1, read as the reverse complement.
TTGATCTGGTGGAGTTAAGGCCATCAGGCCTTCTCTACCACACCACCAGAATACAAATAGACATACAAGAAAAAAATGCTGAGAGAAGGAAATAGGAAATGGAAGTAAAATTATTACAGATACAAATACAAACAAGCACAAATGCAAAAAGAATTAGGGAAATTATATATAATACAGGGTAATTCCGGGCTGGTGTTACATACTTTGAGGGATGATGGCGAAGGGCACGTGTATCAATCCTTGTCCGGAAATGACTGAGTCGAAAATTATAAGCAAAAATAGTTGTGTGGAAATGGAATTGTAATTTGATACCATGTGCCCTCCTTCCCTTAACCTTTGGAACAGTCATGGAAAGATGGTATGGGCCGGATGTCTCCTACGTGGGTACTTGTCCCGATACAATCTGTGAGCTTGTCTACTATTCCCATTGGCTCATCCGTATTCGAAGAACAGGTCTGCTTATTCCGCTCTCGTGTACTCCTCCATTTCACTAGGACTGATCGACTGGACACTGCAACTTGTACACATACACTGCTGTCTACAGACGTGCATATCAGGACCGACCATGTCCGTTACACATTACGCCATCTGCATTGCTTTAGTGTAGTTTCCTGTCCCCATCCCTCAGACAGCGCACTGAATGGAATACTGTAAGTAGACAACGTAAACAACGTCAGATGAATACAGTATGTGTAAGATGTACAGATAAATTCACCTAAATAAGGTGTACCGGTACAGAGGAATAAAATTATTTCATTTCCACACAACTAGTTTTGCTTATAACTTTCGACTCGGTCATTTCCGGATCATGGTTCCTTATCTCAGATTGATACATGTACCCTTCCCCATCATCCCCGAAAATTTGTAACACTAGCCCGGAAACACTCTGTATATACTAGTAGGAAGATAAGATCACAATGAGCACAAACGGTACTAATAGACTGTATATTGTCTACCTAATATATTAGTGATTAAGAAAAATGATTAAATATCTAGAAATAAGTAGCTGACCGTGCAAATATAAAGCGGAACAAAACAGTAACATTTTCGAAACATTTGCAGTGAGTTAGAATACTCAGTTTACTGCATTGCACTCTACGCAGTAAGAAAATGCTAAATGAGTTTTTTTGAATCTGTTAAATTCCGACAGTATCTGATGTCACTGGGTGGGTATGTGCCCGATAATTAGGACTGACTCCTCATATACTTCAATATTGTTACATGCACTTCATGTAGATTATTATCACAAAAGGTGTGAGTTTGCTGTGGAAATGTTTAATGAAATTGACAACGACGAACAGTTTGTGGGTCGTCTGCTGTTCAGCGACGAGGCCTCTTTTCACGTTTCTGGACACGTTGTACAGGAGTCATTCAAATTTTGCCAGCACGAAACACATTGCACTTTTTTTTCGAAATCCATTTTGTATAAGTAATTGTAACCATGAAAATTATTGCATTTGTTCGATTGTTACCGTCATTTGTTTCATTCAGTGTTTATTTTCATCTACCTCTATTCATTAAAAAAAAATAATCCCCTGAAACCCAACCATGACTTTTGAGTCACAGTGTATTTACATTTATACATTATGTACTTTTAAGGCCCAATTGTATAAAACTCCCTGACTAAAGATCAACTTTGATCGAAGATCGGAAAGTGAACCGAGTTCAGACACTTCTTCTATTGTATAAAACTTTTCTACGATCAAATTACCTTGGTTCAAATGCAATCTAAGTTCACGTGAAAAGGATTTGGCAACATCGCATAAACAGGTGAAGTATGTGATGCGCGAACCATGTTGTACAGGTTTGTTTAGTGTTGCCAATCTAGCGACTTTAACTCTTTTTCAACGAAAATTTCTTTTAACTTTTACATTGCTTAAATAGGGATTTAGCGCCCCATAGTGACAAAAGTGAATGTTTCTTTGTTAATAATGAGAAATCTAGCTACTTTCCAACTACTTTTTGGCGACTTTCCGTACACTCTGTTGGAGACACTGGTTTGTTTTGTGCATTGTAAATAATGGCGGACAATAAGAAGAAGATTCACTGTTCTCCAAATTTTTATCAGGTTATGGTGTTTGATACTGCTAAACATAATAAAGCTTTTTAAAAGGACAGTTTTCGTTTAGTAATGCAGTTAATTGAAAATTTATGAATGTACCTATCATATCCATTAATAATTAATGGTTGTTATAAACATAATGTAATTATAGGTTATGTTATTTGATACTGCTGAACACGATAGAGCCTTATATAATATAAGAATGTTTGTGTATTAAGGCAAGAAATTGAAATATATATATATATATATATATATATATATATATATATATATATATATATATATATATATATATACCTATCATATCTATTAATATTAATAATAATAATAATAATAATAATAATAATAATAATAATGGATATTTTATTTGCACAATCTATCACTCGTATATTTGAAACAGAAAAGAAAGAACTGAATTTGGATCATCTAACTTAATCGGAGAAATTTCTTCAGTCAAAGTTGACTTTGGTTTGAGACAAATTAATCTCAGATTAGTTTTTATACAACACAAAATTCCAAGTTCAGCTAGAACGAGGATCAATTTAACCTCTGATTTAAGATTGAAGGTTTATTCAATCGGCCCAAAGTGTTTAGATTTATAGCGTATTTAATTAATCAGTTTTCTTTTCTACCTAATTTCTCTCGTTTGCCTCTTACCTTTTTTTTTTTTTTTTTTCGTTTTTTCTTCCTCTTCATTTCATTTTTATATCATCTTGGTTTTTTCTCTCTGTTTCTCTTCCTGGCTTATTCTTACCTCTTTCTTTGTATTTAATTTTTTTCTTATTTTTTTCTTCATTACTTTTTTTCAATTTATTTAATTTTCTTTCGCCCTCTTAATCTTGCGTGCGTAACTTTTTCTAGCTTTGTTTCTTTCTATTCTGTTTCCGTAATACAATACACTCTAAAACGTGTAGTAGGCCTACTAAAATTATCTCATGGCTCCTTCGTATGTCGTCTAGCAAGTAAATATATGTTTTAATTTTTCTTTCCGCATTTTATCTGCGTTCGTATCGGTTTGTGTTGATCTCAGTCTTCCTTCTTTTTTTTTCCTGTTTTTCCCGCCTTCCTCTCCTCCCACTACTCTCCTATTCTTTCAGTACACCTGTTTTCAGTTTCGTTCGCGTGGCGGAAGATGGCGGGAACGTCGACACCGGCGAAGTAGCATTCAATTTTACCGGAAAACCGGTAGGTGGCTGTTGACGGACTCTCTCCCTCTCTTACGCCCCCACCAAGACACGGTGTTGCACGCATATTGCTTGCTATATGATTGTGCATCTGTCCCCGTTATATTTTCGTCCTTTCGACGTCGTGTCCCGCGGCGCTGGTCAGGAATAACAATTTCGCAAGCCACACTGGCGTCCAGCCGGTTCATCGCCGGCACAGGCTCATTGACCTGTTTCGAGTACAAACAGTTCATATTCCTCCGTTGCTTACCTTGCTATGACACTGGTTGCCAGCCTAATTCAATTTGGCGGACTCTCGTATAATGTATTACATAATTCAGGCCGGTAAAGAAGTAGAACCTAAATTATATACGTATACCCCAGCTACATAGGCCTACGTAGTTCTGATCTGTAAGTAATTATACAGCATAAACCGTAAGTAATGTCTTTTGTTTTAGGGGTTATTCTTTGAGACATTTCAATAAAAAAAGTCGATACAATTTTGCTCTTTTTACTTCCTTTTCGATATAAAATTATTTTACATGAAACATTTCATAACGTGTTTTGAGAAATCCATTGATTTAATTCCCAATCTGCTCAGTCAACTTAAGAAAGCAGTGTATTATGATGATGATTATTACAGTTTAACTACGTCATACTACTTTTCACCAATAAAACTATATGACCAAATGCTGGGTAACTTTCGGTGCTGGACCCCGGACTCATTTCACCGGCATTATCACCTTCACGTCATTCAGACGCTAAATAACCTGAGATGCTGATAAAGCGTCGTAAAATAACCTACTAAAAATACGAAAGGATGTGTTTCAACCAATCATGGCTGTTTATCGCTACAATTTTATCACTTCTCTAGCATTTGTTTATTTTTATTACATCCCTAGCGTTTGTTTATTTTTATAACTTCCCTAGCATTTGTTTGTTTTATCACTTCCATAACATTTGTTTCTCTGTTTGCCAACATTTCAAACTGCAAATTCTTTGCGATAGACTACTATAAAACCGCGGGTGCTTGTGTAAAGGGTGTTAAGTCAAATTGTAAGGTATGTAAACTTCTCTCCTTTGGTACTGAACAAAACCCCTTTGTCACAAAATATGGAGCACTGTAACTGCATCATAGATGGAAGAATGACTTAACCCCTTTAACATAAAAGAAAAGAAATTGTGGATAGTTCAAATCTGTACTTATTCCAGTGTAGCCAAACAACTTAACCCCCTTTACACGAGCACATTAACCTGCTATGCGATCGTCGTTTCCCGCATAGATAGTCAAGTGAAAATGGCGGCTCCGTTCAAAAATGAGTGAAATAGCATTTTAGTAAGTCAATTTATACATATTTTATTGTATCTAATTTTTATATACTTTCTTCTGTTTTTATAAACTCCCTAACATTTGTTTCTTTGCTTGCCAACATTTCAAACTGCAAATGCTTTACGGTACTATAAACATGCTTTGCGATCGTCATTTGTTTATCGCATAGATAGTCACTAAAATGACGGCTCCACTCAAACGTTTTAGTGAAGCTAATGTTAGTAAAATAGAATTTTAGTGAGTCAGTTAATATTTTATTGTATTAGAGTACTGTATTTCTTCTAATATTTATATACTTTCTTCAAATCGTGTAATAGTCAATTAAATCCCACTCGAGTTTTGATTTTCTCTAGATAAATCAAAACTTCTAGTGAGATTACTATTGACTATTACACTTTTACTACGTCACACTACTTTCGACCAATAAAACGGTACGAAAGGACGTCTTTCAACCAATCATGACTGCTTATCGCACAATTTTATCGGGTCCCTAGCATTTGTTTAATTTTATCGCGTCCCTAGCATTTGTTTATTTTTATCACTACCCTAGCATTTGTTTCTTTGTTTGCCAACATTTCAAACTGCACTGGTCTGGCCGTCAAAAAACAGAAAATTACAAACCACTCCAGTCGATGCACATCACTTTCAAATATGACTCGCATTTTGGCATTCAAGAACAAGAATTAATAAAGATCACTGGTCATATATGAAGAGCACCATTCGGAAATCCTGAATGAGTTGAGGGATACACCATGTACATCAACGAGTTCACTTCTTTTACGCACACGTCCAATATAACATCAACTGAACCACCAACCACCAAAACATTCAAATTTGAAAATTGTACTTTCAATAAATGTTTCTTTTAAAATTATCCATGTTTATTTTTTATTTCATCATCGTTAATTAAAACGTTTCTTGTTTATTTCATCATCCCCAATTAAAACTTTTCTAACACTTGTTTATATTATTTAGGTTATGTTTGTTATAGCTTCTGCTATATGATATTATGGATAGTCACGTATCAGAGATTGTTTAATACTAAGATTTATTGAAAATCATTTGTCAAGTGACGTTGATTACTGGGATCCGGATGATTGAAATGGAATGCAAATGTTTTAATAAAAATGAAACTGAATCAACAAAGCCTTCTTGACTAGTAACAGTCCACAGAGTTCAACGATGATTCCATAGTTGGCACAACTGATACCGGTAACAAGAAAACATCATCATAAAACACTACTGCCATGTAGTGTAATGTTGAGATGGTACAATAATACATTTGAAGACAGTTGTATTTTCGTAAGCCAATTAATATTTTATTGTACACTTTGTTACTTCTAATCTTTATATAGCCTACTTTCTTCTAATCGTGTAACAGTCAATTAAATCCCACTCGAGTTTTGATTTTCTCTAGATAAATCAAAACCTCTAGTGAGATTACTGTTGATAAATGATTGAAAGAATTTTAGTTGTATACTTTAAACGTGTAAAAATTTGATACGAATAAATGTAGCATTGTAAAATTCCTTTGCAGGACGAAAAGTTACATTTGCTAGGATCATATTTCTACAGATTTAAATGCGAAACCTAAAATTCTTTCAATCATTTATTATCATAATACACTGCTCTCTTAGATTGACTGGAGTGTATTGGGAATTAAATCAATGGCTTTCTCAAAAGACGCTATGAAATGCTTCATATAAAACAATTTTTTTTTTCTCGGAAAGGAAGGAAAAACGAGCAAAATTGTATTTAAGTTTTTTGTTTGAAATATCTCGCGGATTAACTCCTTAAAATTAATGACATTACTTACGTTCACTCTATTAAAAATTCAACCTACGCAGAATACATCACCAACTCCAATCACTGCTACAGCAACATAGACACAGGTATGAAAATAGTACGCATTCAACCAAAAAAAAAAAAAAACTAGATACTCTAGAACAATACGAATTTATAAACACGCAAAAACACACCTACAACACATCCTAAACACTCAGTTAAATTTCAGAAAACACATCCTTTCCGATGCAGTCATGAACACATTCCACCAGAAGACAATGCGGAAACTCGCTAGGATTCAGCAGATGATGAAAATAAAACAACGAAACTAGTCAGCTACAATAACGTCATTAAATTATGAAATGTTGACTGAAATATGTAAATGCCTAATTTGGGGAAGCGAAAGAACCCTGAAAAAAAAAGAAAACTCTAATTATAGGATGGGAGAGCTTATTTAAATCCAATTTTAATCCAGTTTATTTATTACAGAAGAAAATAATTAAAATATGTCTTCATAAACCTATTGATTTTCCATCTCAAAAATTGTTTTTACACTTTAATGTTCTTAACATAAGACAAATTTATTATATTGTATTAATAAAATTCATGCATAAAAATCGAAATAACTTTGAATTGTATTCTCATAGTTATGAAACAAAAGGCTTGAATTCTTTAAGATTGTTTGAACCACAATGTAAGACTGGTACAGTATTTATTCATAGTAGTAATTTAGGCCCAAGAATATAACAAATGTATGTTTAAATATCCTAATCTTGTCAATTCTAATAGTTCTAGTATTAAATTAAAAAAGTTATGTATGGATTTTATAAAAATTGAAAAATTGTAAATTTAAATTTATATAAACTTATTGTGTAGTAGACATGAAACAAACTGTATTATATATTTATTAATTTCAATTCAGGAATCCGCCCCTGAGCACGAGTTCTACTCTTTCAGGGGTGAGCTAAACTTTTTTCTGTATATTTTGTATCTTATGTTACAATTATCAACCAAATAAATAAATAAATAGGTAGGTAAATAAATAAATAAATAATAAACTGCGACCTTGTCCGCTACAAGTGTCACAAAGAATTTTTCATGACCGGGACTCGAATCCGGACCAGACTGAACGTCTGACCACTCAGTCACTGCAGGGGTAAAACCTCTGCTTAGTTATGGGTGCGAATCAAGAGCTAAAACACAAAAAACTAAGCGGATAATTAATGAAATAACATAAATGAAGATTTTAAGAAGAATTACACAAAAACCTCTAAAGGATAAAATCAGAAGCGACATAATTAAGGGATGAATGCAAAATTGAACCTGTGAATAATTGGATAATGGCTAGGAAAATTAAATGGAGTGAACTTATTGATCGTGTGGAGGTCAACAGATTAGTGAAAAAAATATATAGAGCTTGGAAATCAAAAGGAAAGAGAATAGAACGCCCAAAACTGAAATGGAAAGATACGCGTATCAAATATTGATGAACTGAAGCAACAAGTTGCAGGCTTAATGCAAAAGGGAGGAAAAGAAGAATAAGAGGTAGAAGTGTTTTTTAAATAAAGTTTGAATTGTGTGTATTTTTGTTCGCTTTGATACATAATGAATAGGATTGTTATTTTTGGTATGAACGATATACAGGAAATGTGTTAAGATCTCAATTTAATGCAAGGAAAATGCAATTCCCTTAATGAAAGTTGAAAATTAAGCGAAATATATTCGCGAATTTTCGCGAAAATGTTACAAATCCACGAAACTACTTCATAATCACGATATTTTGAAAAAAAAAAAAAAAAGGTTTTATAGAGACTTCGCACGAAAAATGACTCTTCCAAAGAGAACGTGAAAATTTTCTTCGTTGTAGTTTATATATGATATTTCCGTGCAGAGATTCTGCGTCTACATATGATGAAAGATGAGTGGAACTGATGTACTCCGGTACATTGCAATAATATTATGATATGCGAAAAATAATCACTTTGTGATTTAAGACGGCGCTTATTCCGTCGGATCCCGGCCACTTAGTCACTCATAACGAGTGCACCTCTGCACATGTGTGGACATTGACGCAGTGCGTGAGTGTAGGCCACTAGAGCAGGGCCGGGCATGAGAGCGGCTCCATTTAGTCAGCCAGAGCTGCTCTCGCTCCGCAAGGCACTTCAATTCCAAGCCAGAGCAGAACGCTCACGCAGTGGCGGACTCGCATTACAGCTACCTTCCCTGCATTAATGTAACAAGAGCCACGGTTGTTCTAGTCATTCAGTCTGTCAGTACATAATAGTTTATAAGGATATTACATCAATCCATTGTACAGTACAGACTTTATAACGCTCTTATTAATTTAATGAAATAAACTTCGCTCTATGCACACACACAAAACATTAGGCTTATTTACATAACCCATACGCACATACTGCAATCTCTTCACCACGGTTCTACGAGACAGGCGTATGGCTTCCACTTCCCCTACTTGCTGTGGACAGAGTTCATCTGCCAATATAATTAAACATCGCTTGATGAAGTTACCTTCGTTGAATGTTTTCAATTCCTTTGCAGTTTCGTGGCAAATTTTGTAGCTAATTCTAATAGCCGATTCACTATGTGCATTATTGTCATCCTGTTAATATATAATATAATATAATATGATGCGATGCGATGCGATATATGATATGATATGATATTATATGATATGATATGATACGATATAAGATATATGACCATAAATTAATGCAACTTAAAGAAAATGTTTCTCAGGTACATTATGTTAGAATATCTATTCGATATTTATATTGAATTATAAGTTATTATAGTACATTTATAATATATAATTTTAAATTATACAAATATTATGATATATCATAGTATAGTATATTACAGTTCATGATATATAATATGATATATTATATATCATAATAACTTATAATGCAATGTAAATACCAAATAGATACTCTAATATAATGTACCTGAGAAATATTTTCTTTAAGTTGTATTAATTTATGGCGTTCATTACCAACATATTTGTCATATTCAGTAGCATGTTGTAAAGAATAATGTCGTTGGATATTGAACTTCTTAATCAGTTGGAGTGTTTTATGCCAAATTAAACACTTTGCTAATCCACTACGAAAAAGACCTCCTCCCATGATACATTACAAACATTGGGTATAGCGGGACGCTTTAATGTATGAGCGGAAGCTCCGTCTTCAAAGTTCGCCGTCATACAGCAGAGTCACCACTGCACCGACACTGAATGACGTACAGTATGCATACGTCACACCGCTCACGAGACCCGCTCTTTAAAGCACACAGCGCTCATTTCTCAGAATCACGTAATGTGCCCAGCCCTGGACTAGAGGGAACCCAAGAGGTGGAACTTAAACTGAGAGGATTCAATCCGACATGGGGAAGGGAATCCGGTGTGGCTTAGTGGATAGAGCGTCAGCACGTAGAGCTGAAAACCCGGGTTCAAATCCAGGTGCTGAGAGAATTTTTCTCCGGTCCACTCATCTTTCATCTCTATGTTCTCTTAAACAGATTCATAGTCATTCGAAAATGATTATCATCGGAAAAAAAATGGCCCAACTTTTGGAGAGTCTTACAGAGCACTATTCACACCACAACGATGTAACAACTCTTTTCGGTCCAGTATTATTTGAATAATATTACTGGAAGGTATTTCACAACTAATACAGAAAGTACGAAAGTAATAATCTGAAAATAAGATCAAATTAATGCCTAAATGTAAGCATTAAACATGTAGATGCAGTAGGGGAGTAGTGGGTACAGTGAGTCACAAAATATTAAGACGTATGTATGCAAGTGGTAATTCAAGTATTTTTAAAATCAAGTGCAATAGAAATATACATTAAAACATGGAGTACAATAATACATAAACAAAAATGTTAATAGATAAAGGACATAATATACAATACGTGTTTGTCAAAAAATTGCAAATGTCTCACTGTTCCCATTCAGGAGGGTACAGTGAGACACCAGAATGTCTATCAACGGACATTGAAATGATTTACGTTTATTTCAAAAGAAAGGAAAGCTTGCTGTCTCTTTATCTTGACATGTTCTGTAGGCTTATTTAGAATCATTTCGATGTCTGACTTCGAAGCCATTGAAACATCTGGAACATTTGGAAAAGTGAATTTTCCATGACATTTCGAACTTTGCGAAAAAATGGAATTAATTTTGGTGACAACAAAGCATATAATTATAAGAATTTAATTTCATTCTTTGTTATTTTTTAATGTTTTCTTAAATTTTGTGAATTATTTTTTATTTATGAAACCTTTAAAATGTAATGTATCCATTATTTTAAGCTACAGTTCCTAAATTGGTTACTAGTATGTTCATTTTTAATGTTAGTTACTGGTAAATGTATTATAATTACAGTTTGTTTTTGCAAATCATTGGTACATAGGAACAGTGAGACGTCTCAGTGTACCCTTCAATGGCATGTCTCACTGTTCCCTTTACGCATAGTTCGTTTGAAATTCAAAATTAAAACAAGAAAGGCGAAACTTTGCCAAACATAACCTCAAATACCATAGTATTAGGTAACAAAACATTCATATGTATATCTCATTTGTATATCCAATATAACCTTCATTAAACACAAGCAAAAATTTTACTTCTAGAGTGAAAAATTACAATGTTTTTTCATCATTCACCTTTATAACTAGAATCAAATCGAGTATGAAAATACTGTTACTTTACTCATGCAACATACAACTCCACTGTTACCAGCATCTCGACATCAAAATTTACCATCTAATAAAAAATGTCTCACTGTTCTCCCTGTCTTACTGTACCCACTTCTCCCCTACGACAATTCATCGCAAGCATTCCGATAGCTCTGTGCTAGCGTGCTTGCTCGTAGTCTACAAAGTTCAGGGTTCGGATACTGTTGGGGAAAGAGTTTTTTTAAATTGATTATGCAGGTTAATTTCGTTTACCATCATATTTATATAATCTATACTAATAATAAATCTGTAGCCAAAATTTTTCTGGTAATTTTCGATTTTCCAAAAATAATTGGTGTTAACATGTATAATTAACCATCATGAAACCGAAAATAGTTTTTTTTTAATTTTTGTTTGTATGTCTGTCTGTCTGTCTGTCTGGATGTTTGTTACCTTTTCACGCGATAATGGCGGAACCGATTTATATGAAAATTGAAATATAAATTAAGTTCGTTGTAACTTAGATTTTAGGCTATATGGCATTCAAAATATTTTATTTAAAAGGGGGGGGGTTATAAGGGGGATTTAATTAAATAAATCAAAATATCTCCCTTATTATTAATTTTCGTGAAAAATGTTACATAACAAAAGTTTTTTTAAAGGTGATTTCCGATAAGTTTTATTCTATGCAAAATTTTGATAGCACTGATATTTAATGAGATAAATGAGTTTTAAAATTAAAATAACGCCATCTAAGGCGCTGCAATTAAATAAAAACAAATGACTTCGTCTATAAGGGGCCTTGGACAACAACATGTATAATTAACCATCCTGAAACCGAAAATCCCTTTTTTGAAATTTTTGTTTGTATGTCTGTCTATCTGTCTGGATGTTCTCTGAACCAAATGATCATACTTTAATTATTTGCATGTAATAACAATTAAGAAAATATGTTAAAGGAATTATCATTGCACTAAATGAGTGGTCTTTGGACCAAAGTAATCGCATTTGAATTATTTAAATACAATTTAAATTAAGTGACATATTAAACGATTTATCCTTCTATCAAACACGAATGTTCCCTGGACCAGATGTCCTATTTTAATTATGTAATTACTTTATATTTATTTCTAACAAGTGCAGCGGAGCGCACGGGTACAGCTAGTATTAAGAATAAATCTATAGTCATCGAATCTTTTGAAATGCTTTTCGGGTTAAAAATGAATTTTAATAACTGCTCATGTGTATCATTGCTTTGGAGTAGGGGAAAGTTGGCTAAAACAGGATGGTATGGCAAAACAGGATACCACATTTATTTCTTAGGAAAATGCTGCCACCTCTCAAATGAGGTATGTAGGCCTATTACCTTCCTATACGCAAGCTCTTCACTGGGCAGCCATTACTTGATGAGAATTCCCTCGTGTATGTTTTGTGTGAATCATAATTTAGAAAACGCCGTGTTTCCTTAAATATTTCCTTCATTTTAATGTGTTCATAACGAGGCATGTAACTTCAACAACCAATATGTGTTTGAAATAATTCTATAGTTATTAGTCTTCATTTGTAGTTTAATTAAATTCGATATCTTTCTTCGTCTAACACCGAAGACAACTTACAAATGGCAATTCATAGGCTATATAAAAAAGCAAAAGAGTACAATTTAGAAATTTCTATACACAAAACAAAAACTATGGCCTTTATTGGTAAAAATTCTATAAGAACTAAAATAGTTGTCAATAACTTTGGAGTAGAGCAAGTAAATGCTTTTACTGTACTTATCTTGGCTGTAATCTCTCGTATATTCATTCTCGAGATATAGATAATAAATTAGCCAAATTTCAACAGCTGCTAAGAACAATTAGAAATACACTGTTTAAGAAGGTACGGCAAGACACAATTTTGAAATTCTACAAAACAATGGCCATTCCAACTTTGCTGTATGGATCAGAAACTTGGACTCTAACAACTAGTCAACTGAAAAGAATAGAAGCAGCTGAGATGAGATTACTAAGACCGCTAGCAGGCTACACCCTCTATGACCATAAATATAATGAAGACATCCGTCAAGAACTAAACATCGCAGCCATTACAGAGACAATCCACAAGTATCGGAGCAACTGGCATGAGCATGTTCTACGGATGCCAAATGATAGACTACCCAGGAGATTATTAAATTACAGACCCCTTGGATACAGAGATCGTGGACGCCCGAAGAAGCGATGGAGAGACCAGCTTTTCACCTGAGACGGAACAGGCCAAATGGCCTAAACCCTGATAGCTATTGATGATGATGATCTTTCTTCGTAACTATTGGTGCTTCATATTTTAAATTTCAACGCGATACCACGCGGTTGGCCAAAACGGGATAGTGTCTTGTTATTATGAAAATTCCCCATGCTCGGTATAAGTTAGGACCAACAAATAATGATAGAAGACGAGGCAAGGCAGCGATATTGTCCTCTTGACCTTACAAGAATGAGCTTGCAGTAGCTGTGGAAGCAAGGGCAAGAAAAATGAAAAAAAAATTAAACTCTAAGAAATCGGCAGTAGGCCTAAGTGTGGCATTAAGTTTTCTGTGGCAAATAAGAAGTCGAAAAGCAGTTCAAGAAACGTTAGGTTCACTGATCCTTAAACAGCTCTGAGGAGAAGGAAAACTAGGACAAAGATGAGACATGTATTTATTGCAAAGGCCTCTATTCAAATTCAAAATCGGAAGAGGGGTGGATCCGGTGTGCCCAATGCTAAGAGTGGACTCACGAGGAGTGTAGTGGCATAGATCCAGAAGATTGTGGTGAATTCATATGCGATTTTTGTAAATGAACATTTCTCAGTTTCAATATTAACTTCTTCTTCTGCCTGACAAGTGTTAGGCTACAAGACCTGTTACGGTCTTACATAAAATTTTCACGCCATCTCTTAGCAGGACGACCCACAGATCTTTGGCCATGTGGTACATAATCATAAATTGCCTTTGGGAGTCTACTATTACTCATTCTTTCCAAATGATGTTTCCAATTAGACTGATATTGAACAATGTAATCTAAAACTGGTTGAGTTTTTAGTTCCTTTAAAATTTCGCAACTTCTTTTCAGATCCCATTTAGTTTAGCCCGCTGTTCTTCGCATGAATCTCATTTCGCAAGCTGTTATCCTGCTTTTATCTGCTTTCCTCAGTGTCCATGCTTCGCTGCCATAGCTGAGCATCGGTCGTGCCAATGTGTTGTAGAGCCGTATGCGGGTGTGTTTCTGAACCAAGGATGGTTTCATCACACTATTTATAATGCCCATAGCTCTTGTGTATTTATTAATTTTCTGTGATATGTCCAATTCTTCAAAAATTGAAAGATTGTAACCTAAATATGGGAAACTATTACAATCTTTCTAATATTTTATTATCGAGACAAATTTTACTTTGTATTGGTTATTTCCCACAGAATGCCATAATTTTTGTTTTATCTGTTGAAATTTCCATATTGTATGTGGCTGTTACTTGCTGCAAATTATATATTGACCTTTGGAGGTCGTCTTCTGAAAGCGCTAATAACACCAAATCATCTGCAAAGAGAATTGAATCCAATTTAAGGTGTCTGTTAATTTGTATATATCCATGGCGAGTTTGCTTCCACTCTTTAATTATTCGGTTCATATAAATAATAAAGAGAATGGGTAATAATCCACATCCTTGAATTATACTATTTATAATAATCAAGAGCAATATAATGTACAAATTGGCATACAAATAGTTTGTTTTGTTCATACTCATGTTTTGTGTGCAATTTTAATGACTTATTCATTAATATTACAACAGTTTCAATTGATTTATATAACTTCCCGTTTTATCGAACCAGTTTGGCAAAACGGGACACTTGCACAACTTTCAATAAACATTATTTTCCTCTTAAGCATTGTAGTACAGAGCAAATTTCCAATTCACTTATTAGATACATTCCTTAAGGGACTCATAAACAGTAATTGTTTCTTATTCCTCTCAGTGATCTCGAAAATATTAGCTATTTCGCGCTAAGTATCTTGTTTTGGCCAACTCTCCCCTACTGAGCATGCGCAGTGCTTTGAATCTGGACGTTAGAAAATTCAGGCGGGCCATTTTTTTTTGTAACTGTATGTACACTAGTGTATTTGTATTAAACATTAAAATTCTAGTCACTTTTTGTTTATTAAAATACATTTGGGCAACTTAAAAGAATACTTAAGCGCTCAAAGCTCCCAGTTTTCTGTTGACTTGATTCCTAGTCATTAGAAAATAACATTATCAAACCTTACGAGCATTCATACGTAGTTCTGAGTTGTACGTAATATAATCCATTCTCCTTTAGTTACGTACGACCCAGGTTTTAGTGTATGTCCTACTTTTTAAATGTTTGCATAGTATGAATGAATGAATGAATGAAGCCACTGTGTCCCATGAAGGGCTAGGGCCTCCTACAGGAGGTGAAGGTCGTTGGTGTGGTTCACATGATGAGCTATTTCACGTGAACAATATTTACATTCACATTCACTATGTGAGATACACTAGAGTTTATCAAATTTCAGTTCTATACGAGTTTGTTCACTATCTGTCTCCACTCGTTCCTGTTGCGGGCGATGGCTGGCCAGTTCCCTCCCAGCTGCTGCTCGAATGTATCTGCCCATCTTCTTCTTGGCCTGCCTTGTGTTCTCCTTCCTATGTGCGGGTCCCACATGGTGGTTTCTCGCGCCCATCTGCCTTGTTGCTGCCTTGCTACATGACCACCCTACTTCCACTTCGTTATGAGGGCTTTTTCTGTGATGTTCTCAAAAGCTGTGATTTTCTGCAGTACCGTGTTGGAGACCTTGTCTTTCGGTGAAACGCCAACTATGTTCCTCTTCATTTTCCTTTGGCATATTTCGATGTTAAGGAGACCCAATAAGCGACAATATATTAGAAATCAATCAAGGAGTCAGACAGGGCTGCCCGTTATCTCCTGCACTTTTTAGCATATACATTGACGGAGTAATTGTACAGTGGCAATCAGTACTAACTACGGATTTTAAAATTAACAATAAAATTTTAAACACTATACTGTTCGCAGACGATCAGACAATTTTTAGCGGCTTTGAAAATGATTTACAATTAGCAGTTTACAAACTAAATGAAATAGCAAAGAAATTCAATATGACAATCTCTGAAAGCAAATCGAAAGTAATGGCATTCAACGGAAAAGATCATATGAGATGTAAAATCAGCATTAATGACAGCATAATAGAACAGGTGGACAATTTTAATTATTTGGGATGCAACGTATCATACTGCCAAAAAGAAGATATTAATATTAAATAAAATAAATTCTACAGAATGTGCTGCACTGTAAAAAGAACACTGAAAAATAAAACACTACAGAGTACACAATTAAAATTTTAAAAGCGATGGCGGTACCTACCTTAACATATGCAAGTGAAAACTGGACTCTTAATCGTGCAGACAGAAGAAAAATAGAAACTGCAGAAATGAAGTTCTTGCGTTCAATAGCAGGTGTGACAATATTAGACAGGAAACGACTTAAATATTTTTAATTTAACAAATAGAATCGAAAGCATGAGAAATGGCTGGTATGAGCACGTTCGAAGAATGCCTACAGACAGAATTCCCCAACAGTTACTACAATACAAACCAAGAGGACGTAGAAGTGTTGGACGCCCAATCACTAGATGGGAGGACTCATTAAATTTCGCTTGATGTGAAAACAGGTCAAAAGGCCTAATTTCATGACTCGGAAGAAGAAGATATTTCGATGTTCGTCTTTTGCCTCTCAAATCTATATATATATATATATATATATATATATATATATATATATATATATATATATATATATATAATTTGAACTGGTAATGGAAATTACGGGAAAACGGCTGAACGGATTTTAATGAGTGACCCCTCATTTTCATGCCTGACATCCAAAGTTTTTCGGAAAAATAGTAGTTTTCAGTGAAATGTCAATTTTCCTACATAATTTTCCTATTTTCCAAAATCCATCTGTTGTCAGTTTTGAGAACTAATTTTATTCAATCACGGCCGACTTGATTGAATTTCAGAACAAAACACACACTACAATAAACAATAGGCTGTTACACGAAGGCCATGACCTGCAGGATTGCAGACATATTTAGAGCTCAATTCAATTTGTTATTAAAAACTGATTCTGCAGTGTATAATTTTCTGAATACAGCTGTGTATTGGATATTCAAATCTACGAAACTTGAGGTGGTTTGATGGCATTATTACCATTAGAAATTAAATATTATTATAGTTAATATCATGATGCATCTATTTTTTAATTAATTGTACATAATTTTGATGCTATATTGATGGCATGAAAGTGAAACGTTTTGTGGTTATGTAAGTAAATGTAGAGAATATCTTAATTTAGATCTTCATTTCTTTCATTTACTGAGTGGCTGCTATATATAACTACAAAACTTAAGTAAGCTAATAATATTGTTATTAAAAATCAATATATTTTTATACTTATTAACCCAGTGGGGTTGGGTCTTTTTCATATATTTAATGGCGGTATAGTGTAGATATTGATGTGTCATTGTCTTCAGTATTGGCTCGAGAGAGCGCAAAAATTACAGTTCCTAAGGAAAGATAAAAAGGTATTACTTACTGATAAAATAAGAGGCCTAGAAAATTTTGTAGTCTCCAGGTCAGGATCTCTTAGTAGGATAAAATGATTTTACGCTCTACATTTCAAGTTCTACATGCAGCAGCTATACGAAAATGCTATTGTTCGAAAGCTTAGCAAACCTGACATTTTTTTTTAACTTTTGCCTACAATCTACAATGACCTGAAATAGCTACTGCTATCGTCCTGACATTGATACTTGCGTTTTCCCGTTGAAACTCAAAAACTGAAGTTGGATAGGTTCAAGAAAAAGTATTTGGCCTAAAAAAATCCATTCAGAGGGAGTATGTTTCATTATTATGGAAACAAATAACTATCAAAAAGACAAGTATTCTTCATTGAAAATAAATCTGAAAAAGTTTTATTTGAACGTCTAACGAACTTAGTTTGCAGCAGTATTTGCTGCACAAGCCACTGATATACTATAATTTTTACCAATTTAACCTCGATCTACTCAATTAATATGCGTTCGAGAATTGTTTATTTCTTTTGTCCTGCTTTTCTCGTGAATGTACCAATAAAGCATATTAGTTTTGCGTCAGAATAGTTTCATTTTCTCACAATAAAAACTGAACATAGTTTTGCCATGTATAGTTTATCCCTTAGAGAGTAACGGTAAATAAAATCTTTGTTTGTTTTTTTAAGGAACAGATCCCAATGCGAACGCTGGATTCCATTTCATAGTTAGGCCTACTGTACTGCTATTTAAATGCATTCAAACATTAATTGTGCTTCCAAAGAATAAACCTGAAAAATAGATGTAATGAAATGTGCATGAGGATGAATTGTTCAATTTATTTTGTTTTTGTTCCATTTCGTAGGCATAGCGTTTTGTTTCCTTTCTCTCGCATACCTATAGATTTGTCAGTAATGTAAGCAGAGGTAGAAACAATATGGTACAATAAATATTGCATTAAGATAACTATGACAATAGGTCTCACAAAATTAAATTCATTAATTTGTCTTTTGTTACATCAGAATCGTGTGAAATAATTCCAATACAAAGGTTTTCCTATTTTCTGCCTTCCTCATATAATCCAAGTATCTTAATGTCGTCTATCATCTGATATCTTCTTTTGTCCCGAACTCTTTTCCCGTTCACCATTCCTTCTAGTGCATCCTTCAGTAGGCAGTTTCTTCTCAGCCAGTGACTCAACCAATTACTTTTCCTCTTCCTGATCAGTTTCAGCATCATTCTTTCTTCACCCACTCTTCCCAACACAGCTTAATTTCTTATTTAGTCTGTCCACTTCACACCTTCCATTCTTATTCATATCCACATTTCAAATGCTTCTAGTCGCTTCTCTTCACTTAGTCGTAATGTCCATCTTTCTGCCTCCATATAATGCTCCACTCCACACAAAGCACTTCACTAGTCTCTTCCTTGGTTATATATTTACATACTATCACATGTTAATTCAGCCAAGTTTAAAAATACCTACGTTGACTTGTTTCGGATTGGGAGCCATCTTCAGAACTGCGTGGTCCTTACTTCTTCGTTGTCTTCGCCCCCCTCCCCCCAGTGGAGGTGCTTTTGTGTTGTGAAGTGTGGAGTCAAATGGTGTGTGTGTTCTGAAATGCAGTTGTATGTATATTTTCTCACTTTCATATTGCATAACAACCGGGCGCTATAGATATATCATCTAAAGATTTTTAACGGGATGGCTGATATTACCTTGCGAAATATTGTTTAATTTTGTCTTGAATTAGTATAAAAATGGGAAATTTACTGTCATATTGAGGTGTGATGAAGTTCGTTGGAATAACTTCTATTGGAGTGCGTTGTAGGCGGGTTAGTAAAAGACCCAAGTCCTTTGAACAACCAAGGGCTGCCAATACTTAAGTTTATTAATCAATCTTGAAATACAAGGCATAGTAAAAGTGATGAAATGAGGATGATGATGATGATGATGATGATGATGATGATGATGATGATTACTCGTAGCCATTGGGCCACTCGTCGCCCTCCTCCGCGCTTCTGCTACTGCATAGCTACCGTAGACATAATGATAATGAATGAGATCCTCCAATGATCACCGCGTCTTTTTATGGCTTGCCCATAGTGACGCTACGGTGACCTTTGAAGTCCGCGTGATCGCCTCTGCTCGGCCTGGCGTCCCCATGCTATAACCAGTGCACTGACCTGATTCTGGACTTTGAAAGATCAGCCCTTAGTCATTAATCCCAGTACATACATGACTCAATTAGTAATTATCGGTCAGGTCTGCACGAGTTATGAGGATGGAACACATTTTAGACTTACAATGTTAACATTAATTACAATCATACCAATTATATCCCTATAATAAGTGGCGCTTATCACAGACGGGAAGTACAGTAATAAGGAAAACAGAAGAATTTAAAGTCTAGAGAAGGAAATTTAGAAATTCCTCAGTAATTGAAGTCAGCAGATATTTTAAAATATGCAACGAAAGAATTGATTCGATATATGAAATTCTTAGAACACACGATTCCTGGATTTCACATTGCATTTTAAATTACAAACCTAACGCAAAGCGATCGTTAGAAAGGTCTAATAAAAGATTAAATAAGGTCGTTACAGGACACTGGGGCTGGGTACATGTACGAAGGAGAAAAGACGGAAGGAGAATTCCGATTAATTATTGAGTTTTCGTGATAGGAATCCATTACGGACTGCAACACAAAGACGACAAACACGTTCTCCAAGTCAAAGCATGCTCACTTATTGAAACCTGAAAATCAATTTTTCTACTTTCTCCATGCAGGCTGCACAGGCCTGCTCCTCCAGCATATCTTTTTGATCATGATGATGATGATGATGATGATCAATGTCATTCTCTAAATTTCGGTTCGATTCTCTCTTTGACTCGGATGACATCTGTGACGACTATGATTGGAGAATAAGAGTTTTTCTTTGGGGTTCCCCCATTTACCTCATCTTAGAAACCCAAAATTTTCAACATTATTCTTTTCGCCGTACCATTTCATGTGATTTTTTAATATACACGATTGATGCACGAGTTTAGGGGATTACTTTGAACATATGTACCATAATCTGCCCTCGGGATCTTAGGACATTAAATTATGAAATGATTAGCCTAAAAGTGTCCCGTTAAGGGCAAAGGCTTCCTCCTATAGAGAGAGAGCTCTATTTGTCTCACGCGGTGAGCTACTCCGCGTAAGAGATGTTTACAACCTTGGAATTGTTCACATTTTGCACTGTTGGATATTGTTCGCTTGTTTCTGTCGCACTGGTTTTAGTCACTGTTCACTTGTCTTCTTAGGTTTTTCCAGTCTTCCCTATTTCTTGCTCTGCTTGTCCAATGGCTTCCTACACGTTCACTGAAGAGGTCGGCCCATCTTCTTCTTGGTCTTCCACGTGATCTCTTGCCAATGCGGGGATCCCATAGTGTTACTTTCTGCGTCCATCTTCCGTCTCTAAGTCGTGCTCCATGGCCTCCCCACTTCCACTTGGTGTTGGTGGGTTGCAGTGCTGGATATCTTAGGACATACTTTTCAAAATGTATACGAGGATCACTCCAAAAGTAATGCACATTTTTAAATTTCTTTTTTATTCTACACCTTTGCAATTTATGGAGGTCATAGATACAATCTTCCCGCTTGTATTTAAATTTAATTTAAATCGTTCCCATGAGTGGCGTCATGATAACACTCCTTGACATTCGTCAGAAGCAACGTGCTGTTATAGAGTTCCTGTGCTGTGAGAACGAGACAGTGGGAAACATTCACAAGAGGTTGAAAAAGGTGTATGGAGATGAAGCTGTCGATCGCAGTACGGTTATTCGGTGGGCAAGAAGATTATCTGGTGAAAGAGGACACTCCAATATTCGGGATACTCCTCGCAGCGGCAGACCCTGCACTGCAGAAGGCCTGACAATGTGCAGCGCGTTATCAATATGGTTGTGGCTGACAAACGCGTAGCAATGAAAGAATTGTCGCTCCAATTTGGTATAGGAGAAGCAAGTGTGTGCAGAATATTGAAACAGTTATAAAAGCTTTGTGTCAGTTGGATTCCGAGGATGTTGACAGAAGCCCACAAAGAAACAGTGTGCAGCGAACTTTTGGACCAGCATGAGAATGGTGGAGATGACTTTCATGCAAGAATTGTGACAGGAGATGAAACATGGCTCCACCATATTGAACCGGAGACAAAGAGACAGGCAATGGAGTGACATAATGCAAATTCACCAAAGACAAATAAATTCAAAACTGCGTCTTCTGCAGGAAAAGTTATGGCTACTGTGTTTTTGGATTCAGAAGAATTCTTGCTTTTGGACATCATGCCACACGGAACCACCATTAATTCTGACGCGTATGTAGCAACTCTCAAGAAACTTCAAGCTCGACTGAGTCGTGTTCGGACACATCAGGAGAAGGAGAATGTTCTGCTATTGCACGACAACGCACGGCCACATGTCAGTCACAAGTTCACAGACCAGATCAGAAAACTCGAATGGACAACACTGAAACATCCGCCTTACAGTCCTGATCTAGAACCAAGTGATTACCATATCTTTGGTAAACTGAAGGAATCTCTTCGCGGAACGAGGTTTGAAGATGACGACTCCCTTGTGCACGCTACTATACCTGGTAAGGTTTATCTTGTCTCAGTAGCAATAAAACCAAGTCCCTTCAAATGAGGGTGGAGATTACAGGAGGGTTGTAAATTTTCAGTATTCCTTTCAAAACCTTGTTATTGTGCAGGCTACCGGAACTCAATTTCTTTTAAGACAAGCTCAGTGACGGAACTACACAGTACAAAGAGATATATTTTGTAATTTTATTTTGCGCTACAGAATGTATCAACTGGTCCCTTCCGACACTGGATGGATGGACGGCACCGCTCCATTCCCCCATCGCCATAACAATACAGACGAAGTAAGACATATATCCTTTCTCTCTCTTTACACAGTGAGACAAGATACATCACGCAGACTCTAAAGAGTGGCTCAAACGTGTTGGTCCAGCTTTTACCGTGCAGGTATACAGGCCCTCGTTCCAAGGTGGTGTAAGGCAGTTGAAAGAGACGGGAATGATGTGGTAAAGTGACATTTTCTTTCTGAAGGAACTTTCTGTGAAAGTAGCAAAGGTGTAGGATAAAAATGTAATTTTTAAATAAATGTTGTGCATTACTTTTGGAGTGACTATCGTAATTTTTCTCGCATTATTTCCACCTTCTCACATAAAAAAGTCGACACGCACATAGCTTTATTATGCTGCATATCTTTATCTAGAATTACATGTGAGTATTGCGAGAAATGAAACACGGATAATGCAAGGAAAACAAGGAGAATACTAACATAACGGGAAGAATCAGAAGCCAAGGGGATTTGAAGGATAACAAGGGAACACAAGGCGAACAAGATTGGAAAAGGATTTAAGGAGAACAAGGGGAAGAGAAGTAGAAGAAGAGGAAGACCAGGAGAATAAGCGGAATACAAGGAGACAGGTAGAAGAGAAAGGCGAGAATAAGGAGATTAATGGTATTATAAAGCAGAGTATAACGGGAAGACATGACGATGAAGGAGAACAAGGGGAAGAGAAGGGAAAGATAAGGAGATCAAGGGGAAGACAAGGTGAACAAGGGTGCAGGCAACGGAAATGAGGGAAATAAGAGTGCAAAGGAAGGGCAACGGGAACGGGCGCAGGGCAAGCAGAACTACTGTCTTCCTCCGACGAGTTTAGTGCTGGGACCTGAGGTATTCTTGCCATCGGTGCGGGGGGGGTTGCAGGTAGATTCTTTTGTTGCTACAGTCAAGCCGAGCCGAGCGGAGTGGGAAGTATTAATCGTCCAAAAATATGCAGTCTTCAGTTTGTAGTAGTGTGTGACTGTGTGCACGTGTTAGGTACTCTATATACGAGTGAAATGTTTTCAGTATGATTGTACTTCCTTCCAGACTGCCGCTGTCACTGTTCTCTCCCACTCCAGTACCGCGCTAGGCTAGTCGGAACCGCATTCCTCTCAGCACTAAACTCCTCAGAGGATGACAGTAGGGGAATGTAAGGAGAACAAGTGGAATACAAGGAGAAAAGGGGGAATTCAAGGGAACAAGGAGAATACAAGAAGAGTAAAAGAAATGTGAGGAAAACAAGAGAAATGTAAGGGGAATAAGAAGAACGCAAGAAGAATGGAAGTAATGCAAAGAGAACTATGCGAAGAGAAGAACAATTGGAAAAGGAGAAAGGGAGATGGATGGAACAAAGGGAAAATAAGAACAAGAGGAACGCAAGGAGAAAGTGAAGACAAGAGAACTAGAGAAACAAAGGGAGAAGAAGAAGAAAGGAAACACGAGAAGGCGAATACAAGGTGAAGAAGTTGAAGAAAAAAAGAATAAGATGCGACAAGAAGAAAAAGGGGAAGGCAAGGAGAACAATGGAAGACAGCAAAGTGGGTACAAGGAAGAAAAAGCGAATAAAAGGAAAAGAACGCCGAGACAAGGAGATTAAGGGAAGAGAAGGAGAATAAACGGAAAACTAAGAGAAGGAGAAGACAAGAACAAGGGATGAGATTTCATTTTTAAGTAACGGTCAATTCTCAAATTACTCCACCATAATTAATAAGAAAAAAGTGTAGTTCTACGTTTTCCCTGAAAGAGAATCTTCCTTGAATATTCTAGATATGAAGCTATCAAGTGCAAGACTCGCCTTATCCAAAATTTAAAAACATGAGTTACATATGGGATGTTGTACTTCTTGCAGCTCTCTATCTACTGATGTAGTCGGTTTGTGCAAATCTTGTCTAATTCCTCTTCCATAGAGCTCAGAAAACTACTATCAAATGCAAAACTGTCCATATCCATAACGGTTTTTCCTGTTTTCTGACATGACTTTACCTCGATAAGGCGAGTTTATGGTAAAAACACTCCTGGAAACCCAGATTTTTCCCATCCCTTCTAAAGCTTAAAACGGCGATGATTCCTCGACAACAATAAATATTATCTGGATTTCTTACCTGACAAAAGTATTGGAGTGTAACATTGTTGTACGTGATACCCGTTTCAACGGATTGCAACTTTTGTTTTTTTGTTTGTTTTTTTTTTTTTTTTTTTGGGCCTGGCCTGTCTTTTCCTATGAACTTTCATGTTCTGGAATGCACACAAAACCATTTTTCACGTGAAATATCTATACTCGACCTGAAGGAAAGAAGATTTGTAACGTTGACCTGGAAGATTTTTCTGTAAACATCGTCACTTGTGGAACTCCGTGCCTCCTGACTTCTACGCGCTGTATTCTGGTAAAGACAAATGTGTCTAATTTTAGACACTATTGCTGATTAAGAGTTTAATTTACTCTTTATGCGGCATTAATTCTGTACGAACTAAAATTGAGCAAGTTTGAATCAAAATCTAATGAAGATTTAACAGATTCAAACATGAACAGTAAGATTAGCTGCGAAACAAGTTCTGTAGCCCGGCAACATTAATTTCAAAGTGTGAAGAAACCGATAATGCTCCTACCGTCAGACTGGAGGTGGGACTCTTGAGGAGTACTGCTCTTATCGATTTATTCTAGATAGTGCAATACACCGTGTTCCGCTTATAAGTATAATAAAAGAAATAGTTATAACGCCAAAAGTACGCGTTCAAATGGGAAAAAGTTGGTACCATTTTAAAGAGGAGGTCTGAAAGTTTTAATCCATTGTTGTTAGATGAGTCATGCATCACGCGCATGCGTAGATCATTTCATTTGATAAATCTCATCATAATATCCTGTGTCTTGTGTCACCAGAAAGTCTTTTGTGTGCTATCATTAGCAGAACAAAAATATCTGATTCGTGTGTAGCGGCTCTTTCGTCGTTGATACAACTAGAGCGTTCCGACGTGTGTATCAATAATGAAATGGTATAGACAGCTCAGAGAAACGGGAAGTTTGTTTTCCGAAGCAGATAAATATTCCAAGCGTAAAGTGTCTGAGGAAGAGGATCATCTTACATCGTATGGCCTACCAGATCACCAGACTTAACCACCTGATTTTTTCCTGTGGACCAAGTCTACAGTACATGTTTTGGCAGACTTACAGGAAGGATTTATGCTGCTGTCAACAGTGTCACACCACAGATGCTTTATAACACATGACTCGAAATAGAATACCGGTTGGACTTTTCCCGTGCCACTAATAGAAGCCACGTTGAGGTTTATGGAACATGTAAAAAAATTCCCAGTTTTCACTCTTTGTAACAATTGGTTTCATCAGTAAGTTCGTATTAGTTAAGAAGTTACAGTTATCTCTTTTATTATAAGGTCCCTGAGCCAAATAACGCCATGTATACCTTCAACGCCACCCTATTAAAATTTGTTAACGACACAAGTTTTCGGTAGTGCACTACTGTAGCCTGCATTCGCTTGCAATCTAGTGATTAAAATGAGTTACTAGCTGTCCGCTGACATTTACGAGTGACATTATATTCCATGCGGCGTTAAAGGCCTACAAACAAAATTTTAAGTTATGTTAGTACTAAGGCTGACAGTACAGTATCAGTGTGAAAACATCAGGAAAATCACAAAGCTTTCAACTTACAAATGTTCAGAATGTGCAGTGATGATATTGGTTCAATTGCTTATCGAACTCTTAATTATTTTTTTTTATTTTACATAACTTAATTTTTTTTGTTTTACTTATTGGAAAACATTCATATTAAACTGAGGTAAATGCTTTTGTGTTTAATAACTTTCTACTTTGTCACATTATCTGTTTTTTTTTTTAAGTAAGTAGTCACTGGAAAACATATTTTCCTAATCCATCTGTTGTTTCAGTTTGAGAACAAGAATCTTTCATTAGTATTGAGTGATTTTGTATCTTTTATTAACAGAAACTCAAATTTAGTCGCTTAGTTCAGTTTGTGTTGCTTAGGGAAAATAATTCATTCACAATTATAAGCGTATAGGTTACTAGAAAATAGGTGGGGTTAATTGGACAACCTGTTCCTAATAACGCCAGTTTACAAAGTTTTCCTATTTGAGTTCTAATTCTTGTTCGGTATATACTATATCCATTTCCATTGTGCTATTTTGTAAAGATAAGATTACAATTTCTATTTCATAATTTTCGTGTTTGTACATAACTTATTTATAGAGCAAAAGTGACTAAAATGTTAAGGTGGCGTTATTTGGTACGTGTACCTTACTTATAAGCGTTACATTCTGTATAACATTATTCTATTCCTACTACCTTAGAGTATTTAAAGTCACCCTTAAAGTGTAAAATGGTCTGTCTCTCTGTCACGCCTCTCGTCCTCATTTAGTGGTTGTAGAACAATGACGTCATGCATGCTCAAGAACAGATGCGCTGTGTTTTGAATGTTGTCTCGCTCTAAGCGAAATGTATGTGCTAAATATAATAATAGTTTAAATCATTAGGTTATTACATTGTTTTCTGAAACAAGTTTCAGCTGCACTTGTATTGTGTGTGCGAAGTGAGGGATCGAGCTCAACGAAGCCCAGCTGGTGCCGCTCCTGAGGGAGTAATGTGCATGGCTAATGTTAGGTCATAATCTTCACAAACGTGACGGAAAACGGCTCTATTCAGGCGAAATGCACATACATTTTTTTCAGCACTCGTGTTTGATCTGCAATACTAAATGGCGCATTGTATGGTTTAAACATGATTTTCACTGTGTGTTTTAATACTGTAATAATTGAATCGCACTTTTTGGAAAGGAACTAAGTCAAAATTTGCAATTTTTATTTTAACTGATGAAATGATTAATACTTTCAATGTGCACTAATTGACGGAGAAAAACACTTACAAGGAGAGGACACTCTCTGTATATCACCGAATTAAATCAGATTTTGTGACATGAAAGTACAAGACACACTGTTTAAAGTCATACCTGGTATGGGTGGCCAATGAAACCTCGTTTTTGAAATATTGGCTATTGTTTATGACGTACTTCCGTTACGTGCCTAAGAGGGAAGCATTAGACTATGTAAGGCGTAGCTTATTTGTTGGTTGCTGAGTTGTCATCCAGGCAATCAGAGTTCGAATCCTAATGCCTTCTCATTTTTAAAGCTTATTATTATTATTATTATTATTATTATTATTATTATTATTATTATTGGGTTATTTTACGACGCTGTATCAACATCTAGGTTATTTAGCGTCTGAATGAAATGAAGGTGATAATGCCGGTAAAATGAGTCCGGGGTCCAGCACCGAAAGTTACCCAGCATTTGCTCGTATTGGGTTGAGGGAAAACCCCGGAAAAAACCTCAACCAGGTAACTTGCCCCGACCGGGATTCGAACCCGGGCCACCTGGTTTCGCGGTCAGACGCGCTGACCGTTATTCCACAGGTGTGGACATAATTACTATTATTATTATTATCATCACAATAATAATAATAATAATAATTATTATTATTATTATTTTATTATTATTATTATTATTATTATTATTATTATTTTAATTCACTTTCACTTGTCAGTTCCTATATTCAAAGTCATGTTGAAATATGCGTGGTATGCATCAAAATTGATAAACGAACGAGAAGAGTTTGTGAATGTGAAGGATATCTGTTTCGCAGCAGAAGTGCGGAAAAATGTGTGTGACTGTGGACAACCTTCTTTCATTTGCTGTGCATGGTGCAGGAAATATGTATGTTTTGTGTGTTTTTATGACATCATAATGAATCGGGTACAAAATGAAATGGAATAGCTGCTACAGAAATAGAACAGACGCCAGTGACACATCTTATCTTCCTACGTGAGCAGTATTTCATTGTTTATCATTTACAATACAATGTTAGTTAATTAGTAATTTGTTTAAAACATGATGAAGCATTCAGTAGATTGAGAAATATGATATAGGTGTGTAAATAGATAACTGTGATCACAATATTAATCATTATTAAAAGAAAATTAAATTTTTTAATCAATTGAATGAAAACACTGTCGAATTAAGACTAGGTTTCAAGATGTCTGTTACAAGCATGTCCAACGTTATTTTTAGAGTCCTTGAGATTTAATATTTACATAACACTGTCTCAAATTCGTTATATTTTTATGCTCGACCATGCCGAAATGTAGTTATACACCTGGTAGTAGCCCTTTAATGCACCTCATTAAAGTACACCTATTCATTATAATTCAGTTGTTCAGCCAATGAGAAATCACCTTTGTACCATTATAAAACCGCAAGTATCGATTATTCTCGGATATGCAATCGAAAGACAATTAGCGAAAAGTCACGGAGGTTGGAAATCCAATACTGTCGCAGAAGGTTATGGTCTGTTACTATAATAATTAGCGTTAATTGTAAATAATATTCGAATAAATTCAATTTGTCATCTCGTTTTTCAATTCTAAATCAATATCCAGGTTATATCAGACTAATGTTCATCTTATTCTCTATCAAGGTCAATGACATTCGGCCTCGGAAAAAATCAATACTTTCGCGTCTGCGCACATCTCACAATTCAGGTCAGTCCGCTCCTCACTTACATAACCATAACATGAATACTTTTGAATAATTTCAAGTTAGAAGTATGGTCGAGCGTAAAAAGTCGTATGAAACTTGCCTATAATGGTAATTAAGACGCTCGTATGAAAATTATGAAACTCGCTTGACACTCGTTTCATAAAGAAACATACTCGCTTCTTAATTACTACCATTATAAGCTCGTTGCATAATTTACTATTATGTATGTATTTCAGTAATAAGGACCTATCATTTAAAGGAGTTTACAAATGTAAATTTAAAAAATATGTATTATCTTCTATTATTATATAATGTCAAGGTTTGTGACATTCGTGCGTTGAGATGAAAGCAGCGAATAAGGATTATATAGAATGGACACTGAGCGAATTTTCCTGTTTTGTTTCTCTGTGCGCCGGCGTTTAGTTCCACTTTCAAGCGCTAGAGGTTAGTGTAATCGAGCACACGCTAAGATAATAATTGAAAATAAGAGTTGAGACACGGGATTCTAACATCGCCTATAGGTATCCTACTAGCAAAACTCAGCTCGAACTCCTCGTGGCGCGAATGCTATATCCCTCTTACCCCCTCCCCCCTGCAGTAGGCATGCAAGCATGCTGGGAACGGGAGCATACGTCATCTGCGCGAGACAGTCACGCCCGCTGGTTTCTGCGCACTGAGTTTTCCTTGTTGCATATCTATACCTTATTGCATAATCCAGTAACGCTTTGCTTCAAATAAATTCAAGTTAACAGTTTCTCCTTTTTTCTCGGTGATAAACTAATTGTAATTATATCTTTTTATGTTTTATATATAATAAATTATATTATAAAATAATATACGTTATAAAATTATGTATGAAATTTGTTTAATATTTGTATACAATATTTTATTTTTACTTCAATTTTTATTGTACCTGAGTTTTTTCAATGTACTTCACTCCCACCCCTTCTACTAATGAAGTTCAACCGTCTTCCACACAGATCGAAGATCGCATATACAGTCATAGTAGTCTTATGGTCATAGTAAACAGTACGTTCCAAAAATATGTTCGCGTTTTCCAGTGACGAAAGAGCTTTCAATGTCGAATTATTTTCGCACAGGTACTGTCGTCCATTTGCCTACGTCGTACCCCGGTTTCCCCCACCAGCTTTTATTCGCCAGCTAGTGGCTGGGCTGTCTTACCTCTTTTCTGAGAACATTAATTTTTGTTAGGAATTGGACGTCCACGTAATATTATACGACTATTTAAAATAACTTAAGTAAAAGGGCCTCGTTAATTAACTGTCACGTGATTTCCTCCCTTTCTACGACCCTACGACATAACCACTTGGACGAACAGTAGATAGTATGTCTGAGTAATTTTATCTTTTCGGATCGGGCAGAAGTGAAGATTGAATTTACAGTATGTAAGGTACTCTTTTATAAAGTAAGTACAGAATTATTTCAAGATGAGTTACTAGTACGAAGGACGAAACTGGTAATTGGGATTAGGTACAATAATCTATAATGCGATATTATGCACATTAGAACTGAAGCCTGTATCGAAATAAACGTCCACCATTTTAAAAAATGTGTTTAAATATCCATATTATAATTATTTTTCAATTTAGCTTAATTTCCCATAATGTACACATGGACAGCTCAGTTCGTGAGTAAAAACACTCATTGTTAATACTGTACTGTATTTTGATTAAACAAATACCTAATGAAAATTATCAAACTCAAAATCGCGATATTGCTTAGTTTACGTAAATGGATGAACTACTTTTCTTCCCTCCTATACCTAGTGAAGTGATTTGTTTGTATATTACGCCAGTATCATCGAACTCCAGTCGTGGAAGGGGGTAGCAAACGGCGTTGATCCAGAGGTATAGCCAAGTTAATATTAAAAATGTTAGTAAAAATAAAATGATGTCCCTGTATATACACACGGTATTACTTCTCATAGAAGTTTTGTTTTTCCATTTTCAGTGCTATCAAATGATTATTATTTAATTATCTAAACGATAACAGCTCCCTGTATTAACAGGCTGCCACAAAGACAGTTGAAAGTATAAATAACATACATATGTTTAAGTTTATGGAGTGACAAAAGAATGACAAGAAATGGTTGAATAAATAATTAGGTACTAATTAATTATTTGAAGACCACTGTTGACCGTAGAGATGGTTTCGGAGTAGAAATATGGATCCTCTCAGAGCTGCAAGAATGATGTCATCAATTGCCTTCCTCTGTAGGCCGAAACGTTGCCTGGTTTGGAAGAAGAAACCGGAAATAGTTCCGCGCGTTCCAACTATAAGGCCTATTACTTCAATTTGTTGTAGACCGTATTTATCCATGAAATATGGAACGGTACGTACATAGATGTCGTTTTTTTTCCCTACTTACATCTTCAGGTTGGCTCTTTTGTTTTTCAAATCTAGTTGTTGATGGGCTCAACGTCTCAACTCTCATTATAAAGGAACTCTAGAGGCTAGACATTACAGATAATGAAGGATTTATTATTTCGTCGGTACAATTTATATTATTTGAGTACATAATGTATGTATGTATGTATGTATGTATGTATGTATGTATGTATGTATGTATGTATGTATTTATTTACACTGCAAGTGGGCAAGCACCCGGTGGCAGTGGTATATACAATATTAACAATACACAATAAAATGATAAGCAATAGACAATAAAATTTACAATACACAATACAATTTTACAACACATATACAATTTTATACACAATACAATAAGAATACACAATACAATTTAACACAATAATAATAAAACATAAATAAAATACCTAATTTTACAATACAACCTACATAATTATGTATAGGTCCTACATAAGTTTCAATAGTCTTTCACTTTACTCTCATCTCATTCCCTGTAGTGGCACTATGACGCATTTCACTGACACTTTAGCACACATTTCACTGACACTTTAGCACACATTTCACTGACACTCTGTAACACATTTCACTGACACTTTAGCACACATTTCACTGACACTATAGAACACATTTCATTGACGCTATAAATTATCACTGATCGGAACTATTCACTGCACTGTAAAACCATAACTTCACTGACTCACCTCGCTTCACTGATACAACAGTTCAAATAAGTCAAATAATTACATCCTTATGCATGCTTATAAACAGAACTACATTTAAACTAAACATTTCTAGTCTAAGGCCCTCTTACACGCTATTTTTAAATAATTTACAATTCAAACCAAGGAAGTGACTCGTCAGGCTAGATAAATACATGTCACCTTAAAAAATTAAATGTTGAATGTCACCTTAATCATGTACCTAGATGTATTAATTGTATGTCTGTTATATTTCACTGTCCACTGCTAACTGGTGTGATGTCAGCGCCAACTCTAGGGAGAAAGCAGGGTCTCACGCTGAACCTGGTTTGAAGGTTATTGAAGTCAGTCCTGTTGCAACAAAGGCACCGATGCAAAGTGTCCATACTTGTAATTCCCTATACGCTGGTGAAAGCACATATTGAAATAGATGAAATGTAATACACTACGGCTACTTATTGTACACATTAGCTAAAAAAGTTTTTATAATTTGCTGCAATGCCAATAGCAGAGGCAACGCTTGCATCTAGACCTATATCACTCATTTTTACAATGATGCAAAAATTATGACAGAATGAAAAATATTTGCCTCCGACTAATATGTTTATAGGCCTGTTATAATAAAATTAATGTACAAAAATTTAATTGTTTCAATACCGGTAATCGCATTATAAATAAAATTCTGTCGCCCCTCTCCCCAGAGAGATTGTCAAATCTAATAAAACATCAGCATTTTAGATTAAATAGTGGAGTGTGAAACACGTAATAGTGAAATTTGAAAGCATATATAACATTGTATCGTAACAATATACATTACTAAACTCGATTGCTTCGTTTGACAATTTTCTCATCTCGTGCTGTAACATGAAATGTTATACACTTCTATCGTAAATAGCTATAGGCCCTAATGTATTTTTTTACGTAATGTGATGCTTTTCATGTTACACAACTTAGTATGATAATAGCATAATTATACAGGGTGTTTCAAAAATACGGGGCATAATTTCAGGTATGTATTTCCCACATGTAGACAATCAAAATAGTTCATTACAACATGTGTCCGGAAATGATTCATTTCCGAGTTATGGCCTTCACAACATTGAATTTTACCGAAAAAGTTTTTCTTTCCGCAGTCGTTGTCATTACAGAAGATGTTCAAAATGTCCACCTCCTGCTTGAATACAGACCTCACATCGATGTCTCATTGACCTGCGAACACGATCCCAAATTCCAGGAGTATTGCGTATGTCCTCAGAACATGCCACAATTCGATTCCGAAGGGATTCCAAATCAGGCACCGGAGACGAATAAACCAATGATTTTAAATGGCCCCACAAGTAGAAATCGAGAGGGTTCAGATCAGGTGAGCCTCAGGTTAGGGAAGATGTCCGCCTTACCGTACATGAAGTGTATCTCTGCCAGCTCTTGATTTGAATACATGTCGCACAGTCTAACGCCTACACAACACTGAATGTAACCTTCGCCTCGGAATGAACTGTCAGAGTGCTCTCTTAATGTCTCCTTTGACGGCAACGACCTGCGGAAAGAAAAACGTTCCGGTGAATTTCAATGTCGTGAAGGCCATAACTCGGAAGTAAAGCATTTCCGCACACATATTGTAATGAACTATTTTGATTGTCTACATGTGGGAAATACATACCTGAAATTATGCCCCGTATTTTTTAAACACCCTGTATACGGAGTTATTAACGAATAATGACCCGCGCTTTAGGAATCAGTTCTACAGGCCATTTTCAGCATAAAATGTCATATGAACATGGGTTCGATTTTGTCATTATTTCGTAACAATTCAAACGTCACAGTGTGAATCAGTCT
Source organism: Periplaneta americana (assembly GCF_040183065.1). NCBI lineage: Eukaryota > Metazoa > Arthropoda > Insecta > Blattodea > Blattidae > Periplaneta > Periplaneta americana. The sequence continues at coordinate 188,192,187 of NC_091132.1, read as the reverse complement.
TTGGAGTTGCTTGCATCGTAATACAAACATTGGAACGCAAACTAAACGGAGGGTTGAGCTGTGACGTGAAGTTCGTCAGTGAAGGGGAAGTTAGATCTGGTGATTATCAGCTGCACTTATGAGGGACAGCCGTGCCGAGGTATGAACGCTGAGCGCCATTCACATACGTGCGGCCAAGTGCATTGAAGTGAAAGCATTGATACTTTAAAATCTGCTTCCAAACTGAGGTATGTTTATTTTATGATTAAACACCATTCTAAATTAATATTTCGGCGTATTTTAAGTAAATAACTTTTAGTTCTGCTCAAAACCACCGCTCCTTTCGTAGGATTCAATCATCTGTAACTTCTTAACGGTCGATAATAAACAGATCCATGTTGATATGACATTTAATGCTCAAAATTCCTAAAGCGCGGATCATTAGTCATAAATCACCCTGTGTATTGTTTTCATTTTGTGTATATAGTAAAGAGTGCCGTTCAGAGTAACCCTTAGACTAAGTTGTAAATCCATTAAACGTTTGAAGTCAATTTTTAAATGTAAGCTTTTCTTTTCCAAACGAAAACCTAGGTATCTGAGTGAATTTTGTACGGTTTTTCTTTATTACTTAATAAAGACTGAAATTGCATTCCGATTATTATGAGTTCACATATTGTTATCTACTATTGTTTTTGTAATTGAATCGGTTTTTGTGAAAACCAGATAAATCAAAATTTCAAGGTTTGCAATATAAAGAAAGAACTGTTTATTTCAATTGATATGAACTACATGGAAATGATTATGCTTACACATATTTTAAAGCATTCCTACTTCAGTTACCACTGCATATAAATTGGCTTTTACCTCTAGATTTTGATTTTAAAATTATTTTCGAAAATTGACGTATTCTATTTTACTTACTTATTTACTTACTTACTTACTTACTTACTTACTTATGGCTTTTAAGGAACCCGGAGGTTTATTGCCGCCCTCACATAAGCCCGCCATCGGTCCCTATCCTGAGCAAGATTAATCCAGTCTCTACCATCATATCCCACCTCTCTCAAATCCATTTTAATATTATCCTCCCATGACAGTATAATAATTTAAAATTCTTTCTTATATCTTTTGTAATATGGATTATTATTATAATGTTTATATTAATTATTTAAACTTGAATAGCTTATATTATAGAGCGTGACATTGAAGATGTTAATCAGCCTCCCCAAAGGTTTTATTCCCTCCGGCCTCCCAACTAACACTCTATATCAGACGATTGAAGAGTAATGGAACGGAGAAAAATTCTCTCCGGCGCCGGGATTTGAACCCAGGTTTTCAGCTCTACGTGCTGATGCTTTATCCACTAAGCCACACCGGATACAACTCCGACGCCGGTTAGAATCGTCTCAGATTAAGCTCCAACTCTTGGGTTCCCTCTAGTGGCCGCCCTCTGCACTACGTCATAGATGTCTATGAACGCTGGACCGAAGTCCACACATTTGCTGAGGTGCACTCGATATGAGTGACTAGTTGGCCGGGATCCGACGGAATAAGCGCCGTCTTAAATCACGAAGTGATTTACGCATATCATATATATTATTTTAATGTACCGAAGTACATATGATATTTCCATGCAGATATTCTGCGTCATCATACGATGAAAGAGTAATGGAACGGAGAAAAATTCTCTCCGGCGCACTCATATCGAGTGCACCTCAGCACATGTGTGGACTTTGGTCCTGCTTTCATAGACATCTATGACGTAGTGCAGAGGGCGGCCACTAGAGGGAACCCAAGAGTTGGAGCTTAATCTGAGACGATTCTAACCGGCGTCGGAGTTGTATCCGGTGTGGCTTAGTGGATAAAGCATCAGCACGTAGAGCTGAAAACCCGGGTTCAAATCCCGGCGCCGGAGAGAATTTTTCTCCGTTCCATTACTCTTTCATCGTATGATGACGCAGAATATCTGCATGGAAATATCATATGTACTTCGGTACATTAAAATAATATATACTCTATATCAGGTCTGCTCAAGGTTTGCGCTCTCTGAGCCGGCTCACAGCTCATGAGCGGAATGCAGATATTAGCTGCGATCTGTATAAGAGTGGACTGTGAAGAAGGGGGATCTCGTGCAAAATATACGCAAATGGATGTGCTATTACGAGCGTTTATGAAATGAATTCCTGTTCAATGTTTGCAAAACTATCTTGGACTATTATTAATTAATAAAGAAATATTTATTTTACAGAAATAATATAAATTCTATAGCTACTTAAATGTACAATATCATTTTGTTATATTTTTATTTATCAGTACATCAAAACGAGGTTTTATGCTGTTGGCAGCTGAAGGGAACAGTAGCCTACTGATCGTAATGAAACATCAGTTACAGATGTTCGACGTCTGCCTTTATTAAAGTTGATTATAGAAAACAGTTGCTCACAAATATCAATGTTGAGCCAAACATAGCAATCATTTTCACAGCCAGCCTTTGTAGTCGTGGATATTATTGCTAATGTTTAGCCTTGTAAAACTCAACCAGGCTAGTAGTATTATTCAAACGATCTTTAGCCCTTAGGCGACATTGAAGATCAATAAGTTCGAGCTGTAAATCGTTAAATGTTAAATGTTATGTTCCGTCTTTTAGATTCCTCCATACTGTACTGTAGCAGTAGGTAAGCAACGTGAAACAGTTACAGAGAATAGGCGTACACACTGCACTCCACTAGATAGCTGAGTGGCAGTTTCCCTCTCCTCTATCTATAGCAAGTCTATGTCATTCTGACGTATCTTCCTCTCCGTTTCGGCGAGCGGTAAACACGGCTCTCCCGCTCCGAAGGAGCGCGCGTGCTCGTTGAGCGCTGTTTGTGTAGGTATGCTCTATATGCATTTCTGGATTCACCCATACGTCCTACATGCCCTGCCCATCTCAAACGTCTGGATTTAATGTTCCTAATTATGTCAGATAAAGAATACAATGCGTGCAGTTCTGTGTTGTGTAACTTTCTTCATTCTCCTGTAAATTGATCCCTCTTAGCCCCAAATATTTTCCTAAGCACCTTATTCTCAAACACCCTTAAACTATGTTGCTCTCTCAAAGTAAGAGTCCAAGTTTTACAACCATAAAGAACAACCGGTAATATAACTGTTTTATAAATTCTAACTTTCAGATTTTTTTTACAACAGCCTGGATGATAAAAGCTTCTCAACCGAATAATAACATGCATTTCCCATATTTATTCTGTGTTTAATTTCCTCACTAGTGTCATTTATGTTTGTTACTGTTGCTCCCAGGTATTTGAATTTTTCCACCTCTTCGAAGGTTAAATCTCCAATTTTTATGTTTCCATTTCGTACAATATTCTCGTCACGAGACATAATCATATACTTTGTCTTTTCGGGATTTACTTCCAAACCTAGGCCTATTTCTTTACTTGCGTCAAGTAAAATTTCCGTATTTTCCCTAATCGTTTGTGGATTTTCTCCTAACATATTCACGTCATCCGCATAGACTAGAAGCTGATGTAACCCGTTTAATTCTTTATTATTGTTTATTATTATTATTATAATATTGTTGTTATTGTTATTGTTGTTATAAGGAGAGATCAGATACAGCATAACGGATACCATGACATTTTCGGTGTTAATGTCAATCCATAGGCCGTGGCTTTAAATACGGTACGTGAATCGGTAAAAAAATGAAAATCGCCAAAAACTGACTTTTTCTATTTTAACGAAACCTTTTCAATTAACGATAAAATCCCGTCGCTGTCAATAACCTCTTTACATTGCAGCAGTGTGGTTTACAAAACCACAACTTAAAGATTGCCGTTGTGGAAATTTTTTTTCTTTGGTTCTGTAGTTAGCGTATGCGTTTTTCATGAGAGCTACCCCTGGTTCAATTTCCGGTGTGGACAGAGAAAGAGATATATCGCCCGTCCAGTGTTTGTCATTTATCATATGCTGTCTTATGTTACTTCAACGCTGGTCCCGTGCTGTGTTGACCACACGATCAGAGAGGTCCGCAATGTTTGTCTATCAGGTACCTCTTGGCCCACAAGTGTATACCCTCTCATAGGATTGTCTCTGTGAAACAAATAAGTAACCTTGGCAAGAAAGGTACTAATTCCTTATCGATTCACTTTATAATACCTAATATTTGAATACAATAAAAACCTAAAAACTGTCTTAAAATTCGTTCCAAGAAGGAAATGTCTTAATATGCCTTTAGTGATTTTTTTTTTTTAATTTTAGAGTTTTTAGACTTTTTTATATTTAAAGTAAGAATAGTTTGAAGCTCTTCTTGGCCAATGACTGCCTATTTTTTCTTCGTTTCGTAAGTCTGTTTTCTTTTTCCGTTTTTTCTCTCTCTCTTATTCACATTCCTACTGAAGAGTCTCGGACCCCATGCAGTTAGTCTGCAGGACCTTCTTATCCAATCGCATAAAATATCCAGTCCATTTCCGATTTCTGGTCGAGTCAGCAGCTTCATTGATCGTTCTATTTCTGACTTCCGCATTTCTTAACCTGTCTCAGCGATATCGTGCTCTGCATTTTACATACCCAGATCCTTATTACAGTATATTTCGTTCTAGTCTGTTACGTATCATGATTGTACACCGTGGAAAGAAAACGAGCGTATTTGACAAAAAGATAAAATATCTAGTAAGAATCTTGCTCTGTGTAAGGAAATGAGCAAATTCCATGAAAACATAGAACATCTATTCAGAATCATGACTCTACTGTAAGCAAGAAAACGAGCCTACTCTACAATATCATAGAATGTCTAATAAGAATAGTGATTGTACTCCGTGCAAGAAAACGAGTCTACTCTGTAATATCATAGAATGTCTAATAAGAATCATGATTGTACTACGTGCAAGAAAACGAGTCTACTCTGTAATATCATAGAATGTCTAATAAGAATCATGACTGTACTCCGTGCAAGAAAACGAGTCTACTCTGTAATATCATAGAATGTCTAATAAGAATAGTGATTGTACTCCGTGCAAGAAAACGAGTCTACTCTTTAATATCAAGGAATGTCTAATAAGAATAATGATTGTACTCCGTGCAAGAAAACGAGTTTACTCTGTAATATCATAGAATGTCTAATAAGAATCATGACTGTACTCCGTGCAAGAAAACGAGTCTATTCTGTAATATCATAGAATGTCTAATAAGAATAGTGATTGTACTCCGTGCAAGAAAACGAGTCTACTCTGTAATATCAAGGAATGTCTAATAAGAATAATGATTGTACTCCGTGCAAGAAAACGAGTCTACTCTACAATATCATAGAATGTCTAATAAGAATCATGACTGTACTCCGTGCAAGAAAACGAGCCTACTATACAATATCATGGAATGCCTAATACGAATCATGATTGTACTCCGTGCAAGAAAACGAGTCTACTCTGTAATATCATAGAATGTCTAATAAAAATCATGATTGTACTCCGTGCAAGAAAACGAGTCTACTCTGTAATATCATAGAATGTATAATAAGAATAATGATTGTACTCCGTGCAAGAAAACGAGCCTACTCTACAATATCATAGAATGTCTAATAAGAATAATGATTGTACTCCGTGCAAGAAAACGAGCCTACTCTACAATATCATAGAATGTCTAATAAGAATAATGATTGTACTCCGTGCAAGAAAACGAGTCTACTCTGTAATATCATAGAATGCCTAATAGGAATCATGACTGTACTCCGTGCAAGAAAACGAGTCTACTCTACAATATCATAGAATATCTAATAAGAATAGTGATTGTACTCCGTGCAAGAAAACGAGTCCACTCTGTAATATCATAGAATGCCTAATAAGAATAATGACTGTACTCCGTGCAAGAAAACGAGCCTACTCTACAATATCATAGAATGTCTAATAAGAATAATGATTGTACTCCGTGCAAGAAAACGAGTCTACTCTGTAATATTATAGAATGTCTAATAAGAATAATGATTGTACTCCATGCAAGAAAACGAGTCTACTCTGTAATGTCATAGAATGTCTAATAAGAATAATGATTGTACTCCATGCAAGAAAACGAGTCTACTCTGTAATGTCATAGAATGTCTAATAAGAATAATGATTGTACTCCATGCAAGAAAACGAGTCTACTCTGTAATATCATAGAATGTCTAATAAGAATAATGATTGTACTCCATGCAAGAAAACGAGTCTACTCTGTAATATCATAGAATGTCTAATAAGAATAATGATTGTACTCCATGCAAGAAAACGAGTCTACTCTGTAATATCATAGAATGTCTAATAAGAATAATGATTGTACTCCGTGCAAGAAAACGAGTCTACTCTACAATGTCATAGAATGTCTAATAAGAATAATGACTGTACTCCGTGCAAGAAATCGAGTCTATTCTGTAATATCATAGAATGTCTAATAAGAATAATGATTGTACTCCGTGCAAAAAAACGAGCCTACTCTGTAATATCATAGATTGTCTAATAAGAATCATGACTGTACTCCGTGCAAGAAAACGAGTCTACTCTGTAATATTATAGAATGTCTAATAAGAATAATGATTGTACTCCATGCAAGAAAACGAGTCTACTCTGTAATGTCATAGAATGTCTAATAAGAATAATGATTGTACTCCATGCAAGAAAACGAGTCTACTCTGTAATATCATAGAATGTCTAATAAGAATAATGATTGTACTCCATGCAAGAAAACGAGTCTACTCTGTAATATCATAGAATGTCTAATAAGAATAATGATTGTACTCCATGCAAGAAAACGAGTCTACTCTGTAATATCATAGAATGTCTAATAACAATAATGATTGTACTCCGTGCAAGAAAACGAGTCTACTCTACAATATCATAGAATATCTAATAAGAATAATGATTGTACTCCGTGCAAAAAAACGAGCCTACTCTGTAATATCATAGATTGTCTAATAAGAATCATGACTCTACTCCGTGCAAGAAAACGAGTCTACTCTACAATATCATAGAATGTCTAATAAGAATAATGATTGTACTCCGTGCAAGAAAACGAGCCTATTCCATACAAGCATGGAATACATCTCTAATAATTTAGTAGTCGGAAATGAGACATTAATGTAATAAATGGTGTTGTGTTTTGGTTTTGAACAAGGAATGTACTGTACAAATTTTGTGTGTTAATATCAGACACAATTTTTTGTTATTAGTTGGTACTTTAACGCCATAGTTCATTAGGTAATTTATTTTCGTTACATACGAATTACAGCAATTTTTTTGTAAGGTTATGAATGAATAAACAGTGTAGTTTGTGTAGTTACTAGTGACGTTATACTTCATTAGCTTATTTTTGTTCGCTTTATTTTTTGTGAGGTGGTAAACACTGCAGTTTGCAATTTATTATGTCTGGCTGACATTGTTCTGCCTCTGTACTGCCTGTAGTGTGACGTCACTGTCCCTGTCATGTAGAGGTTTTGACGTCGTGCCCCTCCTCGGAAATAGTATTCTGTGTACATTCTGTTTATGTAATTAATTTAATTGTTTTCACTACTGCTACAAGGCTACGTATTTTAATCAGTCGATGTAGTGGATGAGTATTGGGAAGTCACTTCCCTCGCTTTTGCTCTAAGAGATTTCGCAGTAAGTAAGCCGCTTATAATTGAATTCCCATTAATTTACTTCTATTTCATTTGCTCTCCTTGTATTCTGTTTGTTCTTCTATTCCCGATCTCCCAGTATTCCCCCTACTCTCCTAGTATTCCTCCTGTTCTCCTTTGCTTTTCTTGACTTCACTGTCCACACCTGTGGAGTAACGGTTAGCGCGTCTGGCCGCGAAGCCCTGGTGGCCCGGGTTCGATTCCCGGTGGGGGCAAGTTACCTGGTTGAGGTTTTTTGCGGGGTTTTCCCTCAACCCAATATGAGCAAATGCTGGGTAAATTTCGGTGCTGGACCCCGGACTCATTTCACCGGCATTATCACCTTCATCTCATTCAGACGCTAAATAACCTAAGATGTTGATAAAGCGTCGTAAAATAACCTACTAAAATAAAAAAATAAATAAGTTGACTTCACCATTCCCCCCTGACTTCCTCGTTCTCATAGGCTTCCCCACGTGCTCCTTGACTTCCTCTCGTTCTCATAGGCGTCCTCACGTTCTCCTTGACTTCCCTTCGTTTTCTTATACTTCCCCTCGTTCTCCTTGTTTTCCCCTCGTTCTCCTTGATTTCCCCTCGTTCTCCTTGATTTCCCCTCGTTCTCCTTGATTTCCCCTCGTTCTCCTTCATTTCCCCTCGTTTTCCTTGTTTTCCCCTCGTTCTCCTTGATTTCCCCTCGTTCTCCTTGATTTCCCCTCGTTCTCCTTGATTTCCCCTCGTTCTCCTTGATTTCCACTCGTTCGCCTTGATTTCACCTCGTCCTCCTTGATTTCCCCTCGTTCTCCTTGATTTCCCCTCGTTTTCCTTGATTTCCCTCGTTTTCCTTGATTTTCCATCGTTCTCCTTGACTTTCTATCATTCTCCTTGACCAACCAGATAACTAGCACCGCCCGCTCGTTCACGGTTAGATGTGCTAACCGTTAGTCCACAGCGATGGACAACAACCAGAGATAAAATCGAAATAATAATCCCATAAAATCCCTTCAGGGCAAGGGCCTCCTACTTAGGTAGGGGTGGCTCACATAGGGAGCCAGTCCGTGTGAGTTTGAGTGGTTTTCCTATATGTCTTAAAGGCTAGTTACCTAATCACTTCCTGAGCTAATTCTCGTGTAATCTAATACTATTTATAATACTATACGAATATAATACTAATTTTATACTATTTGTGTCTCTAGTTCTTGCTATGCGTACTTCCCTCCTAGTCTACATTTCCGTCACACTATCTTGTTACTTTGTGTCTGAAGCACTTCACTACACTGCACTACACCTTGCAATGTCCCTCCCTAGAGTTTTCCACTGCACTCTGTCCCCGGCTATTCTTGTCCAGTCTGCTCCAGCTGCTGTCTGGAAGTCATCCGCCCATCTACATTTTGGACGTCCTCTCCTCCTCTTCCCAGTTTGGACGTCCCACAGTATTGTAGCGTAAGCCGATCTGTCCTGTTGCAGTCTAGCAGCATGAACTCCCCATTTACACTTTAGCTCTTGTGCCTGGTTTCCCACGTCTTCCATCTTGGATGTTGTTCTTTGTTCCCCATTGGGTATCGGGTCGACATAACTTCATAAAATAGTTATGTCTATTTATACAACAAAGATACAAAGGGGCTCATTTTTGCACCTTGAGGGATTTTTTTTTAAACCAGCCGTTGGACGAGTTTAAAAATATCGTAAGTGCAGAAAAATGGGATCGTAAAGGTATTCTCTGTCTCTTTCTTTCCTCTACGAACATAGTCGCTGCATCGATTACAGCACTGCGCAAGTTAAAGGAATCTCAGTACTGATTATTGCATTGGCTGTTAAGAATTTTTGATGGATTGTTCAACTGAATATTAAACAAATAATAATTATTTTAGGCATTTTAATAAATGCTTACAATAATAAATTAAATTTGGTACCGATATATTATTAAAGGAAAGCCACCTACATAATAATGATGTGCACGGTATAAAATAATAAAAATTATTGGAATTGTTGATAAAGGAAGATTTTATACCACTTGCAGCTTTATTAGAATACTTTTTTATGTGAATATAAAAAGACCTATGGGCTCTTTGAGGTGCGTTTTACCCGAAACCCACTGGGCTTTTTCTTGTCGGGGAAAATCATGCCAGCCCTATTTAATTCTTACAGCGATAGAAGTTTACAGAATTATAATTTAATTATCATGAGCGAGGAACGCAATGAAAATGGTGTATTAGGTTTTCCACGTGATGTAAAGGAATCGGCAAATAATTTTATGTTAGAGCTTCTTCCCGAAAATTCTAGACTTCAGTACTTGAAAAAAATATGATGAATTTGTGAGTTGGCAGCAGGAAAAGAAAGTGCAGAAGATGTCGGATTAAGTTCTTGCTTATCTCGGTGGAAAATCTCAAGTTTATAAGTCTTCAGTCCTGTGCTCGAAGTTTTCTGTTAAAATCAACTTCAACTGTGAAGGATCATATAGATGTAATTACTCTACAGTGAAAGCATTTCTTAAAGACGAAGTGAAGGTTATAGACATTAGTAACTTTTCCAACTATAAATTTCTTAAAAAGTGAGTAACGATGTTGTATTTTATGTTGAATAACATGTTTGAAAATTAGTTAATTGTCTTCTTAAAATTTGAATTATTTCAAGTATGCATATTTTAAATAATTACCCAACAGTGAAAGCAATTCTCCTATTGGCCTGCAAAAATTTAGTGAAATTCATTTTTGCTTCATCTCAGCTACTATAAAAGCTAAATGAACAACTTTTCATGCGTAATATACATACATTACCCGTTAAAAAACGCTATTTAGAATGTTAAAATTACCTGTAAAAGTAATACTGGAATGTTTTAAAGACCTATATCAACAACATAACCTATTCCTTCAAGAAATATTTTTTTTCAGTAGTTACTGTATTAAATTTTCTAAAAAATTGTATTAACAAAAAAAATTCCTAAATGAATAGGTAAAAGATCCTAGACCATGTTGTTGATGCTTCAAAATATTTCTGTGAAAGAATCAAGCAGATATTTAATTAAGTGTAGATTTTATGTAAATGCTTTACGGTTGTAAAAAAATGTGCAAATTTGATATTATTTGTACAGACAATATTCTGAAGAGTGTTTTATAAAGTGTAAGGTTACAGGAGAGCGGCCATTTTTCCGTGTCAAAGGTTGTACCTACTGATGGAATGATTTCAAGTAGTGAACATGGCATTATATCTCTGATTAGTCTAGCACATATCTGCACAAACAGCACTCAACGAGCGCGCGCGCTCCTTCGGAGCGGGAGAGCCGTGTTTACCGCTCGCCGAAACGAAGAGGAAGATACGTAAGAATGACATAGACTTGCTGTAGGTAGAGGAGAGGGAAACGACCACTCAGTTATCTAGTGGAGTGCAGTGTGTAGGCCTATTCTCAGTAACTGTTTCACGTTGCTTACCTACTGCTACAGTACAGTATGGAGGAATCTAAAAGACGGAACGTAACATTTAACGATTTACTGCTCGAACTTATTGATATTCAATGTGACCTAAGGGCTGAAGATCGTTTGAATAATACTACTAGCCTGGTTGAGTTTTACAAGACTAAACATTAGCAATAATATCCACGACTACATAGGCTGGCTGTGAAAATGATTGCTATGTTTGGCTCAACATTTATTTGTGAGCAACTGTTTTCTATAATCAACTTTAATAAAGGCAGACATCGAACATCTGTAACTGATGTTTCATTATGATCAGTAGGCTACTGTTCCTTTCAGCTGCCAACAGCATAAAACCTCGTTTTGATTGGTAAATAAACATATAACAAAATGATATTGTACATTTAAGTAGCTATAGAATTTCTATTATTTCTGTACAATAAATATTTCTTTATTAATTAATAATAGTCCAAGATAGTTTTGCAAACACTGAACGGGAATTCATTTCATAAACACTCTTACTAGTACTGATTTCCTTTTGTGGACTTTTGTACGAGATCACCCCTTCTTCCAGTCCACCCTTATACAGAGCGCAGCTAATATCTGCATTCCGCTCATGAGCTGTGAGCCGGCTCGGAGAGCGCAAACCTTGTGCAGGCCTGGTCTAGCAGAAAGTAACCTTTCTACTCTTGGTTTGTCTATTAACTCTAGCAAGTGTAATGAAAGCATCTTGGGAAGCTTACGTGCAACACATAAATATCTGTAATACTCTTCTCCGTGTTGATGACTGCCATCTCCACAATGTTAGGAACCTTGCAAGCGAAAACGTTTCTGCTCTGTCAAAATTGAGTATCACCATATTGATGCTGTCAACTGGTCAGATCGTAAACTTCGTAATCACTTAAGAAATGAAGCATTCCAAACCTGGACAAATCATACCTTGCGTGGTAAAGGGGTCATCGTTTATAGTGATCTCCCCAAGGCTAACTCATGAGTAAGCAATCGAAAGGGGTTCAGAATGGACCAATGCTTTAAAAATGTCAAGCAATATTTCGGCAGTTTGCGCAATACCGGGCAGAACTCTAAGCACAACCTGCTGCCGTCATCCAGACTGTAGTTAAAAACTTTAAATTGGGAGATTCACGAGGAAGTACATTGTGTATCATCAGATGGTTCTTTTAGACGGGCAGACATTATTGCTATTAATGGACGCTTAAAACGGGCTATTGTTCTTGACCCTACTATCCGTTTCGAAAGGAACCTAAATCAGGCCACCGAAGTTGATATTGAGAAGAAGTCCATATATGAACCTTGTCTGCCGTATCTTTCTCAAAAGTACAACGTTCCTCTTAAACAATGGTCTGTCATTAGATTAGATTAGATTAGATTTATTTATTTAACCTGGTAGAGATAAGGCCGTCAGGCCTTCTCTGCCCCTCTACCAGGGGATTACAACTATAACATGAACAATAAGATTACAATTAATATTAAATTTACAATTACAATTACAATAAAAATTAAAGTACGACAAGAATACCTGATTAATGAAAGCTAGACATTTTATCATAGAAGTTAAGAACAAAGAATATTTTTGTATTTACTAAATTACAGATTAAACCTACAATAATAAAATTCTATAGTGGTGAAATTACCGGATATTGAGATATTTTGTGGTAGATTAAAAGAACTATTTACAAGGAACCATGTCTGAACGAGTCTCAATTACTGACCAAGTGCCTAGTAAGTTTGCGTTTGAATTGAATTTTATTTCGACAGTCCCTGATGCTAGCAGGTAGCGAGTTCCAGAGTCTTGGCAGGGCTATTGTGAAAGAGGATGAGTATGAGGAGGTGCGATGGGATGGTATTGTTAGTATTGTTTCATGGCGAGAGCGTGTGTTCAGATTGTGGTGGGAAGAAAGGTAAGTGAAGCGAGACGACAGGTACGAAGGAATAGAAGAGTTCAAGATTTCGAAGAGAAAGAGAAGTGAATGTAAATTTCTTTTCTTATCTAGTTTAAGCCAACCTATTGCTTCCAGGGATGGGGTAATATGATCATATTTACGAACATTGCTTACAAAACGTACACACAAATTATGAGCACGTTGAAGTTTCATTTTGTTGTCGCTGGAAAGGTCAGTCAGTAAAATGTCAGCATAGTCAAAATAGGGAAATACAAGGGTCTGCACAAGGGACTTTTTTAAGCAAGAGGGAAGATGAACATTTATCCTTTTTAGCACATGAATAATAGAATATACTTTTCTGCAGGTTTCTGTGATTTGCATGTCACAGTTGAGATTATTATCCATGTCATTGGTTTGCTGTTTGGCAGTAGAGGCTCTATTACAAAATTTACATGGAATTATCTTAAGGAACTTCACATTCCGTTTGATTATGTAATGTCTATTCTTATAAATATTATCAAGGATTCTCTTCAAATATTACATCATCATCTTATTTCAATTTATTCACTTATATTTGCCTTCAACAATTAACTTTTTTTCTTTAATGTTTGAAATAACATTATATTGTACATGTTTATTGTATTCAGGACCCTTGTGGTCACTCAAATTCGAGTTGATGTCATATATTCGCAGAGCGTACATCAGTTTTCGATCAAAAGAATGCAAGAATACTTCGAGCTTGCAAAAGAGGCTCTTAAATATTTTATTACATAATTTTCAAATATCCTCTGATCGAGGGTCTGTCAGATATGTATACCTGAATTGTTTAATTGTATGTTAATGGAGTTTATGGTTGAATCCAACCAATCAGAAGACGTATGCTCATTGTCTCAACTCTTACATTCAGTGATTATCGGGGAACTATAATAACGATCATTTCTATTTCCCGCAACGACTGCCTTCGTGAAATTACCTCCTCACAGTTGAGTGAAATTTATTGAATTACGAATTTAATAATGTTGTAAACAATTTTCTGTTAGTTCAAAGGCACTGTCTCAATAATAATTAAGAAAATTTTAAATTTTATATTATTAATTTTGAAATTTCCTTAGGGTGCGAAATATGCACGGAACTGCTCGTCCATCCACTTCTGAGATATAGTGAGTATTATGCTTTTTTTTTTTTTTAGATCAGCGAAGGCAATGTGGGATATTATTACACTGGTCTAAATAAAAAAAACTTTTTGTCTTCTACTGAAGAACTTTAAAGTGTTCTATACTGAAATTGATGCGCTGATTCCAGATCTGTAATCACATTTGTCATAGGACGTCAGGTTTTGAGTTACGGGACGGTAACATTAATTCTAAATCGTACTATTCATTTGTCAGTCGGGGTTATTTTGTTCGGAGACTTGAAAGCACATAAATGTCCTACTAATCGGTTGCTAGCTGAGGAGTAGTAAGTTCAGTGGTGGGGTTGCTACCTTATAGCCTCTGAGATTTCTAAGAAGGACTGCCGGCTACAGCTATTACACCTATTTATGAACATCTCGACCACTATGGACAAAAATGGCTTAACCATGTCAATAGGATGGACCGTTCCAGACTCCCAAGACAAATTCTCCGCTATATACCACATGGAAGACGATCTTTGGGACGCCTCCTGAAAAGATGGACGGAGACCGTAACAGACCACTAGGTCTAATACCTGCAAGGACGATGATGATGACGATTCATTACATATCTTTACCGTAAAATCAGAGATATAAATTGAGCTTAGTTTATATATTCTTTGTAAATTGTTACATTATATTATTTATGCTCGACCATGCCGAAATGTAGTAATTATACACCTGGTAGTAGCCCTTTAATGCACCTCATTAAAGTACACCTATTCATTATAATTCAGTTGTTCCAATGAAAAATCACCTTTGTACTGATTGTACCATTATAAAACTGCAAGTATCGATTATTCTCGGATATGCAATCGAAAGACAACCAGCGAAAAGTCACGGAGGCTGGAAATCCAATACTGTCGCAGAAGGTTATGTTCTGTTACTATAATAATTAGCGTTAATTGTAAATAATATTCAAATAAATTCAATTTGTCATCTCGTTTTTCAATTCTAAATCAATTTCCAGGTTATATCAAGCCTAATGTTCATGTTATTCTCTAGATTATATCAAGGTAAATTACATTCGTGTTTCGGAAAAAAAAATCAATACTTTCGCGTCTGCGCACATCTCACAGTTCAGGTCAGTTCCACTCCTCACTTACATAACCATAACATGAATACTTCTGAATAATTTCAAGTTAGAAATATGGTCAAGCATAAAAAGTCGTATGAAACTTTCCTATAATGATAATTAAGACACTCGTATGAAAATTATTAAACTCGCTTGCGCTCGTTTCGTAAACAAACATACTCGCATCTAAATACATTTATAAGAAAATACACACTTAGAATATGTAGTAAGCACTAAAAACTCTGTTAAAAGTGCTTGAGATCTTTGCTTTTCCGTATGTGGTTGATCGCTGTAGGAACCAGGAGAAATCACCCATCATGCTCGGACTGTATTGACCCTGATACCTGGATTACATCGTTGATATGTCCTGATGGAACCTCTCACCATGTTTGTCACTTATAGCGCCGAGATTTGATGAAAAAAAAAGTCACGGTGTGAATGAAGAAAGGGCATGTTTAAAGACAGGGAACAACCCAGATTCTGAAATGTTGTAAGCATGTTACATACTAGCTCAGCATAATTATGAGCTCGATAATTTCCTGAACACCTAGTTGACACTAGTACAAATGTGTACCAAGTTTCAAGTTCAAGAGCACTCAGTTTCGACCTGAACGTAGTGTCACACATCATAATTAAGAATTAGAAATGTTGTTATTTTAAAATTGTGATGTGATAGAAAAAAACGGACTTCAGATCTGTAATCAGCACATTCAAATTAGGGTTGGTACACTTGTTTTTGTTCAGTAGCAAAACCACAATAAAATAAATAAAATGGATCTAAATGTATTAAAATGTAAAAATTAAAAATATTATTATTTTAAATTGTGACGCGATAGAAAAAAACAGACTTCAGATCTGTAATCAACAGACTCAAATTAGGGTTGGTACACTTTTTTTTTTGAGTAACAAAATCACTGCATACCAGTGTTGTTGTTGTTGTTATTATTATTATTATTATTATTATTGTTATTATTATATAAATTGTTCTTGTACTTATATCACCCGTATAACAAGTGGTTGTGTTGTTCTTGCAGATGATAGTGCAGGTGTACGGGGAGGGCGACGACCCCCCGGTGGTGACCGACGTGCCCGTCACTCCCGACACTACGTGCAGGGATGTGATCGAGTGCTGCCGCGACCCTGGGGACGAGCCCTGCGTCCTCGTGGAGACCTGGCAGTCGGGCGGTAAGTAACATGTCATACGGGACAAATTTCAAGTAAACAGAATAAGTCTACACGTGGGTTAGCTCGTCGTCGAGCCTTAATGGGATCATTATCAGTATACCGTATCATAAAATAAGCTCAGAGTTAATTACATAACCCTGATCAATTTCAGAAGTTGATCGTCAATTCCTTATGGTGGCGTTCTCTATCCTTGGTTTAGGGCAGTGATGTCAAAGCAAGCGCATTTTTCTTACCTTGACGTCGTGCGCGGGCATCAAGCGCTAAGTATGGAAAGAGGAACCTGTTGGATTCAGAAAACAGTGGTGCACAAACTTCAAACGGAACGTGAAATTTTATGTCGTTATTTTTGTATGGCTTCTTTCTGTTTGATATTATCTATATTGTCTGTAAAACAAAAGTACTGACACCTATTCCTTAATATTGCAGTTGTGTTTTAAATGTTAATAACATAATAGAGAGTTAAGAAGGAATATTCACATAAATTCCGTAGTAGTACAACTATACTGTACTAAATGGATGAAATGCATCAATCTTAAAGAAAGTGATATCCCCAAAAAAAAGAGACTGAATATGATACGATAAGTTGGAATTGATATTGATGGTACCTTTAACATTATAAAAGTAATCAATAAACTAATCAAAACAATATTACAGTACAAAGCAAAGTTACCTAGGTGCTGTATCTGTTTTAAGTGTAACTAATATTCCATAACAAAACTCTTATCGCATTATGCTTTTAAGGTGATATTGGTGAGCAACTTTCTATCATCAGAATATTAAATTATTTTCTCGAAATCTGCTGAAGCTATAGAGCTGACATTTTTACAACACATGGGCACGTATCTTTTGCTTATGATGTAACAGTAGTTGCTTTGTTAATTCATTTCCTTACAAACAATTTCCATGCGAATATTTTAAAAATTTTCAATACACTATCTTCAGTAATACATATTTACGGTTTATTAGATTTACGAAAGCATTCTGTAAGGCTACTAAATAAATAGGCCTATATTTGAAAATCTCACTTTTCTATTAAAGAAGTTGCGAAAATATTTCTTTTGAATAAAAAAATAATAAAACTTGTAAAAAATGAGCATTAAAATTAAAACTTTCATTCTTATAATGCACTTAAACTTCTCAGACAGATCTAAAAATTACCATGGATACAGTTTTAATAAGTTCTCTTCCCTTTATCTATTGGATCAGTGCTGGCCATCCCTGAATATAGCTCGACCAAATGGCATCTTCTTTCGTCTGTCTCTTTCCTTTCTCCTGAGCTCTAAAGCGCGCGCTTACTTCTATGGGTTTGACATGACTGGTTTAGTGTCTAACACTTTGATTTTTGTAAGGTAATGAATCATTTACGTCAGGGTTTAAGCTAGGAAATAAATAATTTTCGCAAAAATGGACAAATGATAAATTATGTTTGTGGAAATTACGACATGCTTGTGCAATATTATAAACAGAGACCGGAACTTTTAAATGTGTTAAATCTATCTTCATTTTGAAAGTAAATCTGTACAAATTATACCTTTGTGATTGAAACGTCACAGTTTTATGTTGTCCTTTTCTGCCTTTTTTAATATAAATGCCTAATTTACAAAATAAATGCTTTCTTTTTCTTTTTTTTTATTATTTATCATTTATTAAATTATTATTGAAAATTGCCAACAGGTATATTTTAATTTATTTCTATAACCGCTAAAACGAAAGTGACTTCACCGAATGTATATTATTGTCTTTCAGTCAGTTCATATTCTTTTTGCAACAATGAGTGCTGCCGTGCAAAAATGTGTAACAGTAAGCGTTTGTTTGACCAGTTTTCGATCAAAAAATGCAACAGTACAGATGCCTCAAACTAGGAAGCTGCCTGGAGAGGAGAAGTACTGTCATTGCAAGTTATCTTGAACCTTACATCCCCTAAGTCTGTCTTTGGAACTGCTCGGTACGGCGTGTACTTATCAACGTAACGACACGGCAAGGATGCCCCTCCCTCGGGTAACGTGACTCTTTTCAGAAAACGTTGGTTCTTACACTTTACGCCTCTCTACTGCAATAGAACTTGGTTCAATACAGACATCATCTCTCGATACTCCGGTTTTGAGAGGAGAACATAGTTTCGTAGCAAGCTTTAATTAACCTGTAATGAGTAAGTATTTAAATATAATCGTGTGTACACTCCTCTCTCATCCGGGCTGGGGACCGGCGATGGAGGAGTTACTACAGCTACTTCTATACATTATATAGGCCTGCATGACTTACACCTTCAGCTAATATGTACATATTCTTATAACAATATTTTACAGGCCTATTATTTGAATTTACATTAATTTACAATTATACACAATCCATATCCCTATCCCTATCATTGCTGCCATCATCGCTTGTTTCAAAATTAATTATTTCGCCAAAGGCATCATCAATTCGGAATTATCTTCTTAATCGTAGGTACTACTTTCTGAACACGATAGAATTCTTCGATTGTATCCCGAATAACATATTGATCGAAGTCGTCCACTTCAACTTTACACAAGTCTAATTCTGGAATGAAATAATATGTTTAGTAGAAGTATAAGAAAATAATAACTTGCAACAATAATTCATTATGTCGTTCACAGTACACACACTATTGTACATAACTATTATAGCAATAATTTCTAAACTTTACATACCTATTCTTTCCGGGAGTAGTGTGAGGTTCATTCGGTTGTAATTCAATATTATTTTTAATTCTCTTCATGGAACTAATACTTTTGCCAGAGTATTTAGCCGCTCTCTCATATTCCTTAGCAAGAGGTTCCAGCAAACATATGTTTAATTTTTCCTCCTCGCAACGCTTAATTTTTTTATATTTGCGATAATTTCTCTTTCTCCGCTGTGGATAGCAGCGTTACTTTTTCTCCGCGGTGGTGTGATTTCACCATAATAACTACCCTGTGGTTGCTGCTTCATGGTAACACTACTGGTACGCAGTGAAGGAAATAGTACAATGTTTTTTTGACAAGAGATGATGATGCGGAGCATGCGCAAACAACTCAGTTGGCTCCACCCGCGTTAAGCGCTTCCTTCCCTCTGCCCCTCTGTCCCCGCTCAGAAGGTTCAAGATAACTTGCAATAACAATAGTAGAGCTAACGGAGGGGGCCCCCCCCTAGGCTCCGATACCCAGGTATAGTCATATTATCTGAAAAGTTGACCGCTTGACAATGTATTCAAGATGTACCCTCCCTATGCAGCCTTCTCAACTGTTATTAGAACTGAGCTGTACCGTTCTAGTCCACAGTGCACAGCAGTAGGCGGACAGTGGTAGGGGAAAAGTGCTCTATGCGCCTGCGCGAACGAGACAGCTTGCTAGTTTGAGGCATCTTGTACTTCGACACTACTGCAATGGGGATGTGAAAGGGAAAACTTGGATAGGGGTAGCAGAAGCAATTATAGAAGGATGGCATAGCATGAGAAGAAAGTGCAAAATGAAGATGATACCGTAATAGTAATATGCGTTACAAGAGCGGTATGTTGAAGTTTTCATGTTCGAGGAAAAGTTTGAAAAAGCGAAACCTAGTTGAGCTTTTTTAATTTCCGAGAATTGAAAGAAAACATACCGCTCGTCTATCGTACATTATTTTGTGCGAAGGTCGTTTATTACTAGATCTCGGATTTTTAGGCTCGAATAGGATAGAGTGCAAAAATTTTATGTAAAAATTCCTAAATGTATGCAATATGAGAAACTCTCAAGCGATGATATTGCCTAAAACTAGATGCATTAAAGAACGTATGTTTCAGCCTACGCTAAACGAGCCTAAAAATCCGAGGTCTATTTATTACATACCTGAAAGAGGAATTTCTAATTAGTTGCAATGAAATCTCCATCTTGGTTTCTGTCCAATGACGGGAAATTTGCAAAACAAAAATATCTGTCTTCAACATTGTTGCTTTAAAATGTTTTCTGTATTTACTATACTCCAGCAGGCCGTGATATACGTCTGTCTTTTTTTTTCCCCCTCAGTCTATAAATGAGAACTTAAAACAAACGGCTTCATTAATGTTACATGCATCACGAATGCAGTAACTTTAGTGGAGTTGTAGAGTTTACATAATGTTTGCAAATATTTAAAAACAATAATTAACAGTGCAATTTAGGTGAAATTGCAGTGGTAAGTTTCCAATTTATAATTATTACTATGTTGAACGTCTCTAAAAATAATATGTTAAAAGCCTAAAGCAGTAAAATGAATGTCGCACTTAAGCGGTAAGAAGAGGGAAATTGTTATGTGTGTTAGGTTGTGAATACTGAATGTGGAATTTTAGACTTACCGCGGATTGGTTTTGTGCGGAGACCAAGCAAATACGCACGATCTCGCACAAATGTTTTTAAACATATTATTTATTTCACATTATGTTCTTTTTTAGGCCTACTTACTACCAGCCAAATACAGTAGATAATGAGTATAACATCTGAAATGTTCTAACTTAAGACGCATTTGTACACAGCAAACCAAACCGAACGAGCATGAATGTACAGAACAATTTGCCCTATTTGAACGGCAAAACGAAAGCGAAGCATTTTAAATGTGGATATGGAGAAGAATGGAACGTGTGAAGTGGACAGAGAAAATAAGAAATGAAGCTGTGTTGGAAAGAGTGGGTGAAGAATGAATGGTGCTGAAACTGATCAGAAAGAAGAAAAGGAATTGGGTGGATTACTGGCTGAGAAGAAACTGCCTACTGAAGGATGCACTGGAAGGAATGATGAATGAGTAAAGAGTTCGGGGCAGAAGAAGATATCAGATGATAGACGACATTAAGATATATGGATCATATGGGGATACAAAGAGGAAGGCAGAAAATAGGAAAGATTGGAGAAAGCTGGGTTTGCAGTGAAAGATCTGCCCTTGGGCAGAACATGAATGAATGAATGAATGAATGGCAATCATGTTATTCATTCCGTGACACTGGTCCTTTCACTCCAGTCACTATCCTGCAACTGAAATTAGAAGCAATTTCGGGCGCAGGTAAACTACACACACTTTTCAGGTATATTTTTTTCCATAACTTTGCTATGCACTTGTGGTATGTAATCTGCACACACAACAAAACCTAGGTGGTAGAGGTCGTATGTAAATTACACACATAGCATAACTCGCTTTACTTTTTTTAATAAATGATATAAATCGAACGCAATGTCAACCAATGTTAAGGCCCATTCACAATGAAAATTAAACATAACCGTAACATAAACACAGAAGTTTGCGCCCAGGCTACCAAATGGGATCATTCACAATGACTCACATAAGCATTGACATAAACATTACCGTAAGACGTTAACATGAAAGTTTTCAAACTCCAAACTTTCATGCTTAATGCTTACATGATTTGCAAACAGAACACAATCGTGGAGCGCTGAAGTATACGACAGGATATGAGGAAATGGCGTCGTTGTTATGTTTCCATGGTTACCAAGTATGTTCGCGGTTATGTTTATGTTCCCGTCGTGAATGATGGTATGACTTCTTGATTTTACCATAACGTTTATATTCTTAAGTTAACGCTTACGTTATGTTTAATTTTCATTGTGAATGAGCCTTTACGGGTGACAAGCGCAATTCACTTACGCAGCTTATAATGGAATTAGAGAGGTACTGCATGAAAGACTACTGTACTCCAACCACGAGAAAGTCTCCAGGGAATGAAGGGAAGCGGGTTGATGCTGTGAATGAATGTTGATGTCGTAAGATGTCATAAGGTCACACACGTGGGTACTCGTATCTCTATTGGCTAGCTCTCACAGCACAAACCATAACACATTTTTATACTACCCTAGTTACAAAATTAGATCACTGTTAATCTCTTGGTCTTTTAAACCCTCCATACAGGAAATAACATATGCAGGAGAGCGCATGATTTTTAAACTGACGTTATAAGTCTAATATTAGCTATCTACTTCGGTCCAATAGATGACGCAATAGTAAGCACATTCCTTTCACGGTTTATCTCCAGGTTGGAGAACAGTAGATAACTTTTGTGACTATTTAGTAGACAGCTATGTAGACGATGACGCTACCTTTGCTCCTTCAATCTGGGCAGCTAAAACAGAAAAGCTTTCAGCGTATAATTAATTAATGCCTGTACGTATTTGTATATTAGATTCAACAAGACATTTTACTCTGCTCATCCAGATATTTATACTTTTACAGATAGGTTAACTGAATTTCAAATAGACACATATGTGAACATTCAGGAGATATCTACTACTGCAAAAGTTAAAAATAAGTGCTCCTTAAGGAGGAAATGTAAAAGATTTTAATGAGGGGCATATATCCCGAGTGGAATTCATTAAGCGAGCAAGTATTGGTTAATACGTTACTATTGTAATTGTGAGTATGTTCAAAGGAAATATAGGCTATGCCATTGTAGCTCTGTGTGCAATTTACATCCTTATTTATTATCTGGTTATTTGCGTGTGTCGACCTTGTTGGCGAGTTGGCATAGCGCTGGCCTTCTATGTCCAAGGTTGCGGGTTCGATCCCGGGCCAGGTCGATGGCATTTAAGTGTCCTTAAATGCGACAGGCTCATGTCAGTAGATTTACTGGCATGTAAAAGAACTCCTGCGGGACAAAATTCCGGCACATCCGGCGACGCTGATATAACCTCTGGAGTTGCGAGCGTCGTTAAATAAAACATAGCATTTGACATTTATTTGCGTGTGCAGATTACATATCCAAAATCGGTGTGTGCAAATTACATGTGTGTAAATTACCTTCTTTTAGGTCATATACCTGAAACGTGTGTGCAGATTACCGCCCCCGGCAATTTCCGTTTCACTTTTTTTTCTTGGGTCGCCGCGACCAGGTCACAGGTCTGGCCGGGTTCCATAACAAACAACGTAGAGCGTCTTTGTAGTAACGCAGCAAAAACGCTCAGCCTAGCGACCTGGTCGCAGGTGTATGGCCAGCTTCGTTTAAAATAACGTATAGCAACACTGCCACCAGGTCACCGCGTTCAGGTCCCCTGTCTGGCTGGACTTGAGCTACTCTTAGTTCCCAGTCTTAAAAGTTTAGTTTCTGTACGGGCTGAGGTTTCTGAAACTCCTGCTTCCTGTGGAACACGACGTGAGATTGTTAGGCCATTGAAATGACAGCGGAAAAGTTGACGCTGGAACAGAGAGAGAAACATGAAACATTTTGTGTAATCCGACTCAGGTTGAGATTCCCTGGCGTTCTAATTCCAAGTAGAGGCAGATAACTTGTTCTTAGATTAAGGGAAATTGGATCGCTAAACGGTAGAATTCCTGAACCTAATCGAAACGTTTTAACAGAACAGAAACTCGTTGAAATTGGTTCATCATTGGAACATTCTCCAGAGAAATCTGCATTATCGTGTTGGCCACAAGTACCTATTACAGTCAATTCCATGAATCCAACAATTATCCAACACACAACTACCGTAGGAGCTAAACCGACTCTGAAAAGAGAGTATTATGTTTGTGTAAACACATGGGTTAACTGAAAATTAGTGCCAGAGTTTTAATGAAGGTAGAAAACTTATTTATTCATAATTGGCATACTTCCATTTCTGAAGGAACACTAGGACTGAGATATAAAAAAATATATATATATATATTTTTCCTTCTTCTTTTTTTTTTCTTTTTCTACGAAAATATTCCCTGGTTACTTAGAAAGTTGACAGTAAGACTTTTTTCTACCTCTCCATCTTCTTTGAGGTCCAAAAGCGATTTTTATGTGGGCCTGCGTCATATATCAGTATATTGTATCTCTTTTTACAAATTTGCCTTTTTTTCGAAATTACATTTTTAGCTGTTCAAAATGTTCTATGTGCATGCAGTTTCCACCAAATTCAATGAAAATGTTCGTACGTGTCCGTGCATTATCTGAAATCTAATGGTGATATATGTTAAGTAGGCTATCTTAAAAGTAAGAACTATGTAAATAAAAAACGTGAATAAATGTCTAACTTTAAAAAAATGTCTCGACTGGCCTAGATATCATGAATTTTTCACCGTTAAAATATTGGCCGTGAGTCAGGGTGCGTAAGAAAGAATATGAACTTGCCGTATTTAAATGTCATGCGCATGGAACGTTTTGATTGTTTCATTAATTTGCATAATTAAAATAAGGTTAATTTCAAAACTATCAGTCCGATTGACCTTATAATTTTCACATACCTTACTCTTACTGCATCTAACCAACAGTTAAAAATTAAATAAATCGAATTAAAATTGTAAACATTTCAAAACTCAGTCCTAGAGTTCTTAAAAGCTATCTTCTCCAGTATCACTTACCCGTGGTCACATCTCTGGAAGGCGACGGATGCCATCCACTTTGCTCTAAATTTCTAATTTACTGCTTTACAGCTGTTAAAATAGCCTGTTTCTAAAGCGCACCCCTCTAAATGGTTTTTTTCATCTTAGGGGAAAAGGTCGTAGTCGCAAGGACTCATATCTGGAGAATACGGAGAATACTTAGAATTTCCCAGTTCCAACTGTTGAGTAAATTAACTACTTTGTCAGCCACTTGACAACGTTTAGCATCGTGAACAGAATGGGTGAGTATTCAAGAGATTTCGGCGCTGATTTTTCCCATGTTTAATTTTGTTAAGGATGTAAAGAGTTGTAATAGTAATATACGTTACAAGAGCGGTATGTTGACGTTTTCATGGTCGAGGAAAAGATTGAAAAAGCGAAACGTAGTTGAGCTTTTTTAATTTCCGAGAACATTAAAACAAACATACCGCTCGTGTATCGTACATTATTTTGTGCGAAGATAGTTTATTACATACCTGAAAGACGAATTTCTAATTAGTTGCAATGAAATCTCCATGTTGGTTTCTGTTTAATGACGGCAACTTCGGAAAACCAAAATATCTTTCTTCAACTTTATTGCCATAAAATGTTTTCTGTGTTTACTATACTCCAGCAGGCCGTGATATACATCTGTCTTTTTTTTTTTCTCCAGTCTATAAATGCGAACTTAAAACAAACGGTAAGGTTATGTAATGATTTATTTTTTATTTTAATATTTTAACAATATTTATATAACATATTGCAGTAATAACATCGCCATCTGGAATCTTGTTAATTTTTTCACGGCTTCCTTAATGTTACTTGTATCAGGAATGCAATAAGTTTCGTGGAGTAGTAGACTTTACTTAATGTTTGCAAATATTTAAAAACAATAATTAACAGTGCAATTTAGGTGAAATTGCAGTGGTAAGTTTCCAATTTATAATTATTACTATGTTAAACGTCTCTAAAAATAATATGTTAAAAGCCTAAAGCAGTAAAATTAATGTCGCGCTTAAGCGGTAAGAAGAGGGAAATTGTTGTGTGTGTTACGTTGGGAATACTGAATATGGTATTTCACACTTACCGCTTATTGGTTCTGTGCGGAAAACAAGCAAATACGCACGATCTCGCACAAAAGCAGCATTTCCAACTTTACACGTTCAGCGGTGGTTATTCTCCAGTAATGCCTTTAATGTGTTCACATACAAATTGTCACTAGCAGATGCTGGCCTACCAGTTCCAATTTTCTCTTTAACACTTTCTCTCCCCCTATGAAATAACTCGCCTGCCTAGCAACAATATTACGTCGTAGCGACTCTCCGAGGCAAACGTGCTGCCTTGCTTTATGACATTATTTACCACTTTTGAATCTTGGAAGCTGTATTTTAATTAAGCATATTTTTTGTATTTACTGAATATTTCCTTACGGATTTCAGGTAACAATCTTCTTATTAGAGACCACGGACTTTTAAGTCCTAAAGAATGAGTTTTACAGCCATTCCATAAAATAAGGAAATTTTTACCTGACTATTACACTCTTACTACGTCATACTACTTTTGACCAATAAAACGGTACGAAAGGATGTATTTCAACCAATCATGGCTGCTTATCGCACAATTTTATCGCGTCCCTAGCATTTGTTTAATTTTATCGCGTCCCTAGCATTTGTTTAATTTTATCGCGTCCCTAGCATTTGTTTCTTTGTTTGCCAAATTACAAACCACTCCAGTCGATGCACAGCAGTTTCAAATATGACTCGCATTGGCATTCAAGAACAAGAATTAATAAAAATCACTGATCATACCTATGCATCTTCTGAAATCCGATTTACAAATAAATGAAGAGCACCATTCGGAAATCCTGAATAAGTTGAATACACCATGTAGGCCTAAATCAACGAGTTCCACTTCTATTACGCACACGTCCAATATAACATCAATTGAACCACCAACCACATTCAAATTTGAAAATTGTACATTCAATAATTATTCCTTTTAAAATTATTCATGTTTATTTTTTATGTCATCGTCGTTAATTAAAACTTTTCTAACACTTGTGTATATTAGTTAGGTTATGTTATAGCTTCTGCTATATGATATTATGGATAGTCACGTATCAGAGATTGTTTAATATTAAGATTTATTGAAAATTATCTGTCAAGTGACGTTGATTACTGGGATTCGGATAATTGAAGTGGAATGTTGCATTTTAATAAAAATGAAACTGAATGAACAAAGCCTTCTTGACTAGTAACATTGCCATCGTGTATAATAGATCGAGAACTTCTCGACGAGAAGGCATTGCTCACTACTGCCATCTAGCATGCATCTAGCGTAATATTTGTAATGTTGAGATGGTACAATAATACATTTGAAGACAGTTGTATTTTCGTAAGTCAATTAATATTTTATTGTATTGGAGTACTTCGTTACTTCTAATCTTTATAACTTTCTTCTAATCGTGTAATAGTCAATTAAATCCCACTCGAGTTTTGATTTTCTCTAGATAAATCAAAACGTCTAGTGAGATTACTGTTGAAAAACATGTCAAGGAAAAACCTGCGTGCAAGTAGTGAAATTGAATAGTATGATGTCATGGTGAGCCGAGATGTGAATTCGTGGAAAAGAAATGTTTTCTAATGCCAAATTGAATTCATAGATCAGGTTTGTTCTGAGCAGCAAATGTAATGCAATTTTAAATTATTTGTAAATTTTATTGGTCACGAAATCGAAGTGGATCCCAATGGTAAATAAAACCTAACCAATTCTTTCTCTTCTGCTCAGCTCAAGTTTACAGTAGTGTTCAATTTCTCCAAAAATTAGTAAATAAAAGCTATAATCATTTCCATCGTGCTAGAATTCGTATTAATACCGTCATGAAGAGTAATAATCTCATTGTGATGAAATATGAAAATTTACCGTTGTGTTTTTGTAAATAGAAAACTTTGACAATAGTCATGTTTCAACAGAATTTAGTTTAATTTCGAGAATTTATTTATTTATTTACTTATTTATTTATTCTGGTGTAGTTATGGCCATCAAGCCTTCTCTTCCACAACACCAGGAATACAAATACAATAATAGAAATAAACAGAAAAAAATACTATTTACAAAGCAAAGCTACACAAGAAATAAAGAGAGAGAGAGAGAAAAAAAAACATTATAAACAAAGTAAAGCCACACAAAAATATCCACAGGTTGCAGTCACACAAACTTTAAATGAGTGATTAATTATCATAGTTAATTCTATCCTAACTAATTAACTAACATAAACAAGAACCTTGCAATTTTAATCTAGATTAAAAAGAAAAAGAAAAAAAAATCAATACTTCTAGCAATACCTAAAAAATATTAACTAAGACAAAATTTTCCAATTTAAGTTTGAATTGTGATAAAGTCCCGCAGTCCCTGACGTCATTAGGTAACGAATTCCAGAGGCGAGGTATTTCTACAGTATAGGAAGATGAGTATAAAGACGTTCTATGATGAGGGATAGAAAGAAGTGCTTGATGTCGGTTTCGAAGAGTTGTAAGAAATTGAAAGCACGATAACAGATAATTCGGAGTAGAAGTATGCAAGATTCTAAAGAGAAGAGATAGTGAATGTATTGTTCTTCTTTCCTTCAGACGCGCCCATGAAAGTAACAGGATGGAAGGTGTTATATGGTCAAATTTACGAGTATTGCAGATGAATCGTATACACACATTATGAACACGTTGTAGTCTCTCAGCTAAGAGTGAACTTACATTAGTTAGTAAGGAATGTCAACAATCAAAATGGGGCATTACAAGCGTCTGAATAAGATTCTTTTTAGACTAAGTGGTAGAAATTCTTTCATATGGAACAAGGAGTGAAGTTGAGAAAATATTTTTATACTCGACCATGCCGAAATGTAGTAATTATACACCTGGTAGCAGACCTTTAATGCATGTCATTAAAAAACACCTACTCATTAAAGGTCAGGTCTTTCAGCCAATGATGACTCAGGTTACAACTGTTCAGCCAATGACAGGTCAGCTTTCTACCGTTATAAAACCGCAAGTATAGATTATTCTCGGATATGCAATCGAAAGAGAATTAGCGAAAAGTCACGGAGGCTGAAAATCCAATACTGTCGCAGAAGGTTATGTTCTGTTACTATAATAATTAGCGTTAATTGTAAATAATATTCAAATAAATTCAATTTGTCATCTCGTTTTTCAATGTCGAATTCAATAATCAAGGTTATAATATTATAATATTATCAAGTTTAAGGGGACTACATCAAGGTCAATGACATTATTGTTCCTCGGAAAAAATCAATACTTTCGCGTCTGCGCACATCTCACAATTCACGACCTAGAACAAGGTCACTTCCGATCTTGTCAGTTACAAATAAAATGTATACATCTGAATACCGGTAATTTCAAGTTAGAAATATGGTCGAGCATAAAAAGTCGTATGAAACTCGCCTATAATGGTAATTAAGAAGCTCGTATGAAAATTATGAAACTCGCTTGCGCTCGTTTCATAAATATCCATACTCGATTCTTAATTACTATCATTATAGGCTCGTTGCATAATGTACTATATTGAAAATGTGTGTTACTTGAGTGTTCCAATTTAGATCGCTATCCATAAAAATGCCAAGATTTTTAACGGTTTCACTGTATTTAACAATAATCCCACAATAATAAGAATTGGTAATGAAACTAAAAATGTAAAATATTTGTAAATAAACCATAACCTATATAATTTCATGTCCCTTGATAAAATTCACAACGTAGTTACTATACTCTAATACAGGCATTATAGTAATAATTATTTGATAGAATCCTATACTCAGTAACATTAGTTTCACGATAATGTGTACATTTTTTAAAGAGGCTCTTCGTATCTTTACTATTTATCTTTTAATTAAGATTCCTACATTTCTTTCAGTGCGACGAAAGGATTCCCAATTCTGCTTTCAAAGAGTGGCGCCAACTTCACCCAATAATTTATCGTGTTATCATTATACAGGGACATCATTTTATTTTTACTTCAATTTTTATTGTACCTGAGTTTTGGAATGTACTTCACTCCCACCCCCCTTCTACTAGTAAACTTCCAACCGTTCACGACACAGAGCCGAGGGCGCGTAAGCAGTACTGACCGAGGTCCACACATGTGCTGAGGTACACTCGTTATGAGTGACTAGTTGGCCGGGATCTGACGGAATAAGCGCCGTCTTAAATCACTTCGTGATTTACGCATATCATATATTATTTCAATGTACCGAAGTACATATGATATTTCCATGCAGTGGATAAAGTATCAGCACGTAGAGCTGAAAACCCGGGTTCAAATCCCGGCGCCGGAGAGAATTTTTCTCCGTACCGTTACTCTTTCATCGTATGATGACGCAGAATATCTGCATGGAAACATCATAATCGGTACATGAATATAATATATATGATATGCGTAAATCACGTTAAGACGGCACTTATTCCGTCGGGTCCACACCTGTGGAGTAACGGTGAGCGCGTCTGGCCGCGAAACCAGGTGGCCCGGGTTCGAATCCCGGTCGGGACAAATTACCTGGTTGAGGTTTTTTTTCGGGGTTTTCCCTCAATCCAATACGAGCAAATGCTGGGTAACTTTCGGTGCTGGACCCCGGACTCATTTCACCGGCATTATCACCTTCATTTCATTCAGACGCTAAATAACCTAGATGTTGATACAGCGTCGTAAAATAACCCAATAAAAGAAAAAAAAAGATTATTCCGTCGGATCCCGGCCAACTAGTCACTCATAACGAGTGCACCTCAGCACATGTGTGGACTTCGGTCCTACGTTCATAGACATCTATGACGTAGTGCAGAGGGCGGCCACTAGAGGGAACCCAAGAGTTGGAACTCAATCAGAGACAATTCTTTCCGACGCCGGGGTTGTATCCGGTGTGGCTTAGTGGATAAAGCATCAGCACGTAGAGCTGAAAACCCGGGTTCAAATTCCGGTGCCGGAGAGAATTTTTCTCCGTTCCATTACTCTTTCATCGTACAGTCTGATATGTTTTTTAGATAATATTGTTCTAAATTAAAACATTAAGTAAAATTGTTAAGTAGGATAAAATCAGTCTGTGAATTATTATTGTTACAATATTTTGTTAGTGGTATTTACATTACCTCTAATTTGTCATGAGAATATCCATTTGATAATAATAGTCTTAGCTATAGTATAATTATGTTCGTGTATCTATGTTCTCTTATTGTTATATATAAATAAACTTTGTTTTTTTTTTCCTCTAATATTATACACATTAAAACTAAATGATGTGTAAATCTTCATAAAACTATGGTATTCACTTAACTTTAACCCTTGCTTTCTCCGTTTTTAATAAATGGCGCTTGGCCCACTATGGCTCTGAACCCTTCAATTGTAATATTGACAAAATTCTGCATACGCCACTACTTTCTCTAAATGCGTTGCAGGACGAAGTGTTATGGAAAGAGTAAAACGTTTGAAGAGAAAGTATATGCTATCTTGATGACACTCATTTTTACGTACTTACAAATGGCTTTTAAGGAACCCGAAGGTTCATTGCCGCCCTCACATAAGCCCACCATCGGTCTCTTTCCTGTGCAAGATTAATCCACTCCCTGTCATATCCCATCTCCCTCAAATCCATTTTAATATTATCCTCCCATCTACGTCTCGGCCTCCCCAAAGGTTTTTTTCTTTCTGGTCTCCCAACTAACACTGTATATTCATTTCTGGATTCGCCCATACGTGCTACATGCCCTGCCCACCTCAAACGTCTGGATTTAATGTTCCTAATTGTCAGGTGAAGAATACTATGCGTGCAGTTCTGTGTTGTGTAATTTTCTCCATTCCCCTGTAACTTCATCCCTCTTAGCCCCAAATATTTTCCTAAGAACCTTATTCTCAAACACCCTTAATCTCTGTTCCTCTCTCAAAGTGAGAGTCCAAGTTTTACAACCATACAGAACAACCGGTAATATAACTGTTTTATAAACTCTAACTTTAAGATTTTTTGACAACAGACTGGATGACAAAAGCTTCTCAACCGAATATTAACACGCATTTCCCATATTTATTCTGCGTTTAATTTCCTCATTTTTATAATAATAATAATAATAATAATAATAATAATAATAATAATAATAATGATGATGGTTTATTTTAGCTGGCAGAGTTAAGGCCGTAAGGCCTTCTCTTCCACTCAACCAGCAAAAAGTTTACATGCATATGTATCAACTTACAAAGAATTCAACAATTTGATTTAGATAAGAGCTACATGTAGGCTATATAAGAGTTATTTACGAATTAAACAACAGAATACTATGAACTATTAATTAAACACTGAAATACAAACTATGTAGCAGAATTAAGCTAAAATACATAGAATGTTAATATATTTCAAATAATGTTAGATAATAGAAAGAGATTATTATGACACTATTTTGAAAATACAGCACTATCAGGATGATGTCTAAAGGAAGGAGTAACAATGTAGACAGTGATAGTTTAAGTAGGGGAGAGTCGGGTAGTGTCGGACATCGGGTAATATCGGACAGTGAGTTTCTTTCATCTAGCACACGATGATAGTACCTTGTTGACATGGTTACGTTTCTGTGATGTCGCATAGAGAAACGTAACCATGTTATTCAGGTACTACCATATGATGGTAGATGAAAGAAACGCACTGTCCGATATTACCCGTTGTCCGATACTACCCGACTCTCCCCTAAGTATGATTGGAGTGAAATGCTAAGAAGGTTATCTTTTAAGCTGTTTTTAAGAGTGTTTATTGTCTTGCAGCCCCTAATACTTTGTGACAGGGAATTCCATTGTCGCGAGGTGGATACTGTAAAAGATGCTGAATAACGAGATGTTCTATGAAGAGATATACTTAACGCGCCACAGATAAGTTATCTGGTATTTACGTCGTGGTTAGAGTATAGGTAAGAGAAACGAGGCGAAAGGTAATTTGGTGTTGAAGTGTGCAGAATTCGAATGAGGTGAAATTGTAGAAAAGATGGAAAAGCAGTAATCTAGTTTTGATAGAATAAAATTTGTAATGCTGAATAAAATTGCAAAAAATGACCGTCCTGTTCATGAGCAGGCATACCTGTTGGAGTCAACTCCATCAGCACTAGAGCTACCGAAAGGGCTACAACAGACTCTTGAGTTTCCATCCTGTGTTTGGGGATTTTAACACTACATTGTTTCGTCAATAAGTTCCTCACAATCCCGAAGTTACTTTAGTTTCAAGGAAGACGGTTGAAACGACGTAAGAATATGAGAGCTGCCTAACTACGAGCTGCATTGTTTGTACGAGTAATTGGGACTCTAAAAGTCACACGACTTCCATGTGGAAAATCGGATCTCACGGCATGGGAGAGACAGAGCATGGATCACAATACAGATTTCATCCGTGAGCTGCATGCCAACATCCGGCTCTGTCTCTCGTAATAAATTGCTGATTCTTTGTTTTATCAAGTGACGAGGTTACGGCCTTCGCATGGAGAGGGAGCCACATCTACAATAGAAGTGAGTTTATAACAAAGATGGCCCACTTACATCTTTTATAGCATTGGCTTCTTGACGTCTTTTGTAGCATTGCTTCCGCTATTTTATGCTTCCGTCTATGAGAATTTAAAGAAAGAATATAGTTTGAATTATGAGATACTTGGAAATAGGTTTCCAGATTGTACTCTCGGTTTCCAACATTCATTTTCTTATACCGGTATTGGATAAGCTTTTTATGCTCGACCGTGCCGAAATGTAGTAATTATACACCTGATAGCAGTCCTTAATTAAAGTACACTTATTCATTAAAGTTCAGGTTTTCGATTATTCTCGGGTATGCAATCGAAAGACAACTAGGGAAATGTCACGGAGGCTGGAAATCCAATACTGTCGCAGAAGGTTATGTTCTGTTACTATAATAATTAGCGCTAATTGTAGATGATATTCAAATAAATTCAATTTGTCATCTCGTTTTTCAATGTCGAATTCAATTTCAAGGTTATATCAAGATTAATTTTTATCTTACTCTCTAGATTATATCAAGGTCGTCGACATTCGTTTCCCGGAAAAAAATAAATACTTTCGCGTCTGCGCACATCTCACAATTTATGAGGGAGGCTATTGCACTCACTCTCATAACAATAACATGAATACTTATGAATAATTTCAAGTTAGAAATATGGTCGAGCATAATAAGTCGTATGAAACTTGCCTATAATGGTAATTAAGAGCGTCTTAATTACTACCATTATAGGCTCGTTGCATAATGTACTATTATGAAGTATACTGTGTTTCTGAATGATGGTAACAGTTTCATACTTGTATTTATAATTATGATATTATTATTATCATCATTATCCTTATTAAGTAGCATTTTATGGACTAAAGATATCACAGAAACAAAACAAACATAGGGGAGAGTCGGGTAGTATCGGATACGGGTAATATCGGACAATGAGTTTCTTTCATCTACCACACGATGATAGTACCTGATTGACATGGTTACGTTTCTGTGATGTCGCATAGAGAAACGTAACCATGTCATTCAGGTACTACCATATGGTGGTAAATGAAAGAAACGCACTGTCCGATACTACCCGATGTCCGATACTACCCGACTTTCCCCTATAGGGTAGAGTAGCATAAATCACACCGCTTCCTAAATCGCACCACTGCTAGTGTAAAACAAACTTACAGTAGTAGTGTGGCATCTAGTGGTATTGTTACAAACTACCATATGAACTTCCACCATGTCACTTCATTTCTGCCACTTCTTTGTGTCAGCAGCGTGGTGATAGTGTATCTAATATAATCGCTCAGGTGGATGTATATTTAACTAACATTTTGTAACTAAATAACGGATTTGTATGCAAAGGAATCCATAATCTTAAATATTATTCGTTTAAAGAGATGTTAAAGAACATTGAACTTAGTAGGATCAAACATTTGGTGATTATAGGCTAGAATGAAGGAAATAATACATTATGGCGTAGTTTCTCATTGCACTTTGTAGGTGCCTAATTCGCACCGGTGCGATATGAGCAACTGTAGCAATTCTAACCGTACAAAAGAAGGCCCCAAAAATTTTAACTGAACTAGGAATGCATCAGGTGGGTGCAATATCAAATGGTGAAAAGGGCGTTAATACAAGTGTGTGTTGTACAAGCGCACCAGGCATTTTGTGCCATCTATAATAATTTTTAAACGTCAAACAGTGCATCCTTCATTATCAGCTGGTGCTCCTCCAGGATCGTTATTTGTTTACTCTGAGTCAGGTTACATCAACAGTGAACTATTTGTCGAATAGCTCAAACATTTTATTTGCCACTCAAACCTGCCATAGAAAAAAGTGCTGCTTCTGTATGTCCACCTATACGAATCATTCCAAAAATTTAGAAGCTAGATTATCTCGGGAAAATGTTATGCTCCTGTTTCAGCTTCCTCGTCATAATACTCATAGGCCCAGCCTTTAGATGTTTCTATCTTCAAACCATATCAGACAGCTACATCATGAAGCAGTTCTTAGGTGGCTTCGAGATAATCGTGGAGAAAAGGTGACGCAGTTTACAGTTTGAACTGCCTGGTGAACCACATGGCAAATGTGTAACAATAAAAAACGCATTCAGAAAGTTTAAATGTTACGTAATTAACGCTCAATTTTTTCAATTTCATTTGAAGATGCGTTACTCTTTTTCATTAATTTCAATAAACTTATAATTTGCATTTATTACATTATTCATTCAAATACTCTTCAATATGTTCAATATTAAAAGCTTTCCTTCATTCTGTTCCCTGCAGATAAAGAGGTACGATTTAAGAAACCGCAGGTGCTATTTAGGAAACTAGTTGTCTAAATGGCACCATTGACATGTGTTTCGAAAATGTCATTTTAATTAAAAATATTAGATCAAATTCAAGGATTCTTTTTTACATTGAAGGTAAATGTTCTGGGAATGTATCTCTGTAAAGGAATGCAGAAAATAAAAACTGTATGTTCAATAAAAATTATAAATGCTAAGGTGGTGCGATATAGGCAACCTTACCCTATAATGCAATTGTTAAAAGGACTATATAGGCTACTGCTCAGAAACATGGCATTTGAAGTGAAGAACAATAGCAATACTACATTCTACACTCTAGGGAGATGGATTTCTGGTGGGGATCTGCAAGAGTATCAAGGAAGGACAAAATTAGAATCACTGTTGTAAGAGAAAAAAAAATGTGTAAGGATCGCTTGTAGAATTTATAAACAAACACATCAATTAAGGTGGTTTGGTCATATGAAGGCGCTGACAAAAGATAGATTGACGAAAGTGTGTGACTGTATTCCAATGGGAAAAAGGAAAAGGGGAATACCAAAATTGACATGGACACAAGCAGTAATTAGAACAATGAAAGAACGAATTAGGAAGACGGGGCATGGGAGAACAGAGAAGAATTGGAGAAGGCTATAGAATCCTGAAAATGGATGCAGAAAGATGTCCTAGATATTGTAAAGCCTGATAATAAAAGCGAGTATTAATGAGAAATGAAGATGAACACATCATTTGATACTCAAAACCTAAAAAATTTGCAGGTTGTAAATTAAAGAAAATGAGACACTGTTGAAAAATAGCAACTCCATATGATATAAATCGTTTTGCGTTCTGTGGTTTGCGAAAATAAATTGAGTAACAGTGGTATAAAGGTTATTTCGTGGACATTTCTGAATTGACTATCTGTCACATCGTTCGATTGGACGTGATACCGTCACTGATTTGGCTTATGACCTTTGGCCTCCCAGGTCACCAGACTTGACACGCTACATCGGGGTATATGTAGCATGCAGTTTGTGTGCCACCGCTACTCCAGGACCTTGAAGAAATAAGATATCGGATCATTGCTGTGATTGCATCCATAAAGAAAGATACTCGTGTGTTCAAAAGAGTGTGGCAAGAATTTGACTATCATATTTATGTATGCCCCGTAACAGGGAGTTATCACATCGAATGTTTAATTATGATTGTAAGAACTTTGAGAGTTTCTTAAACAAGTTATATCGTTGAGATACACAAATTTACATAGAATTTTAATCTACTTGGTTATTTAACGACGTTGTATCAACTACGAGGTTATTTAGCGTCGATGGAATTGATGATAGTGAGATGATATTTGGCGAGATGAGGCTGAGGTTTCGCCATGGATTACCTGACATTTGTCTTACGCTTGGGGCAAACCTCGGAAAAAACCCAACCAGGTAATCAGCCCAAAGGGCAATCGCACCCGCACCCGAGCGCAATCCGGATCGGCAGGCAAGCGCCTTAGCCGACAGAGCTACGCCGGTGGCTTGAATAAATATTTCTGATTGGAGAGATTGTAAGATCACAATGTCATGGCCATCTAAACTCAGAACCATTAAGAAATGAGTATCCATGGAATGACGGTCTGTTTTATTCATGATCACGAGTTCATGGCCGATTTTTTAATGTTGCTTTTTGTTGCAATGAATACTATATGTGATTTCAGAATAATAAGAGCTAAAATGTAGATATGAATGTTAAATTTGTTATTTATTTGTGTTACATGTAATATTTAAGTAATGAAAGATCGAGGCAATGCATTAAATTCTTACTGAATGAAGTTTGTATATTGAATATTAAATTTTCTTTGGCAGTGCTGGGACTTTACCCGTAAAAAAAGGTTATTTACATTACAGTAAAATACTTGCAAGTAATGCGTAATGAACGAAATAAATGTAAAATACGTAAAAACCTCCAGGAACCTTTATGTTTACTCTTT
Source organism: Periplaneta americana (assembly GCF_040183065.1). Lineage (NCBI taxonomy): Eukaryota > Metazoa > Arthropoda > Insecta > Blattodea > Blattidae > Periplaneta > Periplaneta americana. The sequence goes on along the minus strand of NC_091132.1, from coordinate 188,154,761 downwards.
TTTTGTTCGGTTTGTGATAAAAATTTACCGTTTGAATTGCCAACAAACCTAGTTTATAACTCGAGGCTACCAATTAATGTTAAAAAATGGAGACCTTAAGAAGATTTTGCAGTGCATACCGAATGAACTGAAAGGTTTCTACACAGAACTGTACACGACCAACAAAGATAGTAATGACAGTGGAAGTGAAGATTGTAAAAATAAGTTTATTAATGTTGTGACATACAAAAAGTCTATTCAGCCATGCCTCCCAATTCTTTGATGATTAGTCATTTACCATATAAAATTTGAAAAAATGATTACGTTTAATGAGTTGGTATGTTCAAGTCATAATAATTACCTTAAACTGTTATACTACAAAAAGCCTTTATCACTGAAATAATTTATTTTTCAAACCCCACAAGTGACAAAAACAAAACTTTCGGGAAATCATTAAAATCTGTTTAGTTTAATTAATTTTATTTTAATTGTCAAAATGTATGTAACAAATGATATTAGGTGCTAAATGTTAGGTTTATTCTCTATTAGTTGTGTTTTATAATACAGAGTGTATACAAGTGATTCGTCAGGTTTTGACATCGTATATCTTCAAATGTATAATGTCTATCCATTTGTACTAATAGCCAATCGAAAGAGCACATTTTCAAGTTCTGTACATATCATTCCAAATGTTCTATGTGCCCTTCTCGTGTTACCCAACACACATCTATGCGGTAGTCCAGTTCGACCCATACACGTTGGAGCATGTCATTGTCGATGTTCCACAGCGCAACAGTGATGCGAGCCCGGAGTTCAGCCAATGTTGTCGGCATGTAAGCATTCTCTTTCACGGACCCCAAAGAAAACAATCACAAACTGTGAGGTCAGGAGACTATGGGGGCCACCTGAGGACTTCCAAATCATCCTGAGCACATCGCCCAATCCACCGGTTTGGAAGTTCCTCGTTCAGATATCGACGCACTTCTCTATGCCAATGAGGCGGAGCTCCGTCTTGATGGAAGATGAAGTTTAGGTTGTCATATGTCAGTTGAAGAAACGACCAGTCCTGCAACATTTTTAGGTACGTCGCATCCGTCACGTTATTCTCAGCAAAAAAGTGGGGTCCGTAAACCGTGCTCCTTGAGACAGCACAGAAAACATTCAATTTTGGAGAATCTCTTTCAGTTTCCACTGTAACACGTGGATTTTCAGCTGAAACACCTGATCGTCCTGAGCTTTTTCCTTTACACAAGCACCCTTTGTCTTTCAACTGTCGATACCACTGCAGAATGCTTTGGTGGGTCGGTGGGTCTCCTCTGTACTGTCTCCGGAACGCATGCTGCACAGTGATGATGGATTGAGTACTCTGATATTCCAAAACACAAAATGCTTTTTGTTGATCAGTCACCATTTTACCAACCGCTACTAGTGGGTCACTGAAGAGTCAGAATGAAATCTGAAATGAGAGATGCCAAATTTAACAATATATCCTCTTTCTATTGGCTATGAGTACAAATGGGTGGACATTATAAATTTTAAGCTATACGATGTCAAAACCTGGTGAATCATTTGTATACACTGTGTATATATAATGTCTCCCAAAAAATAAATTAGTTAGGATATTATGAGGTGTTCGCAACAAACAAACTGAAAGTAAGCAAAGCATTGCTATTTTTCTAAGTATTAGAGCGAATGAAAATAAGTATCAACAATGTTATAATCTATGTGAAAACTACAGTATAAAATCACAAAAAAAAAAAAAAAAATTGCTGCAACAGATATTTTGCTTATCAGCACTTAAAAGGAAAAAAAGTAATTGATGTTTCGATTGTCAAACTCAATTTAATGTTAGTTTATTACTCCGTATACATATTTTACATGTAAATTACACGTAAAATACTTACAGGTAATTTACTCGCCCAATCCTGGCAGTGTCTAAAGCAGGTATGCTCAAAATTGTAAAAGCGCCGATTACACGGATGATGCTGCACTGCATAACACACACTGTGTACGGACTGGGCTCCGCAACTACATTGCAGCACCGCCTGTGGCATCGCTCTCATACTCTAACAAATACGGATAATAAACTGAATTTGAAAAAGGAAAGAATATACACTGTAATATTCAGTTATTACATTATGTATTATATTTAATATAGTTATGATATTATTATTATATCATAGATAATGTTATTTTCATATCCCACCATGCATTGCGGTCTGTTCAACATGTGCATTTTTTTCTGCAAATAATCGGAAATCTATTTCCAACAAATTTACTCAATGCGCAGCTGGCTCAAAAAATGCTCATCTGTTAATCGGGATCTATTTTTGGATTTAGCAACTTTCATTCTCTAAAATAATTCTTCGCACACATATGTCGAGGCGAAGGTAGCTAACATAGTGGCAGCGAATAAGCTCATCTTGGGATATTTCGTTTTGTTAATTTTTTAATACTTCTATGCTTGTCAAGTCATATTCTCTGCATTTAGTTCTCAATTCTACGTTACTTAGTAAATCAATTAACTCGTCCTGGAACTGCACTCTCACGGATTGTACTAAATTTGCTACGAAAGGATTAGCAAAAAGATTAATATCACTTTCCATACGTCTAAAATCACTAAATCTGTGTTCTGTGAATTCAAATTTGAGTTGTTCCAGTACACAGATATAATTAACTATATTTTGTTCAGGCGCCATACATCTCTTTACAAGTTCACCATCCGTGAAGGGTTTTAGTGCCTTAGCTAATTCCCAACACACTACATAACTTGCTCCTAAACATAGACTCTGAATTGTTCGACTCTCTTCAGTGTTTGGCCTTTTATTAAGTGCTTTCAATTCTTGAAACAGTAGTGCCTCTGAAAAATTATTTTATCATAACATGTATTTCTGTTGAAATAAAATCACCACAATAATAATAATAATAATAATAATAATAATAATAATATACCTAACAATAGTGATAACAATACTACTACTACTACTACTACTACTACTACTACTAATAATAATAATAATAATAATAATAATTGTAATATACCTAACAATAGTAATAACAATACTACTACTACTACTAATAATAATAATAATAATAATAATAATTGTAATATACCTAACAATAGTAATAACAATACTACTACTACTACTACTACTACTACTAATAATAATAATAATAATAATAATAATAATTGTAATATACCTAACAATAGTAATAACAATACTACTACTACTACTACTACTACTACTACTACTACTAATAATAATAATAATAATAATAATAATAATAATAATTGTAATATACCTAACAATAGTAATAACAATACTACTACTACTACTACTACTACTACTAATAATAATAATAATAATAATAATAATAATAATAATAATAATAATAATTGTAATATACCTAACAATAGTAATAACAATACTACTACTACTACTACTACTACTACTACTACTACTAATAATAATAATAATAATAATAATAATTGTAATATACCTATCAATAGTAATAACAATACTACTACTACTACTACTACTACTACTACTACTACTACTACTACTAATAATAATAATAATAATAATAATAATTGTAATATACCTAACAATAGTAATAACAATACTACTACTACTACTACTACTACTACTACTACTAATATAAATAATAATAATAATTGTAATATACCTAACAATAGTAATAACAATACTACTACTAATAATAATAATAATAATTGTAATATACCTAACAATAGTAATAACAATACTACTACTACTACTAATAATAATAATAATAATAATAATAATAATAATAATAATTGCAATATACCTAACAATAGTAATAACAATACTACTACTACTACTACTACTACTACTACTACTACTAATAATAATAATAATAATAATAATAATAATTGTAATATACCTAACAATAGTAATAACAATACTACTACTACTACTACTACTACTACTAATAATAATAATAATAATAATAATAATAATAATAATAATAATAATAATTGTAATATACCTAACAATAGTAATAACAATACTACTACTACTACTACTACTACTACTAATAATAATAATAATAATAATAATAATAATAATAATAATAATTGTAATATACCTAACAATAGTAATAACAATACTACTACTACTACTACTAATAATAATAATAATAATAATAATAATAATAATTGCAATATACCTAACAATAGTAATAACAATACTACTACTACTACTACTACTACTACTACTACTACTACTACTAATAATAATAATAATAATAATAATAATAATAATAATAATAATAATTGTAATATACCTAACAATAGTAATAACAATACTACTACTACTACTAATAATAATAATAATAATAATAATAATAATAATAATAATTGCAATATACCTAACAATAGTAATAACAATACTACTACTACTACTACTACTACTACTACTACTACTACTACTACTAATAATAATAATAATAATAATTGTAATATACCTAACAATAGTAATAACAATACTACTACTACTACTACTACTAATAATAATAATAATAATAATAATTGTAATATACCTAACAATAGTAATAACAATACTACTACTACTACTACTACTACTAATAATAATAATAATAATAATAATAATAATTGTAATATACCTAACAATAGTAATAACAATACTACTACTACTACTACTACTACTACTACTACTACTAATAATAATAATAATAATAATAATAATAATTGTAATATACCTAACAATAGTAATAACAATACTACTACTACTACTACTACTACTACTACTACTAATAATAATAATAATAATAATAATAATAATAATAATTGTAATATACCTAACAATAGTAATAACAATATTACTACTACTAATAATAATAATAATAATAATTGTAATATACCTAACAATAGTAATAACAATACTACTACTACTAATAATAATAATAATAATAATTGCAATATACCTAACAATAGTAATAACAATACTACTACTACTACTACTACTACTACTACTACTACTAATAATAATAATAATAATAATAATTGTAATATACCTAACAATAGTAATAACAATACTACTCCTACTACTACTACTACTACTACTACTAATAATAATAATAATAATAATAATAATAATAATAATAATAATTGTAATATACCTAACAATAGTAATAACAATACTACTACTACTACTACTACTACTACTACTAATAATAATAATAATAATAATAATAATTGTAATATACCTAACAATAGTAATAACAATACTACTACTACTACTACTAATAATAATAATAATAATAATAATAATAATTGCAATATACCTAACAATAGTAATAACAATACTTCTACTACTACTACTACTACTACTACTACTACTACTACTACTACTACTACTACTAATAATAATAATAATAATAATAATAATAATTGTAATATACCTAACAATAGTAATAACAATACTACTACTACTACTACTACTACTACTAATAATAATAATAATAATAATAATAATAATAATAATTGTAATATACCTAACAATAGTAATAACAATACTACTACTAATACTAATAATAATAATAATAATAATAATAATAATAATAATAATAATAATAATTGTAATATACCTAACAATAGTAATAACAATACTACTACTACTACTACTAATAATAATAATAATAATAATAATAATAATAATAATTGTAATATACCTAACAATAGTAATAACAATACTACTACTACTAATAATAATAATAATAATAATAGTAATAGTAACAATAATAATAATAACGTTGGTATATGAATACATATTACAGAAAACAGCTTCCCTGTCACTTCGGCATGTTCTGGATGGCAGAGCGTATAATGTCGTTTTATGTTGCACAGTAGTATTCCTGACAGTACTTTACAACAAAGAAAACGCTTTACCGAACACAAAACAATATGGTATATGTCGTTTGCTTACAGAAGGTTTTGACTGTGTCATTGTCCCGCACTGTTTGTACGTTTACTAAGTACTTGAATTGCCTTCCGCAGTCATCCGTCGAGCTTCGAACGAGGAACAGCACGCTCTACATTCGAAGGTTGTGATTACAGAACGTAATCGCGAGTCAGAGAATGAGGTCTAAAGTGATCACTTACGCACTAGTGTTTTAAAGGCTGGAGCTTGATTAATCTGGCTCAGGATATGGAATGATTGCGGGCTTATGTGAGGGTGGCAATGAACCTCCGTATTCCTTAAACGTCATTTGTAAGTAAGGAAGTAAGTGTTTTAAAGGCTCACTTTACACACTGATATGTGGCTAAAATGTAACTTTACGTACTATCGTAGAAAAACACATATGTTTTTTTTTTAATTTCTAGACATAAAATTGAATATTTCGATTCACATTACTTTGTGATTATGATTATTTTTTACGTATTTTCTTCTGTTCAGTAATAAAGCTCTTACCACACTTGTATCGAAATGTATTGTTATCCATATTTATACACATATTTTAGTTCCCTCATAAAGATATAAGGAAGAAATTTTCATTTGCGTGTATAGGAATCCCATACAACGACGCTGTGCTTTGGGATCTGGAAATGAAATTGGTTTTGCAGCGATTTTCCGTGAAATATATGTAAGCAAGTTGTGCTGGTTGCCATGCCAACTTATAAATAAGAAAGTGCCGCTTAGTTTTTTTTTTTTACCTTGAAAGCGCACAAAAATAAACTTATTTTGCGGTCGTAATATTAATGTGTGTTACGTGTGCGAGGCGTCGTTGTGCTGTGCTGCCATCTAGGCAGTAATTTCAGGTGACGAAGCAATTTATATGCAAATGATCGCCGGCGCGTGATTGACTCGTCGCACGCCCGTTAAACGCTCTCACAATCGCCGGAGTTACGCCCGCCCATTCCAGTTGTCATTCGACTCTCGAAGAAGGCGATAACGGGCTAAAAAATGTGAATTTCCTTCAGTCCGGTGAGAAAGAACTGCAAAACAGGGTAATAGTTTAAGGGCATGAAACAGACTTGAATATACCTTGGGGTCGAAGGAGACTGCATCATGATATCCGAGTTACATTCAAGTTTTTTCATAGATTTCCGTAACATTTGTTACTTGAAGATTTCAGAAAGTCTCTCTTCATTGAGTTCGTCATAAGCATGGGTGGGCAACTCGTGCTCTCAAAGTGTCAATACAACCTCAGTGTAGGTCAGACATGTCAATTGATGCCCACAGGAGGAACCGCCCAGGAGAGCCTGAGCGCTTTACAGCGGAAAGGAAAGAGACAGACGAAAGAGGTGGTATATGCCGCTTGGTCGAGCTATATTCAGGGATGGCCGGCACTGATTCAATAGATAAAGGAAAGAGAATTCATTAAAACTGTATCCATGTTAATTTTTAGATTTTCCTGAGAAGTATAAGTGCATTCTACCTCACTTCGATTATTGCGACGTTTTGTTCAGTGATCTCAGGATTGATTCCGCTCAGAAACTACAGCGTGTTCATAACGCGTGCGTCCGCTTCATTTGTAATGTTCGATACTATAATCATATCTCACCTTCTTTCAAGAAGTTATCGTGGCTTAGGTTACATGAGAGGAGAAATCTGCACTCACTTTCTCTCTTATATCGAATTATGCACTCTTCATCCCCCTATTATTTATTCGCTCGATTTCATACTCTCTCTCGCTATCATAATATTAATACTCGATCACAACGCGATAACACGCTAGAAATTCCACTTCACGCATCGTCTCTGTATTCCTCATCCTTCACTGTTGCTACCTCTCGTCACTGGAACTCTCTGCCGCCTGAAGTCAAGGGCTGCCGAACATTGAATTCTTTCAAATCCAAGTTAGAAAATTATCTTATGACGAGTTGCCAAACTAACTTACTATTATGACAAGTGTTGTATTGCATGTTTCCACGTTTTCACATTTTTTTTATGTTCTAATGATATTCAACTTATTTTATATTTTTGTTTTCATATTTTCCGATAATGTTATATCTCTAATGTGATAAGTTGAGCTATATATAATCTTAATTTTCCTTATTGTATGTACTTAGAAATATTGTATTCACTGTATACTTTATACTGCACTATTTTATTACTAATATTACTATTATTATTATTATTATTATTATTATTATTATTATTATTATTACTATTATCATCATCATCATTATTACTATTCTTATTTTATTATTATTATTATTATTATTATTATTATTATTATTATTATTATTATGAATAATTGTCTTTTTTTTTGTATGCCTCATTTATTTTGACCTGCTGTTCACATATTATTATGCTTTTTTCTTTCTTTCTGTATGTTATATATTATATTATGTCCGATTTCTTCTTATTTGTTGTTTATTTTTTATTATTATTATTATCTTATTCAATTTTGTGTGTAAAATTGTAGTGTAATTTGTAAATTTGTAGTGTTTTTGTAAAGCAGTCTTTACTCCTGGTTGAGTGTTAGAGAAGGCCGTATGGCCTTAACTCTGCCAGGTTAAATAAATCATTATTATTATTATTATTGTTATTATTATTATTATTATTATTATTATTATTATTATTATTATTATTATAAGAATGTAAGTTTTAATTTTAAGTTTGATTTTTTTATTCAAAAGAAGTATTTTCTCATCTTTTCGTATAGAAAAGTGAAATTTTCAGATATAGGCCTTTTTATATAGTACCCTTACAGAATGTCTTCGTAAATGTAATATGCCATATATACGTATTACTAAAGATAGTGTACCGAAAATTGAGAAAATATTCGCATGGAAATTGTTTGCAAGGAAATGAATTAACAAAGCAACTACTGTTACATCATAATCAAAAGCTACGTGCCCATCTGTTGTTAAAATTTCAGCTCTATAGCTTCAGCAGATTTCGAGAAAATAATTTAATATTCTGATGATAGGAAGTTGCTCATCAATATCACCTTAAAAGAATAATGCGATAAGAGTTTTGTTATGGAATATTAGTTACACTTAAAACAGATACAGTACCTAGGTAACTTTGCTTTGTACTGTAACATTGTTTTGATTAGTTTATTGATTACTTTTGTAAGGCTAAAGATACCGTCAATATAAATTCCAACTTATCATGTCATACGCAATCTCTTTCTTTGGAATATCACTTTCTTTATGAATGATGTATTTCATCCACTTAATACAGTATAATATTATACTACTATGGAATTTAAGTGAATATTCCTTCTTAACTCTCTATTATGTTATTAAGATTTAAAACGCAAGTGCAATATTAAGAAATCAGTGTTAGTACTTTTGTTTTACAGACAATATAGATAATATTAAACAGAAAGAAGCCATATAAAAATAACGACGTAAAATTTTACGTTCCGTTTGAAGTTTGTGCACCACTGTTTTCTTAATCCAACAGGTTGCTTATTCATATACACAACCCTTCCTCTTTCCATACTTAGCGCTTGCTGCCCGCGCACGACGTCAAAGTCAGAAAAATGCGCTTGCTTTGACATCACTGGTGTAGGTGGAACGGATCTGTATTAGCTGTAGTGTCTGTATGCGGTTCTTGCAAGACACAAGTTCGCTCGCTCTGAAGTAAGTGGCGGCTGGTTTTAAGTGAAAAACAATATAATCCCCAGATCATTCCACTTTAGTGAGGAGTCGAAAGAGAAAGAGTTTTTTTTCATTAAGAAGGGAGGTAAAGCTTGTATTATGTTCTCTTACACTTTATCATGCATGACATTTTATGTTACAAATAAACACAGTGAAGGTTTTAATAAAGAAATATTGTCTAGATCTGCTTTACAACAGCTAAAGGTAAAAATGGAATATCAACAAGGTGAGACATATCAAATATCGTTAGCACGTTATGCGTGCGAGTTACAGAATTGCACGACATTTATGATCGACTAGTTAAGAGCATTTATGGATAAATTTGAAATGTGGCAGTATCATGTAGAACATATACAACTTCACTTTCCTTGACTATAAACTATCTTGAAGAGTGATAAGAAAATATTCTTATCAAATATAACATAAGACCCTACTTCAAGACCTACAGCAGAATTCACTGGTAAGTTTGGATAAACAGTGACAATTGACAACGAATCGAGATTTTTCTGAAATCTTTTTGGCTTACAGCCGATAGAAGATCCTGAAAATTTAGATCTTCAATATTGATAAATCTACAGAACAACACGGCACTCAGATTCAAACGAAATCAGGAATCGAACTGTTCGTAATGCTGCCTAAGTCAGAATTTCCAAATATACTCTTTCCTTCCACATATACTGTATGTGCTTGGATCAGAATTTAATACAAGAAAGAGTTGTAAAAGCTCTGAATGTACGGAAAGAGCTTAGAAGTAAGTTTATTTCATTTACCGTCACATGTAAAAAATACTTCCTTGAATTTGTGATCGTTTGCGAATACAGACTATTACCTTTGTGAGAACAGAGGAATACTCTTTAATGTACAAAGACTTGTAAATTCTCGCGTTCTATGTTTCAAATAAGACATATAATAAGAAATATTAAGAAATAGTATAATAATAAATAAGTGTTGCAGCCATATTTGTTGTATCTTGAAACTGAACTAGTTTACAAAGCTAGGAAATAATATAACATTGTTATGTGTGTTTAGATACAGTCTATCTAAAATTACTATAGTTATTGTACCATGCGTCATTCTGAAATTCAAATCATGGAGTAGATATCACGAGCACCTGCATGAGCCGCCAGAGCGCACCGTGGCAGTGAACTGCTTTTGCAGCGAAACTACAAACAATTGTACCTGCTGCGGCTGGCTCCGTCTGTCTTTCCCTCTTTCAAGTTTTTTTTAGCACTTTGTGAGCACGAGTTGCCCATCTATGTTCATAAGACTACGTATAACGTCTGCAGCGACCACAGATTGCCTCTAGACGACTATTCTCTCTACGAGGTGCGTTTGAAAAGTTCGTAGCCTGACACATAAATGGCATTGAAAACGTGTCAACAATGCAGCCATTGTTAGCGGCTGTCTGACATTTTGTACAAGCACGAAAAATTGTGATTTTCTGTTGACTACATTGTGTGTACTTTAATTTTGAAGTTAGTGCGCCGAACAGATTGGCAAAAATATAAAATATCGAGTTTCGTACTGTCATTAAATATTTCGTAGAAAAGGGAATACGTCCAACAGAAATTAAAGCAGGCATTGATGCTACACTGGAGGAATCCGCTTCATCATTTTCGACTGAGAAAACAGGCGGCACTACTTAAACATGATCGAGAGAGTGTGGAGGATGACCCCCGCAGTGATCGTCCACAACAGCAACAAGTGAAGAAATCGTAGAAAAAATTCACGGTATGTTGTTCAATGACCTTCGACTGAAAGTGCAGGAAATTAGCGAGGTTATGCGTATCGAAACTGAACGGATGCGCCACAGAATAATCCTAATTTAATTTCTATGTCAGGTTACGAACTTTTCAGACAACCCTCGTAGATTTTCAAAAGGTCACTGTGACGGGACTACATTTTTAATTTAGGGGTTTTCGAAAGTAAAACATAATTGCAAAAAAAAAAAAAACAACAAAACAAAAAATCAACAAGAGGAATTTGCACATAAAAATATTCGTTCCTAAAAAAATGAAAGATTTGACTTTTGTCCAAAATATCGTTATTGAATTTTAATTTCAATTATACGTTACCAGGGATTGATTTTGTGGTGATTATTTTATCTCTATTTCGATGCTTATTTTACTATGATTTTAGTGAATATTTCGTGGAAATACGAAGGTTTTGATTAATATTTCGTGAAAATACCAGTTAGGATACGGGATATAAAATTAATATTATGTACAACAACATGTATAAATCCATTTACTAATTTTATTTGTTCCAAATTTCCTAGTACTTCATATATTGTGAACATTAAATTAAGTACATAAATAACATTTTTTTCGTGAAAATTAGGCCTACTTCCAGTTATAGTTTACACATATTTAGAAAATGTATTGTAAAAAAATACTCTGACCGAAATCACAGACCAGGGCGAGTTCAGTCTAATTCCAACCAGCAATACTTTCACCAGTTCACAGAAGTTAACTATCCTGCTATTGAATATGAAGGCTGAGAATAAATTTTAACATTTGTATCTGAGAAATGAACTCGTCGGTAAGATAAAGTAACTGTGTAATATGTCGAAAATCCTCTCTCTCTAGACCTTTCAATGTTTCAGACAGATAATTAAAGCACTCGAAAATATATTGAAGCAGAACTATTGTGGTTCTCGTCTGATTCAAAGAGCTTGTAAGTCAGAACCAGTATGGACAATAAGAGGGTTATGAATTAAATAAAATCAAAGATCAAACTTAACCAAAACAATAAAATTGAATAACAAAGAAATTCTCATGTGATTAATAATGGCGAATCTTACAGAAAGAGAACAAATTGATATACTGAAGTTTTTCTCTTCATTATGTACACTTACATTGACATCATAAAATTGAGAGAATTCTTACAAATAAAAGTTTGTAAATGTTACAAAATATCACTTTGTTCATTTTGAGACCTTACGAACTAAACAATGGGAAAACAATAACCATTTTAGACTTCTTACTTATTTTGTATTATCTCGCTTGACCTGGCTGATTTTTCGTGGGCTATAGGCTACTGAAGATGATTGTGGACCATATTGCACTCTATGTATACAATACATATAATAATTGTTGAATTCCGACAGGTGGCTTGGATGGCATTCGTGAATCACGCTGACAGATGGGGCATTCTGTCTCTGCCCTTGATAGAGCCTGGTCTCATCCACAGATGAGTAGCCTGATAAGTAGAACAGTGCAAAGGGAGCAGTTTTTCGACACAACGGCAACAGGGCAAGGGTTGTAAATTCACCTTGTGTACCCGCAGAGGTCTGACTCTGCGGTACACAGGATAGCTGCAAGCAGTAGGTACAGCTTAGTAAAGCAAACGTCAATACTGAAGGAAGATGAGAACAGTTCGGTTCTAGTATTACGATGCCTGAGGGGGAGAAAATTCGTTCGGCGAAATTTAAGAGACTTATTTCCGAATATGGTGATATTTTTTGTTGCAGCGAAGATAAACTATTCTGCAAATTGTGTAAAATATCAGTTTCAGTAAATAGAGCATGTAATATTCTAAGACATGTAAATAGGGATGTACACAAACGTGCCTTCATGAAGTTGAAAAAAAAAAGGCGAAAATATGAGCAGGGTCATAGTTCTTCATCCGTGTTCCATGAAGAAATGTGTGATGCGTTTTGTTAAGCATTCAAGAAGATACGTCCTGGTATATCTCTTCCTCCTTCTCCTATACTTACTCGATGGGATCCTGATTGAAGGCCTGCATTTATTACTGTAAATATTTCGACCAGGTCCAGAATGTTATTCAATCATTTGATGTGAAAGATGCATTTGCAATACCAATAGCCCAACGTCTGTTGGTTGATTCAAGCGTAAAACAACAATTGGAATACATTGAATCGAATTACGGGTTTATTCGTGATTGTATAACAGCTTTAGAAAAGTCTGGTACAAAACTGGTTGATCAGTTTTTCCTATTGCGTGATCTGGAAGAAAGTGACTCAAGTAGACGATAAAATTGCTAAAATAATATCTGCGAAAATAACAAATATGTTGAAAAAAATGGTGGATATTATAAACTTTGCAAGATTAGTGACAGTATTTCTGGAGATAAGGATTCCTTTGAAGAACTAACAGAAGTTGAAAAAAATGTTGTACAGGATTTTACGTATGCCCCAGTTGTTTCAACAGACGTAGAAAGAAGCTTCTCCACGTATAAGGCCATGCTATCAGATAGGCGATAATCGTTTTCTGTTAATAACGTACAAATGTCATTTGTTGTGCATTGTAACAATATTTGGAAGAAAAGTGATAACGTATAACATGTGCATTAATAAATCACACTCATTGTAAGGAAAAGAAAAAGACAAAAAACAATAGTTCAAGTGCTTTTGCGAATAGAATATCATGAACCCGTTACAAATAAACAGTGATTTTGTTTGCGTTCTGTATGAAATCATACATGTAAAGTATATATTATTTGTTTAGGATGAAATGGTTAATTAGTTTTGCAATTTTGTTATCTTAAATTATCTGTAGGAAATTAATTGCAGAAACGTTAGGGAACTGTGTCATTTCTATTGTGTCGTCTGTACGTGAACACATCGTGTACCTGACCGTCGCTTGTACACGGGGAACACGCCGAGTAACGTCGGAACCCTTGCTATGATGCCATTCTGTCTGTCATGTGCTCCGTCTGCACCGCTCTACTGATAAGCCTCAGCGGTCCATTACCCCAAACTCTTCCTGAATCAGCGTCGTGAATCCGATTCTGACAAGTGGGTCATCCTGCCTCATCCTCCGCAATCGAATTGCGTGATAGTCCCAGGTGCCGTGAACCCCAAGTCCTTCCTATAGCTATCAGCACTGGAAATCCGTCTTCATGCCAGCCTGTTTTTAGCTACTGCATGTGATAGATGAATGAGGGGAAGGCGAAAAGTGTTGGTAGAAATAGAGAACGGGAGTACCCATTGAATTGTTGAATTCCGACAGGTGGCTTGGATGGCATTCGTGAATCACGCTGACAGATGGGGCATTCTGTCTCTGCCCTTGATAGAGCCTGGTCTCATCCACAGATGAGTAGCCTGATAAGCCTCAGCGGTCCATTACCCCAAACTCTTCCTGAATCAGCGTCGTGAATCCGATTCTGACAAGTGGGTCATCCTGCCTCATCCTCCGCAATCGAATTGCGTGATAGTCCCAGGTGCCGTGAACCCCAAGTCCTTCCTATAGCTATCAGCACTGGAAATCCGTCTTCATGCCAGCCTGTTTTTAGCTACTGCATGTGATAGATGAATGAGGGGAAGGCGAAAAGTGTTGGTAGAAATAGAGAACGGGAGTACCCATTGAATTGTTGAATTCCTACAGGTGGCTTGGATGGCATTCGTGAATCACGCTGACAGATGGAGCATTCTGTCTCTGCCCTTGATAGAGCCTGGTCTCATCCACAGATGAGTAGCCTGATAAGCCTCAGCGGTCCATTACCCCAAACTCTTCCTGAATCAGCGTCGTGAATCCGATTCTGACAAGTGGGTCATCCTGCCTCATCCTCCGCAATCGAATTGCGTGATAGTCCCAGGTGCCGTGAACCCCAAGTCCTTCCTATAGCTATCAGCATTGGAAATCCGTCTTCATGCCAGCCTGTTTTTAGCTACTGCATGTGATAGATGAATGAGGGGAATGCGAAAAGTGTTGGTAGAAATAGAGAACGGGAGTACCCATTGAATTGTTGAATTCCGACAGGTGGCTTGGATGGCATTCGTGAATCACGCTGACAGATGGGGCATTCTGTCTCTGCCCTTGATAGAGCCTGGTCTCATCCACAGATGAGTAGCCTGATAAGCCTCAGCGGTCCATTACCCCAAACTCTTCCTGAATCAGCGTCGTGAATCCGATTCTGACAAGTGGGTCATCCTGCCTCATCCTCCGCAATCGAATTGCGTGATAGTCCCAGGTGCCGTGAACCCCAAGTCCTTCCTATAGCTATCAGCATTGGAAATCCGTCTTCATGCCAGCCTGTTTTCAGCTACTGCATGTGATAGACGAATGAGGGGAATGCGAAAAGTGTTGGTAGAAATAGAGAACGGGAGTACCCATTGAATTGTTGAATTCCGACAGGTGGCTTGGATGGCATTCGTGAATCACGCTGACAGATGGGGCATTCTGTCTCTGCCCTTGATAGAGCCTGGTCTCATCCACAGATGAGTAGCCTGATAAGCCTCAGCGGTCCATTACCCCAAACTCTTCCTGAATCAGCGTCGTGAATCCGATTCTGACAAGTGGGTCATCCTGCCTCATCCTCCGCAATCGAATTGCGTGATAGTCCCAGGTGCCGTGAACCCCAAGTCCTTCCTATAGCTATCAGCATTGGAAATCCGTCTTCATGCCAGCCTGTTTTTAGCTACTGCATGTGATAGATGAATGAGGGGAATGCGAAAAGTGTTGGTAGAAATAGAGAACGGGAGTACCCATTGAATTGTTGAATTCCGACAGGTGGCTTGGATGGCATTCGTGAATCACGCTGACAGATGGGGCATTCTGTCTCTGCCCTTGATAGAGCCTGGTCTCATCCACAGATGAGTAGCCTGATAAGCCTCAGCGGTCCATTACCCCAAACTCTTCCTGAATCAGCGTCGTGAATCCGATTCTGACAAGTGGGTCATCCTGCCTCATCCTCCGCAATCGAATTGCGTGATAGTCCCAGGTGCCGTGAACCCCAAGTCCTTCCTATAGCTATCAGCATTGGAAATCCGTCTTCATGCCAGCCTGTTTTTAGCTACTGCATGTGATAGACGAATGAGGGGAATGCGAAAAGTGTTGGTAGAAATAGAGAACGGGAGTACCCATTGAATTGTTGAATTCCGACAGGTGGCTTGGATGGCATTCGTGAATCACGCTGACAGATGGGGCATTCTGTCTCTGCCCTTGATAGAGCCTGGTCTCATCCACAGATGAGTAGCCTGATAAGCCTCAGCGGTCCATTACCCCAAACTCTTCCTGAATCAGCGTCGTGAATCCGATTCTGACAAGTGGGTCATCCTGCCTCATCCTCCGCAATCGAATTGCGTGATAGTCCCAGGTGCCGTGAACCCCAAGTCCTTCCTATAGCTATCAGCATTGGAAATCCGTCTTCATGCCAGCCTGTTTTTAGCTACTGCATGTGATAGACGAATGAGGGGAAGGCGAAAAGTGTTGGTAGAAATAGAGAACGGGAGTACCCAGAGAAAAACCTGTGCAATGTCTGCTTTGTCCAGTAAAAATTATATCATGATCTTGTCGAGGATCGAACTCGAGCCGCGTGGCCACAGACCCGTTTGTATGTTACAAAGCGCGTTCCTTTGCTTTCCATGTCCATGCAACTAATCACAGAATTAGTTATTTCGCTTTATGCCAGTAGCAACTTCTCGTAATTCGTCCGTGTGTCGCATTGATCTATCACCTTGTCTCAAAAGTCGGTTCTTTTCTTTCCCTTATCTCCCATTTTGTTTCGCGAAGCGTTTCCATCCATTAGAGCGTGATAAAAGATTTACCTTGTTTTATGTACGAGTATCTGTCACAACTCCTTCCTTTACCCCTGCAGCCGTGAAGTGTAGCCTACATGGGCCCCAAGAAATAGTGATGATGCTGAAAGATTTCAGTACGTATAATTTTATGTAATATGGTTAGAAGATGTAGGATGAAAGAAGTCACGATCGGAACAAGTGCAATTTAAATTTTAGTGCCTGAAATGAAAGTAACGTTCATTAGGAGTTACTTGACTTAATCCCAAAATATTTTAAATTTTTAACTTCACTACCTGTCATTAGACTACAATATGGTAAATTTGAAAATCATGAACGCTAAAAACCGTGAACTCTAATGATTGGGTTCATGATTTACAGTCAACTTCGGTTACAGTGAACCTCTGCGGACCAGCATATTTCATTCACTATATCCGAGGTTCACTAAAGCCGAAGTGTGTGTTTTTATACTACTAACGTTGCTATACGTTATTTATTTTATTTATTTATTTTATTGCTAGTAAGTTTGAAATGAATACAAGTTAATAAATACAATGAAAGATAATCTAGCCCACTCCTGAATGAGTAAGACTCGTGCTCAGGTGGGGATTCCAGTACAGACAAAAATAAAATTAAAATTGAGAGTGAATACAGATTAAATAGTGTTTAAACCCAAACTATAAATCCAATACATTTTTTTTATATTTTTAAATTAATTTGAAGAGGATTCGTGATTGAAATATTATTGAAATAAAATTTGTTTAATCTGGGACCTTGACTCATGCTATGATAAAAAGCTGCATTTGTTTTACATTTTGGTTCAGACAAACCCAGAGAATTCATATTTTTAGTTCTATATTTATGTATATTACCTTTCAAAGTTATTAAAATTTGTATGAAAATATTTTAATAAAATAAAATAATACTTTTGTTTAATGTTGAAAACTTTGAAATGTTTAAACAACAATTCAGTTGGGTAATCTTTCTGGTTTTTTAAACAAATTTGTATTATGATAAAAGAGTGATGGAACGGAGAAAAATTCTCTCCGGCGCCGGGATTTGAACTCGGGTTTTCAGCTCTACGTGCTGATGCTTTATCCACTAAGCCACGCCGGATACAATCCCGACACCGTTGAGAATCGTCTCAGATTAAGCTCCATCTCTTGGGTTCCCTCTAGTGGCCGCCCTCTGCACTACGTCATAGATGTCTATGAACGCAGGACCGAAGTACATACATATGTTGAGGTGCACTCGAATGAGTGACTGGTTGGCCGGGATCCGACGGTATAGGCGCCGTCTTAAATCACAAAGTGATTTATTACGCTTATCATATATATTTTGATGTACCGAAGTACATATGATATTTCCATGCAGATATTCTGCGTCATCATATGATGAAAGAGTGATGGAACGGAGAAAAATTCTCTCCGGGTTTTCAGCTCTACGTGCTGATGCTTTATCCACTAAACCACGCCGTAGTGCAGAGGGCGGCCACTAGAGGGAACCCAAGAGATGGAGCTTAATCTGAGACGATTCTAACCGGCGTCGGGGTTCTATCCGGCGTGGCTTAGTGGATAAAGCATCAGCACGTAGAGCTGAAAACCCGGGTTCAAATCCTGGCGCCGGAGAGAATTTTTCTGCGTTCCATCACTCTTTCATCATATGATGACGCAGAATATCTGCATGGAAATATCATATGTACTTCGGTACATTAAAAATAATATATATGATATGCGTAAATCACTTCGTGATTTAAGACGGCGCCTATACCGTCGGATCCCGGCCAACCAGTCACTCATTCGAGTGCACCTCAACACATGTATGGACTTTGGTCCTGCGTTCATAGACATCTATGACGTAGTGCAGAGGCGGCCACTAGAGGGAACCCAAGAGATGGAGCTTAATCTGAGACGATTCTAACCGGCGTCGGGGTTGTATCCGGCGTGGCTTAGTGGATAAAGCATCAGTACGTAGAGCTGAAAACCCGGGTTCAAATCCCGGCGCCGGAGAGAATTTTTCTCCGTTCCATCACTCTTTCATTATATGATGACGCAGAATATCTGCATGAAAATATCATATGTACTTCGGTACATCAAAATTTGTATTACTTTTGTCTGTAGTAAAATTAGCGGATAAAGGTATGATTTATAAGTTCCACCCCAACCTATAATACCATACATAAATGTAGACTGAAATAATTCTAAATAAATTACACGTAAATAGTTAATTGACAAAATATTTCTTAGAATAACGAAGTAACATAATGTTTTACGTAATTTATTACAAACATAATGAATATGATTATTCCATTTTAAATGATTATCAATAATTATACTTAAGTATTTAACCTCATTAACTTCATTAATAACTGAACAATTGCAATTTAAATCGTAACAATCAGAATTATGCATTTTACTTTGTAGTATAGATGAAATTGGTTTATTACTTTTATTATTTAAAGAAAATGGGATAGCTATTGTTTTATCTTTATTAATTACAAGTGAATTTAAATCGAACCATTTTGTTATTAATTTTAAGCCGCAGTTTGCATTATAACAAGCATCAGTCCAAGTTTTTCCACTAAAAAGTAAAACAGTATCATCGGCATACGAATATAAATCACCTTTATATTCCTTAAGGTCTATCATTAAAAGGTAATTAATATATATTAAAAATAAAATCGGCCCAAGGACTGTTCCTTGCGGAACATCTATTTTAATTTTAATAAATTCACTTAAATCATTATCAATTTTAGTAGGTTGAACTCGATCATTTAAATAAGATTTTAATAAATTAAAAGCATTATTTTTAATTCCAACACAATTTAATTTCTCTAATAATAAATTATGACTTACAGTATCAAAAGCTTTTCTTATATCCAGAAATATACCAACACACTTAAAACCTTGATCAAGTACCTTAATAATTTTTTGAGTAACATTGAAAATACATACAATATTAATGTCCACTTGGGACAGACCACATTCAATATCAGTAATAATGTTCACTTTATCTTCCAACTTAAACACTTTATGCTTCTACATTCAGATGTTCACAGTTCGAAACTTGAATCTAATCTGACCATGTAGGTAGTAGGCACTGACTGATTTCGCACCTCTTCTCACTAGAGGAGGTATGCTACTGTGTACTCGGCCTTGGAATTTCCCGGTTCACTTTTACAAAGATGGAGGAGGAAGGGTTGAGGACCATTATACTCTAATCCTTCTTGTATTTACCCTTTGGTCATCACTCTACTCCCTTTTACAAAAGAAAACACTTTACCTTGCTATTCTTCTAATAACCTCTTTTAAAGAAGTCAGAACTAATCCTTCCTTTCTCCCTCACTGCGTACACTATTCTCTTTAACATGTTTCAAGCTGTCCAGGAAGCTGAACAAATCCTTGTCTTTCAATGCACTTAAGGAGTAGAAGGTTTGAGATTTTGTTCTGAACATATTCTTGGAAGTTTATAGGACAAAGGGTTACCTAAATTACGATTTTGGTCATTTTAAAATTACATTTTCTTGGGGAAGTTCCAGTTTTAGGTTCACTATAACCGAAGTAAGGATTCACTACAAACAGAAATATTAAAGTAGGGCTGCTTTATAATGTATGCGGGTTGGGACCAACGACTTAGGTTCACTATAGCCGAATGTTCACTATATCCAGAGTTGACTGTATTTACTTATTTGCTTACTGGCTTTTAAGGAACCCGAAGGTTCACTACCGCCCTTACATAAGCCCGCCATCGGTGCCTACCTGAACCAGATTAATCCAGTCTCTATAATCATACCCCACTTCCCTCAAATGCATATTAATATTATCCTCCTATCTACGTCTTAGCCTCCCCATATGTCCTTTTCCCTCCGGCCTCCCAACTAATACTCCATATGTATTTGTATTAATTGTAAACCTGGCTGAGTGGAAGAAAAAGCCTTTAGGCTTTAACTTTGTCAGATAAAATACAATTTATTATTATTATTATTATTATTATTATTATTATTATTATTATTATTATTATTATTATTATTAGTTGTAATTGTGTTCTAGTATAGTCCTGATCAGCTTACTTAATACCCTAAGGATGAAACTTAACCATTTTCCCCCCATTACTACATATGTTAATGGATTATAGTGATTTTCTAATCTGAAGGTTGGATTTTCTTTTGCCAACTTCGTTTCGAATTTCGATACTGAGAAATTCTGCAACTGGTAGTGATTTTCTAACTGTTATGTTGGCAGCAGGAACAGCTATTGTCGGTAGTGAACATTCTGAAAATTCAAATTGTTCTAGATTTCTGAGCCGATTACTGGAAGCTAGTGAAATTTGAACATACTATTAATTAATATCAGTATTATATTAGTACGTAATAGTTATGTTTTGCGTTGCGTTGTGGTTACAATTCAAGATTATAGTCAGGTAAGTGTAAATAAATATAACATACTTGGGTGTGATACATGTACTTGGGTGATCGATAGAAAATGCGCACGGAGAGAGAAATTATAACTAGAATAGCAAAATTATTAGGAGTAATTAGGCCTAAGTATTCTTAAGTATAATTTCAAAGCGGCATTGGGTTTTCGGAGTTTGTACTAATCATTTCACGTGATCAAATAAAATACATTTTTAGGTTAGGTCTCGTGAGTCGTAAACTGTTTAGTCAAAGCAATGAATTTCATGTTGTCAGACAAAATACATTTTAATATTAGATCTTATTAATCTACTAATTTCCAACATAATGTGCGAGAGGTCCAGATGGAAAATATAGACCTACTCTTTCATAAATAATTGAACCATTTAGAAAACGCCTCCGAACTTAAAGATGAGATGTAGTAAATAAATAAGTAAGACATCGTTATTGTTAATAATAATAATAATATTATTATTATTATTATTATTATTATTATTATTATTATTATTATTATTATTGTTGTTTTACGTGACATTATGATTTTTTCTTCTTTGGTGATATCTGTTATTAGTTGGCAACACTGAAAAGACTGCCAAATTAGCCTTTTAGGAACTGCTCTTACGTGATCCTCACAATACCAACATTGAAGTATACCATGTTATTTATGTGTTTGTTTATTTATTTAATTTTTCAACACTCTTATCTAACACAACACAAATTCCACAATTTGGGACATCTGGCCGAAATCTACGGCTGACCACTAGGATCCAGAATACAAAGCAGAGGTTAAATTAAAAATACAATATGATTGCGGAGAGAATATGGAACAATGATAAATTTAAAAATAGAGTACAATTTGATTTCGGAGAAACATGAGATGAAAATACATTGAAGAGTAATGAAATGAAGTAAGAAAAAATTACATAGTATTATACAAGTGATTGTGTAAAATGGATAATGAATCTCTCAATACCATTAGACAAATTTTGTTAATGTCCTCATTAGAAAATTTAAGAGAAAGGAGAATGGTTTTGGTTAACTTAAATGAAGTTCCCCTAGCGCCAAAAAGAAGTCCTTTCACTTCCCATGTATTAATATTCATTGTTCATGAATTATTTTACCTGATGTAGTTTCTATAAATGAGTCTTTGTTAATTTGCGGGGCATTATGATTTTTTCTTCTTT
Organism: Periplaneta americana; assembly: GCF_040183065.1. Classification (NCBI taxonomy): domain Eukaryota; kingdom Metazoa; phylum Arthropoda; class Insecta; order Blattodea; family Blattidae; genus Periplaneta; species Periplaneta americana. The sequence goes on along the minus strand of NC_091132.1, from coordinate 188,132,088 downwards.
GGTTATATCTGGTAGTTGGCAACACTGAAGAGACTGCCAAATTAGCCTTTTAGGAACTGCTCTTACGTGATCATCACTATACCAACATTGAAGTATACCATGTTATTTATTTGTTTGTTTATTTATTTGATTTTCCATCACTCTTATCTAAATAATTATACATAAAATTCCACACTGACGAAATAAATGATGCAATAACTAAAATTAATGACGACCTGGACTCAATCTGGACATGGACACGGAAATTCCGACTTAAACTAAATCCAGAGAAATCACAGTCAATCATTGTGGGCCATTCACGTTTGTTAAGCACTATTACCATACCAAATTTGTCCCCGATTAAAATATAAGGCACCGAAATTCCGTTTAGTGAATCAGTACAGAATCTAGGTATTTATATTGATAAAAGTTTAAATTGGAACATTTAAGTTGCAGAAACCTGCAAAAAAGTATTCTCATTAATCCACTCGCTTAGGCGATTGAAGAATTTTCTACCCTTTTCCATAAAAAAAAATGTTAGTGGGTACTCGTGATGCCCCACTTCGATTACTGTGATATTCTGCTTACTGACCTAAGCGTTACTTCGGCGCAGAGACTACAACGTGTTCATAATATGTGCGTCCGTTTCGTCTGCAATATTCGCCGGGCTGATCACGTAACACCATCCCTCGAAATGTTGTCCTGGCTCCGTCTAGAAGATCGTAGGAAAATCCACTGTCTTTCCCTTCTCTTTCACATATTGCATTTCTCCATTCCCGTCTATCTTGCGTCTCGTTTTCAAAATTTATCCACCCATCATAACCTAGACACACGATCACAACACTCCTCAATATTATCCATTCCCTCCCACCGAACATCCTCATATTCATCTTCTTTCACTGTGGCTGTTCCTCGGCTTTGGAATTCCCTACCGAGTAATGTCAGGGACTGTCAGACATCAAACCAATTTAAGAATAGACTAACGAAATATTTTTCTAACAATTCTTGTTAACAATAATAGCTGTTTCAGGTTTCTCAATGTTTAATGGTCGTATATCATAGATAAACATCTAAATTATTATTATTATTATTATTATTATTGTTGTTGTAACTATTTCTTACCAATGTTTATTATTGTCACACTAACATTACTTATCCAACTTTCATTATTTACTTTCATGTTGTTTTATGGTATAGATATTAATGTAATAACTATGTAAGCAATTGTATTCAATTAGAATTAGAGTCTGGCTGGGCGGAAGAGAAGGCCTGCTGGCCTTAGCTCTGCCAGATTAAATAAATAAATTATTATTAAATTATTTTACCTGATGTAGTTTCTATAAATGAGTCTTTGTTAATTTGCATTTTCACTTGCTGAGTTGCGGTATATAATAAACACCTTATGTAAGTCTTCGGAGTTGAAATTCTGACTATTGCCAGCTTACAGACTTATAGGAGTACATAGAAAATATTCTTGCACTCAGAATTTAGTAGACCATCTTTCAGCTTGTAAACTGTATTAAAACTGAACATAGACTCTTCTCTTATAACTCTTACTTGTCTCCACTCTAAACACCCTTATTGAAAGGGGTAGTCTGTGGGGGTGGCTGCCTCACCATCACCATAGGTACTTGGGAGAGAGAGAGATGGCAAGTTATCTCTTTTCCTTCCAAATAAAAAAAGCCAACTTAAACCTCTTGCACAATAGAAGGAACTGACATGAAAGAGTGCAATGACAGGCGAAGGATGGGAAAATTCTGAATGTGCAGACAGTGTAGAAGTCGCTGACCAGCCGAGACTCTCGCGTGGCAGCATTGCAAATACAAAGAATGCAAAACATCAGCATGCTTGAGAAAATCTTAAAAACTTAAAAAATTTGGCGGTATTTTAGTCAATCTAGAGAATCTGTCCCTTAAGGTATACATCGATTCTTAGGATAAAAATCCACATTTTTCCTTAATGTACTTCAAATTTTGGTGACATAATTCTCGGGAGTAAACTAAGCAATTTAGGCCTATATAATTCAAACTTGAAAATCGAATTTGGGGCCCAAAGAATTTTTTTTTTTTTTTTTTAAATTAATACTATTTTGGACCGATCAAACTCCGTTAGACAATGATTTAGGGTAAAACTCTTTCGTCAAAATGATCCCCTACATATTGAGAATGTACTAACAAATTCATCATCATCATCATCATCCTTCACGAATTAGGCCTCTCTAGACCTGTTTCGGCCCCATCTAGCAGTCTTCTTAACGGTCTTCCTGGTCGACGATGTCCTCTAGGTTTATATTGCATCATAATTTTTGGGATTCTTGACTTTTGCATTCTTCTTACATGATCTAGCCAATTGAATATGTATCTGGTGATTTTTTCTTCTACTGACTCTACTTCTAATTGTTCTAAAATTTCTTCATTCCTTTTTCGGTCTAAAAGAGTATATCCTGCTGTTCTCCTGAAAAATTTCATTTCCGTTGCTTTGATTCTGTTCATGTCTTTTTTCTTTAATGTCCAAATCTCGCTTCCGTATAGAAGGGTGGGTAATGCTAGTGTATTATATATTTTTATTCTTGTAGATTTTTGTACTAATTTAGCTTTTAATGTATTGTTTATTATTCCTAGAAATGGTGTAAATTTGGTAATTTTCTTGTTCACATCTTTTTCATTTTGATAAGATATTTCACAACCCAGATAATTGAAATTTTGCACTTGTTCGAGGCATTGGTTATTGTGTATTATCTTACTTCTCACTGGGTCTTGTCCTAAAAATGCCATTACTTTTGATTTTTGTGCTGAAATTTCCATCCCAAAATCTTTTAATATTTCATTTAATGTATACAATCCTCTTTGTAAATTATCCTCTGAATTGGAAATTATGACTTGATCATCGGCATAGGGTAAGGTATTTAATGTTAGAGCACTGGTTATTTTGATTCCTGATGTGTAGATTTGGTTCCATTTTAAAATAATTTCATTTATATAAATATTAAATAAAGTTGGTGATAGTGGACAACCTTGTCGAACTCCATTATTAACTAATTTTCTTTCGGATATACAGTTATTTATTTTGACACTTATTTTGCTGTCCGTGTAGATTTCTATTATATTTTGGAATAGCAAATTTGGAATATTTTTTTCTTGTAATATGTCGAATAAAAGGTCTCTTCGGACTTTATCAAAAGCTTTCACAAAATCAATAAAAGCTATATGGGTTTCTAAATTAAATTCTCTTCTTTTTTCCAACAATAGTTTGATACTAAATAATGGATCTACATATGATCTTCCTTTTCTAAAGCCATTTTGACACTCCAGAAGGAAAGTTTCAGGATGTTTTTTTAATTTTTCATTTAAAATCCTACTAAATATCTTATAACATGTGTTGAGGATACTAATCCCTCTATAGTTTTCAACATTCTGTTTATCTCCTGTTTTATATATGGGAATAATTACACAAATTATTTATTTTGAACTATTCAAAAGATAGGCTGTGCCACATTATATAAACTCTTTAGAAAAAAAAGTATATTTTTTGAGAAAAATGATTATAATCGATGGAAAATAATAATTTAAGTTTACAACATAGCCTTTAAACTTTAATTTGATACTTCAGTGATGTCTTTTGCCCAATTAGAAGTCTACGTTTTGTCCGTCGGTAGGATAATAAGTGCCGGAAAATGTGAAATAGGAGAAAACAGACACTGAAGATGGCTTAAGGTATGGAAAGTATAGTCTACTTATATTGTAAATGCCCAAATAATTATGAAATTATTGCGACTATTTCGTTTATATGATTTATATGACGTCATTCCATTTTTGCAAATTAATGAAATTTTGAATTTCAACCAATCACAGTCATACAGTCGCGATAATTTCTGCACCTCGATTTATCACCATCAATTTATCGCATGCTCGTTCTTTTGTTTAGTCAGTGTCGCCAACTGTTCCCACGTAAATCGATGAGTATGAATGCATTGTATTAAATAAAGTGCGAAATCTTACTTCCACATCTACAACTTCATCTTCTAATTCCATGGCCATTGTATATATAATTTATTTCAAGAAATAGTCTGCCCAGGCATCCTGGGTTGCCAAAAACACAGAATAACACACATATAAGAATAGTAATGATTACAGTAAGATAGATGAGCCAAATTTAAATGTGAACTAGGAGCTTAAGTTTAAGAAATAATAAATTTGTACATATATTTGTAACAATCACACACTAACGAATAGAAAAGGGGGGGGTATTATGATATTCCGTATAAATGATTTTTCAGAATTGCCACAGACCCTTTAATGGTTGAAGTAATTATTTTTGGAATGATGTCATGGATTCCAAATGTTTTGATAGTGTTTACAGTTGATCGTGGGATGGTGCCCCTCGCTCCGATCATTAAACCATGTACTTCCCAGGTGCCTTCCATCTGATATTTTTCTCGAAAATACGGAATAGTAGGCTCATAAATTTGTTGTTTTTCTTTGTTGACCTCGGATGGTTGGGTCTGGCTCATCTCAAATCTAACAGTTGGGTCCAGTATAAAGCCTTTACTATTAGTCTTGTCTGGAGCCACGATGTCCGCTCTTCTAATTCCGCCGCCTTCAGACGCAACGCAGTGCACCTCTTCATGGACCTCGAAGGATTTGTTTCTAAGGGCTTGTGCTATTAGTTTTCGGATGTTATGATGGCGTGAATTTCTCAGGAGTTCTCCATGCTGACAGGATCCTAGGACGTGTGCTAAGGTTTCAATCTCGTTGCAGTATCTGCAACGGAAACCGTCCAAGGATCTCCCATGAAGACTTCTCACTGGTGACACTCCTTCATAACAGTTGTTCATTTAATTAATGTATTAATCAGGTTATTTGTAATTATACTATAAAATGTTAAATTAAATTATGATTTCCGCAGATAATGAAAATGCATTTCTGTTATAATAACAAGAGAAAAGCGCAGTACATCTAATTAACATTTTTAAACCTGTATTTCGCTTTTCTCAATTGGCATTACTGAATAACATTCACTTTCTTTATTGCATTAATCGTTATTCATCTATTTCGACTTCACAATGTCTGACTAGATTAAGTATTCATAAATATACAAATTATTAATATTTTGTGAGCGAATTTAGAGATATATTATTTACATTTTTATTTTATTCACGAAATAGTCCTAATAAATGTCACTCGAGGTCTGAGATTACTATAGGCAATGCGTACAAATGGTATATTTTTTAAAACTAGAAGAAATGAGCTTCTAGATGAGGCAAAGACATTATTTATTAAAATTGTGAAGAAATCTGACATTTCTACAATCGTTGTATACCTTAATAATAATAATCAGATAATCCCTGCGATCACCTTTCCCAAACTAGCAGTTACAGCGAAGGATTCTGTATTGAAGTGCTGGTTGGACTAGTCCATTACATGGGGATGGACGTTAAAATGCCATTTATTAATGTCTAAAGAACTATTAAAAGTTAATGCAAAATAATGGATATTAATGACCAAAATGCGTAGAGAAATATAAAAGAAAATAAAAGCGAAATAATGGCCTAATGGGTTTTTGTAACCAAAATTCAACACAAAATAACCGCACAGAACAAAAATGCTTTTAAGAGGAAAATATACAAAAGAAAAAAAAAAGTCCTAACGAACATGTGTTAAGATCCCCATTTATCATAAAACATTTAAATACTAAAGCAGCTATAGACCTGTTTCTGGCTTATCAGAAAGAAAAAATGAAATTTCAACACACTCCTAACCTAGAAATCTCTGGTCTCTGAGCGCGTTCTTTTGTTTCCTGAGCCGATGGCCTGCCTCTCTTCTGCCGCTGACATCTCGTTGCTAACTGGACACGTTTATCGCGTCTCTGTCGACGTGTCCGCCACTGCTGCGAGCTAATGAATTTAGCGAAGAGAATCTTACGGCGCCCTGACAATCAATTAAGCGGGCCACTCGCCGCGCCTCTGACGCGCTCACTCAATTAACGGCTGTGTACAGGGTGTGCATGTTGCCATGGAGACGACGGGATAAATAAGATATTAAAGATGACTGCACCTTGGCTTCACATAACGTTCAGCTCTGCTTAGATAGACTACAGCAGGCATGTCAATTGATGTCCACAGGAGCAAGCGCGCGCTTTAGAGCCCAGGAGAGCCTGAGCGCTCTACAGCGGAAAGGAAAGAGACAGACGAAAGAGGTAGTATATGCCGCTTGGTCGAGCTATATACAGGGATGGCCAGCACTGATTCAATGGATAAAGGGAAGAGAACTTATTAAAACTGTATCCATGGCAATTTTTAGATTTGCCTGAGAAGTATAAGTGCATTATAAGAATGTAAGTTTTAATTTTAATGCTCATTTTTCAGAAGTTTGATTTTTTATTCAAAAGAAATATTTTCTAAACTTTTCGTATAGAAAAGTGAAATTTTCAGGTATAGGCCTATTTATTTAGTAGCCTTACAGAATGTTTTCATAAATGTAATATACCACATATACGTATTACTGAAGATAGTGTATTGAAAATTTTGAAAATATTCGCATGGAATTGTTTGTAAGGAAATTAATTAACAAAGCAACTACTGTTACATCATAAGCAAAAGATACATTCCCATGTGTTGTAAAAATGTCAGCTCTATAGCTTCAGCACATTTCGAGAAAATAATTTAATATTCTGATGATAGGAAGTTGCTCACAAATATCACCTTAAAAGCATAATGCGATAAGAGTTTTGTTATGGAATATTAGTTACACTTAAAACAGATACAGTACCTAGGTAACTTTGCTTTGTACTGTAATATTGTTTTGATTAGTTTATTGATTACTTTTATAATGTTAAAGGTACCACCAATATAAATTCCAACTTATCATGTCATACTCAATCTCTTTCTTTGGAATATCACTTTCTTTATGAATGATGTGTTTCATCCACTTAATACAGTATAATATTATACTACTATGGAATTTACGTGAATATTCCTTCTTAACTCTCTATTATGTTATTAAGATTTAAAACACAAGTGCAATATTAAGAAATTGATATTAGTACTTTTGTTTTACAGACAATATAGATAATATCAAACAGAAAGAAGCCATATAAAAATAACGACATAAAATTTCACGTTCCGTTTGAAGTTTGTGCACCACTGTTTTCTTAATCCAACAGGTTGCTTATTCATATACACAACCCTTCCTCTTTCCATACTTAGCGCTTGCTGCCCGCGCACGACGTCAAAATAAAAAAAATGCGCTTGCTTTGACATCACTGGACTACAGGAAGACTTCCGTCCTACCAACAGTGGCTGAGAGTCTTTAAAACTTTGAAAAGTGATGCTTTTCGCTTAGAATTTGACATTCGTTTAGGCATGTCTTATAGTGATGAAAGTTGAGAGGAACAGAGAAAAATTCTCTCCGGCATCGGGATTTTAACCCGGGTTTTCAGCTCTACGTGCTGACGCTCTATCCACTAATCCAGTGTTCCGCAACCGGTGTGCCTCCACAAAGTGAAAGGTGAGACGCGAACTTTTACCTGTTATTGTAAGAAATTAATAAAATTAATTAAAATTTATCTCTCTACTGACACAATTAGTTCAGTGACATCGAATACATTATGAAGGAGAAAATAAAGAGCAGTCAGAAGTTCTCACTTCAGATCGACGAGTCCACCGATATTAGCGGTCACACACAACTTCTTTCCTACATTCGGTACATTCATGGGGATGTAATTGCATTTTTTTTTTTTTTGTGCAAAGAAGTGCCCGAGCGAGCAACCGGTGAAGAAATATTTCGCACAACTAATGAATATGTGGCCCGTAATTAATTAAAAACGGAGGATTGCGTTAGCGTTTTACATATGTAGCCGCTTCTATGAAAGGATTCGTGGCTAAAGTACGTGAAGTATATCCTAACATACGGAGCGACCATTGTCTCATTGACCGCGAAGCCATTGTTGCTAAGTCTTTGCATCTCCTCTGAAAATTGTGATGCAAGAAGTAGGGAAAGTTAATATGTTATTGTCATTTTCAACTAGGGCCTACATAATACATACATGTGTGAACTGGGCTTCTCGACGTTAACTGAAATTAAAACATTAAAGAGAGAGAGAGTGAAATCCATCGATGAAGAATAGAAATGTGTACTTTCTACAGTACTTTGTAATTTTATTGTTCATATTATAGTTGTAATCTCCTGGTAGAGGGGCAGAGAAGGCCTGACGGCCTTATCTCTACCGGGTTAAATAAATAAATACTACTACTAATACTACAGTGAATTGAAGTTCATAAATCTATACTAATAATAAATCTGTAGCCGAAATTTTTCTGGTAATTTTCGATTTTACAAAAATAATTGGTCCTAACATATATAATTAACCACCCTGAAACCGAAAATCGCTTTTTTGAAATTTTTGTTTGTATGTCAGTCTGTCTGTATGTTTGTTACCTTTTCACGCGATAATGGCTGAACGGATTTCGATGAAAATTCGAATATAAATTAAGTTCGTTGTAACTTAGATTTTAGGGTATATGGCATTCAAAGTACATTATTTAAAAGGGGGGTTATAAGGGGGTCTGAATTAAATAAATCGAAATATCTCGCTTATTATTGATTTTTGTGAAAAATATTACATAACAAAAGTTTCTTTAAAAATAATTTGCGATACGTTTTATTCCTTGAAAAATTTTGATAGGACTGATATTTAATGGGATAAATGAGTTTTAAAATTAAAATAACTGCCATCTAAGGCCGTGTAATGAATTAAAAAATGACTTCGTCTATAAGGGGCCTTGGACAGCAACAATCGAAAGCTATGAAAGATAGCCTACAGAGAATGTATCTGTGTTTGTATGAAGTAATATCGGAAGCTAAATTAACCGAGTTGTATAATTAATTATTATTTCACCATTGGAAAGTGTAGTTTCTCTAGTTGGACATAATGCTATAATGTTATTACAGTAACTTCTGATATAATATAATATAATGTAATGTAATATAATATAATATAATATAAGTTATTTGAAGGGTTCACAACCATAGTGGGCTAAGCGCCATTTACTGAATACGTAGAAAACAAGGGTTAAAATTAGGTTATTGCCATAATTCAATGGAAACCTATAACAAGTAAAATAAAATATACACATTAAACCTACATGATGTCAATGTTCATTAAACTATGGTTGCATGTAATAAAAGTTAAGAAACATGTTAAAGGAATTGTTATTGCACCAAATGAGTGTCTCTGGACCAAAATGATCACATTTTAATTATTTGGATGCAATTTAAATTAAGTAACATATTAAACGATTTATCCTTCTATCAAACACGAATGTTCCCTGGATCAAACGTCCTATTTTAATTATGTAATTACTTTATATTTATTTCTAACTGGTGCAGCGGAGCGCAAGGGTACGGGTAGTTGTTAATAAACGCAAGAGTCGATTTCTGTTTAATAATAATAATGATAATGACAATAATAATAATAATGATAATAATAGTAGATTTGATTACATTACGTAATTATATCAAGAGCGTCAGATCATATATTTTTGAGGGGATTAACATTTTGGTGTGCCATGTTGAGTCTAGGCCTGTCTAGAGTGTGCCGTGAGTAAAAAAAGGCTGCGGAACATTGTACTAAGCCACACCGGATTCCTATCTTGATGCCGGATCGAATCCTCCCAGTTTAAGTTCCACCTCTTGAGTTCCCTCTAGTGGCCTACCCTCATGCACTGAGTCATAGATGTATGTCCACACATGTGCAGAGATGCACTCGTTATGAGTGACTAAGTGGCCGGTATCCGATGGAATAAGCGTCGTCTTAAATCACAAAGTGATTATTTTTCGCATATCGTATATTATTATGATGTACCGAAGTACATATGAAGAGTCCACTGCAAGAATGATGGATGTCACTTTCTTGTCGAAAATGAACCAAGACTGTCAATGCATGGGATGTACATACAGAGTTATATGGCATTAACACTGATAGTCATTGTCCAGTAATGATCGGAAAATCAAAGTTAAGCTTTGAGCGCTAAGCATTTCAAACTTTCAATTGCTTCTCCTGCAAAATGTATTCCAAATGACATCCATCATTCTTGCAGTGGACTCTTCATATGATATTTCCGTGCAGGTGCTCTGCGTCATCATATGATGAAGGATGATGGAACTTCGGTACGTTTCATCAGTGCTCAGTGAACTGAATAAAAAAAATGTAAATAATTTTTTATACCGTAAAAATATTTTTTCCATATAGCAGAAGGACAGTTTTTTAAACCTACCAATTTTCATTATTGTACAAGGTAGGCTATATTTATTTATTTAATCTGACAGGATTAAGGCCATAAGGCCTTCTCTTCCATCCTACCAGATAGCACATATAAATACAAAAAAGAAATACAAACTGATGAAAATAATACATATTAAATTAAAGCCCTATAGAGGGTCAACAGAGTCAAAAGAACACTATAGAGCTCTCATCGAGCTAATACAAGAAAAAAGAAAGAAAGAAAGAAAGAAAGAAAGAAAGAAAGAAAGAAAGAAAGAAAAACAGAGATATCAATGATGATAGTGATAACTAGTAGTAATAATAATAATAATAATAATAATAATAATAATAATAATAATAATAAATAATAATAAATAATAACAATAAATATATCGCATATTAATTGTCAACTTTACAACAGCATATTCAGTAATGAAGAAAAAAAATGTTGAATATTTCCAAAATTTTACTGCTGTAAGCTGTACCTAACCCCTTAATAGGAATAAATCAGGATAGATTAAGTGACAATTCTTGAGTGTTTTGATTTCAAGTAAGGTTTATTACTTATTTACTGAAAATATTAGGCCTATTCCATGGACATAATGCCTGCATAAATTAACTCTTAGTTATTGAATATGAACAAAATCCGACCAATAGTTTAGGAGATATCGTTCACAGTTAAGAGTTTCGAAAAAGAAAGAACTTTTTGAGCATTAGAGATGCTGAACTGTAATCAGGAAGTGAAAAAAGTAAATGTGCTCAGTTAATGTATCTTCTTTAAATGTTTTTGTTCTCACAGAAAATCGCCTTTAATATTATAGGCCTGCATTTAGATATGGGTCTTGATATTTGAATCGACAATAACTTTCAGTGATCGCATTCAAGTTCAGAGCGCTCTCTGTTAGTCTGGAACGTTAAAGTAGCCAGTAACTTTCGTTTTATCGGCATTCACATCGCTCGTTCTCTATCTGCATTTGCAATAGCATAGTTCGTTACTGCGTGGTCATATTACGAGTATAAAGTCTTAGCGTGTATCGGACGATGTTATTGCACTCTCTGGCAAAGACTAGCACTTCCTTACGACCCAAAGATAGTTAATTAATATTGATACGTAGTGAGTTGAAGGAAGTGAGAGTATCCAGAGAAAATCTGTTTCAACACGGTCCTTTTACACCATGAAGGGTAAGGTTGCCTAATTCCGTGACATATTTAATAAAGTTTATATTTATGCCAAAATTGTATTAAAAATTTTAAAATTACATCTAAATGACGTTATTTGGACCTTTAGCTACAGTTTTTACAACATTCAGTATCAACAGTTTCACAAGTTTGGTATATAATACTGTATATGATTCTTCATTGTTATACAGTGACTCCTAAATCCGTGACAGGGATCCGAATTCCGTGATAGTGGTTTCCTAATTCCATAAGTGATATCCTAATTCCGTGATACTAAAATAATCCTCATTAACTGCACAGAAAACAAACGTGTATTTAGAAAAACACTTTAAAGTCATGGTATATTGTTTTAATATGGATTAACCAAGAAATTACAACAGAAAAAGGACCTAAGTGACAAATTTCATATAAAATACTTGTGTACTTACAGGAATACATATTACATATTAATATATTATAACAAAATAAACTGAAAGTTAAATTCAATACAAAATTAAGTTTGAATAAATTGAATTATAACACAAAATATTTCTCATTATTTACAGAGGTGTGAAAATTATTAGAATAATCTTAATTTTAAAGGTTTTTTTAATAGTTCCTTCACAAATATTCATTGAATTGATGAATATTGGTATATAATATTACTATACTGATGTAGGATATATTTACTACTAACAATGCCGGAAAGCATTGTTGTACATTGGTATTTTTCTTATTTTACAATTTTTATGGGAATTCAGAAATTATTATATTATGTTGGCGGAATTGGAAACATAAAAAATTAATTAAGAAATGCTTTAAACAAATTGTTCTTTGCGTTTACATTGTTGTGAAGGTTCAAATGAACGTATACATCTGTTTTGTGCATATAATTTTTTATGTTTCCAATTCCGCCAACATAATATAATAATTTCTGAATTCCCATAACAATTGTAAAATAAGAAAAATATCAATGTACAACAATGCTTTCCGGCATTGTTAGTAGTAAATATATCCTACATCGGTATAGTGATATATACCAATATTCATCAATTCAATTAATATCTGTGAAGGAACTATTAAAAAAACTTTAAAAATTAAGATTATTCTAATAATTTTCACACCTCTGTATATACCTAACAACAGCAGTAATTAAGTTAAATATATGACCTATTATTTTATTATAATTATAATTGATGTTTTCTATAACTTATTTCTATTATTATTTCCACGAACTATTTTCTTTCGTAAACATTAATTTTCACATTTTAGCGTTGGCATTACTGGTCTAGTGAATCAGGAAGGAGAAATATGAAAATAAATCCGAAAATGAGAAAATTCCTGTAACATTGTTATTGTCTCACAATGTTTAAATAATCATACACATTGATTCAGCTGGATATAATCTACAGTAATATATCATTTTTATAATGCTGTCTGTCTACCTACCTACCTACCTACCTATCTATCTATCTATCTATCTATCTATCTATCTATCTATCTATCTATCTATCTATCTATCTATCTATCTATCTATCTATCTATCTATCTGTCTGTCTGTCTGTCTGTCTGTCTGTCTGTCTGTCTGTCTGTCTGTCTGTCTGTCTGTCTATCTATCTCTCTGTCTGTCTGTCTGTCTGTCTGTCTGTCTGTCTGTCTGTCTGTCTGTCTGTCTGTCTATCTATCTCTGTCTGTCTACATCTGTCCGTCCATCCATCTAATCTGATCTATCGATCCATCTTAGATCCGTCTATATCCAACCGTCCATCCGTTTTCCTGTCTGTCTCTTAAAACGAATATTATTCCATCATATGAATTATTTTAATGTAAATCATACAGTTATAGATTTAAATTATATTTATTATAAAAAATGTTAACGTTTTCACCACAATATGGTATCTTCAGACATAGATTAGAGATATCTTATGAAAAACGAATTGCAATAAAAATGTAAAAAATATACATGTCAAAGTGTCGTTAATGAATGTCAAGGTTAAAATGTTAAAATAGTGAAACGCTTACTACTCCATCTATAGTAGGTCTTGTAGAAGGTGGAGAAAGAAAAAAGGGGATCTTGCAAAAAAGACAATTAAGCATACATATACAATCAAAATTTAATTATGCATATTTAATTGAAATAACGATGTGAAAATATGTTGAAGATTGTGTACGTAAATGCTACTTGTCCAATGGTTATATCTCAAAGTAAATACTATAATAATAATAATAATAATAATAATAATAATAATAATAAATTTATTTATTTATACTGGCAGAGTTAAGACCATAGGCCCTTCTCTTACACTCTACCAGGTAACAAAGTATACAAAGAGTGAAAATTTAACAAAAAGTTAAAGAACAGGATACTAACATATTACAAAAAAATAACATAACAAAGTCGACATTAAACAAAATGAAAATAATACCATAATAGAAAAAAAAAAAAAAGTAAAATACAGATCTAAAGATTGCAATATAATAAAAGCAACTCAGTTTGTACACATAGTTAACAGGGGAAAATCCACCGGCGTAGCTCTGCGTGCTAAGGCGCATGCCGCCGATACGGAGTTGCGTTCGGGCGCGGGTTCGATTCTCACTTGGGCTGATTACCTGGTTTTTTCCGAGGTCTTCCCCAACCATAATGCAAATGTCAGGTAATCTATGGCGAATCCTCGGCCTCATCTCGCCAAATATTATCTCGCTATCACGAACTCCATCGACGCTAAATAGGCCTAACCTCGTAGTTAATACAGCGTCGTTAAATAACCAAGTAAAAAAAACAGGGTAAAAACGTAAGAAAGGATACAACAGATGGATTGTAATGAAATAATAAAAAATACGAAATTTACATAGAATCAACAATAAAAAGGGTACGATAACAGAGTCATTGGCGATCAAGAGAACAAAAGGGGGGGGGGGGAGGAAGAAACAATTAATATTTGAAAAACTTGTGAATACACTGTAATCGGTAATGTGAATGCAATGAAAAATTGCATTAGATTACATTACATTATAGTCTATACAGATGTTTTTCAAATATTAATTGTTATTTTGTCTCGTCATGTTTTTGTAAAAATATGCATATTCAATTTATATTTAAATACTATTTCATAACTACACTCCTTGTTCATAAAAAAAAAACATCACATTTTGTTCAATCGCTCGATATGGTAGCCGATTCACTTTGAAATATAATCACTGGACCAGTAGCATTTACGTACACAATCTTCAAAATATTTTGACATCGTTATTTCAATTAAATATGCATAATTAAATTTTGAATGTACACGTAAGCTTAAGTGTTTCACAATTTTAACATTTTAACCTTGACATTCATTAACTACACTTTGACATGTATCTTTTTTTACATTTTTGCTGCAATTCGTTTTTCATAAGATACCTCTAATCTACTGTATATTTGAAAATGCCATATTGTATAGTGAAAACGTTAACATTGTTAATAATAAATATTATGTAAATCTATGACTGAATGATTTACATTAAAAATAAGTCATATGATGGAATAATATTCTTTTTAATTTGATATTTGATTTATTGGAATCTTGCAAAAATGAACTAAAAAAAAACTGTCTATCTCTGTCTACATCTGTCTGTCTGAGTACCTACCCTTCTGTTTCTCTATGTGTCTGGCTATCTACCTATCTTCCTGTCAAGCTGCCTGTCTACCTCCCTGGCTGTCTGCCGATGTATCTAGTTATTTGTCTGTCTATTCATCTATCTACCTGTCTTTATACCTGCCTACGTGCAACAGATTTCACGAAATTCTTGTTCTGTAGGATGACACAAGAAATCCTTCATTCATTCATTTAGTGTTCTGCTGAAGGGAATGTGTCTTTCACTGCAAATCCAGCTTTCTCCAGTCTTTCCTACTTTTTACCTTCCCCTTTGTTTCCTCATATGATCCATGTATCTTAATGTCGTCTATCATCTGATATCTTCTTCTACCCCGAACTCTTCTTCCGTTCACAATTCCTTCCAATGAATCCTTCTGTAGGCAGTTTCTTCTCAGCCACTGACCCAACCAATTCCTTTTCCTCTTTCTGATCAATTTCAGCATCATTCTTTCTTCACGCACTCTTTTCAACAATAATAATACTAAACTGCCCCCCCCCCCAACTGAAGGTAGCCCTTACGGACTCGGTATATCCTCAAAAAAAAATATTATTAATATGTAAATATAGGTATTAAATTTTAAAAAAGGGAAACAAAGAAAAGGGCTTGAAACATTACAATTGCTATTAATGTGGCACCATGTGATTAATTAGGATTTGGCAGGATTTTTTAACACAATTATCACAATATCATCCCTCAAAGATGTTGGCAGAACAAATTTTCGTCGAAATTCTACGAAAAAAGCTGGTATAGACCCTCGAGCACCTATGAGCAAGCCGAATACCTCAACGTGAATTAAGGCATATTTCAGCTTGAAATAGTTGACTGTAGGCTCATAGATCGACTTCTTCTCAAGGTGGACCTCGGCTGACTGATGACATCCTACTTCAAAACGTATCGTGGGGTCCACAATGATGCCCTGTTTAGTGTCAGCATTGTACGCTAAAATATCTACTCGTCTCGTTGACCCATTTTCAGCTAGACAGGAGATTTCTTCTTCTACTATCCAGCCCTTATTTCTTAATGCGGCAGCAATTTTGGATCTTACAAGATGATGTCTAGAGTTCCTCAAGAGCAATCCCTGTTCACAGAATCCCAAGACGTGTGCTAAAGTTTCAATCTCCGGGCAGCGATGTCTGCACCGGGTACCGTCGAGAGATCTGCCGGGAACGGAACGAACAGCTGCTAAATTTGCTGTCATTTTCAGGCTAGATATCCATTCACTACTCGAAAGTCCTTTCTTGTTTGCAATCCAACTGTTGGCGGCTGTTACTTCCCTATACAGGTAGGTTTCTTATTTTGTCTGTCAATTTCACACGCTCCATTCTTCTCCATATCAACATTTCAAATGCTTCTATTCGCTTCTCTTCACTTCGTCGTAATGTCCATACTTCTGCCCCCATACAATGCCACACTCCTTACGAAGGACTTCACTAGTCTCTTCTTTAGTTCTTTTTCCAGAGATCCGCAGAAGATGCTCCTTCCTTGGCCATTGCTGTTCTCCTTTTGCCTTCCTGGCAGCAGCTTATGTTACTGCTTATAGTATACCTCAAGTATTTGAAGCTCTCCACTTGCTCTACTGCCTCATTTAGAATTCGTAAGTTTATCTTCTGTATTTATCTTCCTATGACCATGCTCCTTCGTCTTTACAGCCCACAGCTGTCATTGACCTCCAGTAGCATATAGGCTATTTTAATATACGTAATTTATGCTCGACCATGCCGAAATGTACTAATTATACACCTGGTAGCAGTCCTTTAATGCATGTCATTAAAGTACACCTACTCATTAAAGTACAGGTCTTCAGTCAATGATAACTCAGCTTACATGTGTTCAGCCAATGACAAGTCAGCTTTGTACCGTTATAAAACCGCAAATATCGATTATTCTCGGATATGCAATCGAAAGAGAATTAGCGAAAAGTCGCGGAGGCTGGAAATCCAATACTGTCGCAGAAGGTTATGTTCTGTTACTATAATAATTAGTGTTAATTGTAAATAATATTCAAATAAATTCAATTTGTCATCTCGTTTTTCAATGTCGAATTCAATAATCAAGGTTATAATATTATAATATTAGCAAGTTTAACGGGGCTACGTCAAGATCAATGACATTATTGTTCCTGGGAAAAAATCAATACTTTTGCGTCTGCGCACATCTCACAATTCACGACCTAGAACAAGGTCACTTCCGATCTTGTCAGATACAAATAAAATGTATACATCTGAATACCGGTAATTTCAAGTTAGAAATATGGTCGAGCATAAAAAGTCGTATGAAGTCGCTTGCGCTCGTTTCATAAATATCCATACTCGATTCTTAATTACTATCATTATAGGCTCGTTGCATAATGTATTATTCCCCTTCTGCTAACAACGCTATATCATCAGCAAATCGTATTCACTTTATTCTTCTTCCTACTGTCACTTTTTTACAAACAAATCCTTATGAGTCTAAATTTTCTGGTTGGAATAGCAATCATAATCAGTCTGTAAAATGGTTTCATTTAAGTTCCAGACAGCCCTCTGAAGATCACTTTTATTTATACTTACAATAATCTGATCGTCTGCAAACAGTAGGGTGTCCTGTATGTATTTTATCGACATTCTATATCCTCGATTTCCTGTCTCTATTTTCGATTTCGCACGTCTCTCTCCTAATCTGTTCTCGGATAAAGTGGCAATTGACGTGACGATCGAGGAATCTTGGGACTTGCTTGAAGGCTGTTTGCCTGCGGTCTCCCCAGCGTAACATCTGTGCTGAAAAGACTTTGACTTTATATAGGTGCAAGTGCACTTTAGAGACTTGGCCATATGACAGTGTGGCGGAATTTCATCGTATGAAATTGTCATTCTGCATTTACATGTCGGTACCAATCAAGGACTGTTTCGAAAAGAGTGTCTTCAATGTCAGCCAAGATTTTCTTCCTTTTCTAGTTTTGAAATGTAGGTGTCACCACTTACCTGAGGAAGAGCATCATACGTCTTTTTTCTGTTTTTGTGAAATTCTCAAAGAGTTTGTAATGTATAACTAGAGACACCAACGGCGCTAGTTTCGCGTACAAAATTGAACCGCTGTTCGGCCGCCATTAAAGGGAGTTGATGCTTCGCCGGGAGTGCAAGCAGTTCATGCTTATTGAGGAGTACGAATAAATATAAGTACACTTGAAGGGAAATAATAAGAAAATGGTGAAATACTGCGCCGCAAAT
The DNA here is from genome assembly GCF_040183065.1 of Periplaneta americana. Classification (NCBI taxonomy): domain Eukaryota; kingdom Metazoa; phylum Arthropoda; class Insecta; order Blattodea; family Blattidae; genus Periplaneta; species Periplaneta americana. Next base: position 188,113,849 of record NC_091132.1, on the reverse strand, counting down.
ATTTGTTCGAACATAGCTACTATTGTAGGATGCCCAGGAAAGCACGCATATCTTAATATTTGGAAGAATGTTCCAAATGCAGTTCCTCCTTTGAATGTGTTTACAGAATGTCGGAATATTTCTTGGATAAAGTTTTTCCAGAAACACATTAATCAGGTTTATAAGGTTGATTTCAACAATGTATGTAAGGGTTAGGTGCCATCACATTACAGTGGATTATAATAGCAGAGTGCATAAGAAAATCCGCAGACTCTATCTGTCTAAAACTGTTTTGTTTCACAATAAATGAATTAATCATGTAATTTCCGTTTTGTACAGCATGTACTTCTAATTTTTGGTTATATTAAATGCAAAGAAATTAGTGAAAATATAGCTGATGGCCTAGCTAGGCCTATTATTACCACTACCACTAACTAGGTCTACTATGACCACTACCACTAACTAGGCCTACTATTACCACTACTACTAGGCCTATTATTACCACTAGCACTGACTAGGTCTGACTACTACTAGGCCTACTAATACCACCAAAACTAGGCCTACTATTACCACTACTACTAGGTCTATTATTACCACTAGCACTGACTAGGTCTCACTACTACTAATACCACCAAAACTAGGCCTACTATTACCACTACTACTAGGTCTATTATTACCACTAGCACTGACTAGGTCTCACTACTACTAGGCCTACTAATACCACCGTAGGCCTACTATTACCACTACTACTAGGCCTATTATTACCACTACTACTAGGCCTACTAATACCACAAAAACTAAGCCTACTATTACCACTAATACTAGGCCTATTACTACTACTACTAGGTCTATTATTACCAATACTACTAGGCCTACTATTACGGCTACTAATTGTATTAAAAAGTCTGTACTGACCTCTAACTTGGTGGTCATCAATTACACAATGAATAGATTGTTTTATGATAAAATTTATTCTCATATTTTAAATCAGTTTCCAGAATTTTTATGATCTCATGTTTCACCACTAAATATTTTCTAAGCACCATATAGATATTTATTACAGTAAATATCCATTATTATGTCTTTAAAACAATACTAGTCATACTGAAAATTAATGTTGACATTGCCATTATTCAATATTTCACATACTTATCCCGAGTGTATATGGTGATTTAATTTATTTTTTAGAATATCACCATTATAATACTTTGATAAATATAGCGCTCCTCTGCATTCACGTTTATTTCATCACGACTAATCCTTTGTAAAAGATGTTTAAAACGGTGTCTATCACCAGGCTACATCAATGTATTGTGGTACTGTTTTCGAATTTCGCGCCGCAAACACTCCCTTCAATGGCGGATGCTAGCCGGTTCAATTTGTGACATTTTTCTTGCCTGCCACTCACGGGTATGTGTCTCTAGTAAGTATTACAAACTCTTTGGAAATTCTCCTGTTGGGTTCCACAACAACTCCGTGAGCGGTAATTACAGAGTGATTGAAAATGTTGTCCTAAAACTGAAGGATTTTGCAGCGTGGTTGAAATATAGGAATTTCACAAGAACTCCTGGTCTAGGCCTAGGAAGTAATCCCAAGTCAACATAAGTCCTTGAATGTAGGACTCTGCATGAATGGATAGCATATCAATGAAGTAATAGTACTTCGTGCAATGATTTTTAAGTAGGGAAATATTATTATGAATTTGAAAAATGTATCAACTGACGACTATCACGTTACGTTTGTGTAAGAGAAACTACTCCTTTTGTAGAGAGTACATTTAGACAAAATTTAATAACTTCTTTATGTAACAGATCTTTATGAAACTTTATACACAAATTACAGGTAGCATATTACGTTTTATTTAAACTCTTATTGCAGTTGCATACTATTTGTAACTTCTATACTAAGTTTAAGAATAATCTGTTAGATAGAGAAATTATTAAATTCGTTTTGTCTAAATGTAACCCATATAATGGGGCAGTTTCTCTAATGCAAACAGAGTTTGTACACAAAAAATGTTGCCTGTAACTTCTGTACAAAGTTTCATAAGATCTGTTAGATAGGGTAGAATGTATTAAGTCTAAAACCTTTCCATATAATCGGGTATTTTCTCTGACATAAGCGTAATGACAGTTTATGTACAAAATAAATATGCTAGGTACCCGTAACTCCAGTACGAAATTTAATAAAAATCCGTTACATAAAATAGACATTACCTTTGCCTAAATGATGCACCTCTGTAAAGGGGTAGTTTCTGTTACACAAATGTAATGATAGTTTGTGCACAAAAAATATATATGCTACTTGTAACTCCTATACAAAATTCATGTAAATCTGTTAGATAGGAATAAAGTTACTTATTTTGTCTAATACCACTGCTTACAAAGGGTAGTAATCAGAGCTTATACATAAAAAGTACATGCTACCTGTAAGTTCTGTACAAAGTTTCATAAAAATATGTTATATAGGAGAAAGGGTGTTAATTTTGTCCAGCTGGGTTTGTGTTCTGATTCTTTGTGCTTTGCCAGCAATTTTAATTGAAGAGGAAGTGGAATTCGGATGCCTGAACTTTGAAGTAAGCACCGCTTCAACGTTAAAATGGACACCGCTGAATTTTCTACAGTTCATATTTTTGTGTATTATACAGGTATACACAATGTAACCGTGACCTTATTACGAACTTTTAGAGGTGGCGGAGGTGATAAATATAAACGATTTGCGTGTATGAAACAATGTCCTGAAACATATTTTATACTGCAATGAAAAAAATTACAATACATTAAATTTCAAAGTTGATCGCACATTGAGGAATACATAATAGAACTGTGTATATTTTGTTTGTAGTAACATAATAATATCACAGTCTAGTATATACGGTCACGAAGCTTGAGTTGTGAAGGTACTAGGAACATTAGACTGTGCCGGTACTATTTCGCATTGCCTGTGATGAGGCGATAGTAGCGATCCTTGTGGTTAGCAACTGTCTATGGATGCGTATTCCCTACGTATTGAGCTTCGTGATCGTATATACTAGACTGTGGTAATATGTATTCCTACGTCATATGATATATACATCATAATTATTAGTAACCAAGCAACAGATAACATTGTTTTGTTTTGTAAATATAACGAGGATCTTGCAGTTGAACACCGTCTTATTGTTCATCTCTAACTTGTGAATATGTATTAATCATACGGTGTAGTCACCTCTGCATCCTCTGACAATTGGTGTCAGGTGTGCCATATCAAGACGACAAATAATCGGGCCTCTGTTCTTTGAAACAACGTTGAATGCTGTAGTCTACCAGTATACTATCGACCAGTTCATAGCGTTACTGGAAGTGGATGAACGTGACTCTTGGATATAGCAAGACGGTGCTGTCTTCAACAGGTGCAGTCATGATGACACTGACGACATTTTTGGCGACAGAATCATATCTGCAGGACTGTACCCTCCAAGATCTCCAGATCTAACGAGTCCAGATTACGTTTTGTAGGGGCACTTAAAACAAATAGTGTACAAAAACAAGACAGATATCTTGGAAGAGATGAGTATGAACGTCATTGCTGTCATTCAAGGTATAGACATCGGAATGCTCCATAAGGCTGCTAGGAACATGGTGTAACCTGTGGACAAATGCTCTGAAATGGAGGGACATCATTTCCAACACGCTGTAGCTATCTATGGCTGGTTCTCTTTTAACACTCTGTTTAAGAACACCGTTTGAAAGGTGATTTTTTATGGTGTCCTTTATGCTTACTTCCGAATCTTTACGTTTTATCACTTCACATAAAAGCACAAAGAAGATGCAGGTTTGGCATGTGAACCTGGTTCTCTCTCAACCTATTTGAAACATGTTATTATTCTTCTTTCAATATAAGGTATGGAAAGGTCTCTTGAGAAAAGGAAAACAATATATATCTCGAAAACAGTAAAGTTCGACTTGGAGTTCTGAAATTTCGTATGTTTGTAGACCTGCTGAAAGGCTTTCATTCTTTGATAACTACAAAAGCTATGAAAAATCACTGTTCAAAATTGAGGGAGGGATGTACTTTGTTACCATATCTATTACTTTATTAAAAATTTATTATTCTAATACATTATATTAACATCTTGAATTTATCTTGAATATGTGTATGATTTAGGTGTACCTATTAATTTAAGTAAAGCTAATAAAAGATTTGAAGTTTTTTCTCATGCTTTCAAAACATATGTTTTTCTTTAAAGCTTTTAAACTATAATTATTTAAATTATCTCAGAATTTTATTGTGATAGGGTGGATTAATTGAAGAATACATCTTTTTTAATCTATGTGTCTCCAATCTTTATTTTTGGTGTAGTACCTTGCGTTAGATTATTATCGATAAATGGAAACACCAGACATAATGTTCATGCTAATCACAATCTTCAATTGAGACTAATGCATTATCTTCTCTCATTACTTAAAACAGTTTGCCCTGACTGTGACATAGCTTCGGAAATACAGTATAGTCGAAGAAAGCCACTTACTTGTTTGGATGGGATTATTTCAGTATGGAGGAAGGACTGTAAGTTTTTTCTTGAATTGTTGTTAAATCAACTAGCATTTCATCAACTAAATCTTTAGCAATTTTTGCTATGCGTCGTCTTGATTCTACAATCTTGAATACACTCTTTTAACATTTATTTTTAGTTGGTTGTTTTACGACGCTTTATCAACTGCTGTGGTTAGCTAGCGTCTGAGTGAGATGAAGGTGATAATGCTAGGGAAATGAGTCCAGGGCACAGCGCTGAAAATATCCAGCATTTGCTTTTAATGGGTTGAGGGAAAACCCTGGTAGAAACCTCAACCAGGTAACTTGTTGCAACCAGGATTTGAACCCGGGTCCGCTCGTTTTACGGTCAAGCATGCTAACCGTTACTCCCCAGCGGTGGATTTTTATCATTTATATAATCACTCATGTACTGTTAAGTTATTTCAATAAATAATAAATAACGACTTAACTGTGTTAACATTGTAGGATTCAGAGGATGATGCAAACAACATCGAAACTAGTAAATCAGGTAACATTATACCAAATATTTGTAATGTTAACACAGTGAAGTCGTTATTTATTTATGGAAATAACTCAGTAACATCTACTGAGTGTTCAGTTCAAAGTGTGTCATGGCTCGCTGTATGACGTCATGTGGCTAGCTGATGAACCTAGACAATTCAATCTTCCTACACTTCCGCAGAGGCGTATTACGTATGTGCCAGAGAAGTTGCCTAGCAAGTACGGCGTTCATTCTGGAGAGTACTTACCGATACGTATGCTAGCTCCAGTAGTGGCAGGAATGTGAACTGTTTGGAAACACGTACTGAGGTGAGTTTTTTTCTTACTGTCGGGATATGGGGAGAGGGTTAAGACAATTACTTACGTACAGTATTTGTTGACATTAACTTTGACGGTCAACATGGACACGGAGCATTTGATTTGTGTTCTGGAATGCTGCCGTACACAACCGATGATAACAAATACCCTGCGTACGACTTGCCTGAGCAAAACAGAGTTCGAAAGAGATTATGGTAGCACACAGACCTTACAGACCGCCATCTGTTGCTACGACGTTCAAGTTATTCCGTACACGTTCTCAAGTTCAGATTGAAGAACGCCTTCATTAATAGGCAACTTCTCTGATATAAAAGCTGAAACTCGCTTCAAATCGCTGACTCACAAAAGTGACGTCATGACACTTTGAAATGAACACCCAGTATATCAGTTTTTACTAGGTTCTATGATGTTTGATGAGATTACGAATTGTACAGAAAACTCATTTTTAAGCTTTGCAGATGTTGCTGAGGCCAAATATGTAGGTTTGTTTCAAGCTTTTGTAGCATAATACCGCTACAATATCTTCGCTGGATACGTTCTCTTTGCGCATTAAGTAATTTTGGTGAGTTTTCTGCTTGATTTCCTTCCATAATTTCAATTTCTTAGTACTCCCACTTGATATTCCTCGTTATGCCTTCTGTAAGTATAGTTGTATAAAATAAACCTTGCAGAAAGTTAGAATAGGGTATACAGAACAAGTAGTATTTTTCCCCCCAATCTAGTAACTTTTCTTTCAGAAGTTTGTAGGAACTTTTATCTTAGCTGGCCACACTGGCGCTTAATGAACATAGTGCCTACGACTTGTAAACATGGCTCCTTATCAGCAGTTACGCATTGTAAAAGAGTGTAATTGTAGCATTAGGGAAGGAATGTTTCTCTATGCGCCAGATCGTTGAGAGGATTAACTACAAATTCCGTAGTTAGCCAGGCTGGAAATGCAAGAATAAAAATTGGAACAGGACCAAAACGGTTTAGCACTCCAGCTCAAGACAGAGTTTTGAAGCATTTGTGCCTTCCTGATAACTGATCACGTTCAGCAGACCTAAAAACAATGTGGGAAGATCGGTCTGGTGTTCGTGGAGTGCTAGAACTGTACGTCGGAGGTTTTGCGATGTTGGTTTAATGGCTTGCAGGCCAGTTAAAAAGCCATTACCGAGTGCTGCAATAAAAAGAAGAGACTCCATTGGGCCAAAGACCGTGTAAAGTGGATAAAGGAGCAATGGGATTCGGTAATATTTTCCGATAAAATTTAGTTTACCCGGATCCGATGGCAAAGAGTAAGCAGCATTGAAACTTATCACTCTGACTGTCCTCAACATACCATGATATTTCTTGGAAGTCAATGATTTCGGGTGTATAACAAGCTAGAGCACGATGGGCGTTTGGGTGCATTTCCCCTCTGTGCGCACGGGGAATTCCAAGTAGTGTGCCAGCACCTATAACACATCTTACACAGCTATTAAATGAGTAAATTTAGGACTTCAGGGAAAAGAAATTGTTAATACACATTTTGCAGATATAATTGCGGCTTTTAAGGAGAAATTGCTGTTATGGATACGTCAAATGCAAAAGGGCGAAATATGTCATTTCCCATCCTTATCTAAGCGCATAGAATTTTGAACAATGAAAATTTCGAAATGTACGCATGTATTCTATCCGGTCTAATAGAGGAATTTACATCAAGGTGCCACGATTTAGATTGCCTGGAAATGGATTGCGTATTTTTGCTACATGTTGTGATTCCAACCTTAGGAAAATATTTGGTTCTAAGAGGGATGAAGTTACAGGAGAATGGAGAAAGTTACACAACGCAGAGCTACACGCATTGTATTCTTCACCTGACATAATTAGGAACGTAAAATCCAGACGTTTGCGATGGGCAGGACATGTAGCACTATGGGCGAATCCAGAAATGCATATAGAGTGTTAGTTGGGAGGCCGGAGGGAAAAAGACCTTTGGAGAGGCCGAGACGTAGGTGGGAAGATAATATTAAAATGGATTTGAGGGAGGTGGGATATGATGGTAGAGACTGGATTAATCTTGCTCAGGATAGGGACCAATGGCGGGCTTATGTGAGTGCGGCAATGAACCTCCGGGTTCCTTAAAAGCCAGTAAGTAAGTAAGTAAGTTCTGGTTCCAATTGATTATTGATAACGTCCCCCCTTCATTATAGTGTGAATTGATTGACCTGCGATGTGATCGAGAGATGCGAGCGAAATATGATTCAAGGTCGAGTCTTACGCAGTTTTATGACGGATTCCCAAGAGGACGCTTTCCCAATCTGCATAAGCTGTGTGAGAAAGTTTTGTGTTTATTTGGTTCCACTTATAGATGTGAACAGTTATTGTCTATTACGAAAATAAACAAATCTCAAACAAGAAATGATGGGCTTTTAACAGCAGTTCTTCAAATAGCTTGTACTAATACAGTTTCTCTAAATCTTGAGAAATTGAATAATATGAATTAATGTGCAACAGACATGTATTGTTTTGTGTTTAAGGAAGTGTTTGATTGCTCTGTGTTCTTATTTAGTTTGGTAGAATAACATTTTCTTTTGAAACATACAGTACGTACCGCAACTTGAATAAACCGGTTTTCGTGCACTCTAGAAGCACACTTCTCTCGTAGTACACCGTGCAAGCACAGAGTGCATAATTCTGCCCAACCCTGAGCTAGAGGATTGATAGAATGAAGGTGTTTATTAGGGCAACCAGTGCAGTTGTTTATAACACAGGGTGGCCTAGGAGGAGAGTTTATTATTCTGGGCGATCATAGTATCGGCCAGTTTTAATAAATAAAACCTCATATGATTGTGTGGTGTGTACCGAACGATTGTCGGAAGAGAACAATGTAAAAGTTATTTATTTATTTTTTTGTCTTTTTCATGTAGCTTCTTGTTCAAGTGATAAAGATGTTACAACATATTATTAAAAATTCCACCGTCCATCTAAATACATCTTTTAATTCGTTCCATAATATGACTTGTTTGTCGTTGACTACATCGCGAAATTCTTTGACGCCTGCAACAACATCGATAAGGTACAAGTAGTACGTCCCGTGCATTAACTTTCCTTCTGTACACTTCACCTTTCATTCAACACTATAAACAAAAATTTTTAAGGGACGGATGTCTGGGGATCTTGGTGGCTGCTACTGCCACGACCAATCCACCGACTAGGACATTTGGTTTTAAGATGAGCCCTCACGCGACGCCAATAATGAGAAATGGCTCCGTCATGTTGAAAGTACATAACACGCCGCGTAGCTAAAGGAACGTCCTCTAGCAGTCCTTGCAGTGTGCGTTGCAAAAACCGCCGGTACTTCGGTCTATTCATACAATCGCCTAAAATAACGGACATACAAGCTTGCCATCCGTCATGTCACACCACACATTGATGGAGAAGCGAAGTTGAAAATTTGTGTTCATAAATACCAAGTGACTTTAGAGTTTTGGAAGTCCATAAATGGACGGCTATTTCGAGATACAGCACATTCAAATACTTCTAACTCAACAACCGTTTCGTATAGATCACATATTCGTATGAACACTTTTGTTCAAAATGACATATACTACAAATTTACAGAATATTTACCTTTTCTCCTGAGACACCCTGTACAGTTGTTTTAGAAGTGTGTCTGGGACATGTCCTTTAGAAGATGTTGCAACAGAAACGTAAGTGCATCTTTCTTTGTCATACTTCTAAGCATGTAAATAAGTTGTCGATACTCGTGTAAGTCCATTGCATTATACAGTATGTAAGACATTGTTAATCTGATCCAAAACATGCCAAGACGTATGAATGTAGTTATTCAATCCAGAGAGGATAACACACGTTATTAAAACGTGTTTTTAATGTTTCAAGCATTGGAGAATTAATTCACATTTGAAACGAAAGTTGCCATGATGGTTTACGCCTTTTGTGGCTCTTCTCCAGAAGTGATTGTGATTTAATGTGTTGAATTAAACAGTATATTTTTTTAATAATTCCGAGGGAAAAATTGTTCTGGGGCCAGGTATCGAACCCGGGACCTTTGATTTAACGTACCAACGCTCTACCAACTGAGCTACCCGGGAACTCTACCAGACACCGATCCAATTTTTCCCTCTATATCCACAGACCTCAAAGTGGGCTGACAACCGTCAAGCAACCAACGTTGAGTGCACACTAACTCTATGTGACTTAAATTGTGGTTTTCTGTTAACGAACAGTGACGTGTGTTATGCAAATCAAACTTTCAGGTATAACTCTCTGTAAAGTTGATTTGAATAATTTCCAGGGAAAAATTGTTCCGGGGCCAGGTATCGAACCCGGGACCTTTGATTTAACGTACCAACGCTCTACCAACTGAGCTACCCGGGAACTCTACCAGACACCGATCCAATTTTTCCCTCTATATCCACAGACCTCAAAGTGGGCTGACAACCGTCAAGCAACCAACGTTGAGTGCACACTAATTCTGTGTGACTTAAATTGTGGTTTTCTGTTAACGAACAGTGACGTGTATTATGCAAATCAAGCTTTCAGGTATAACTCTCTGTAAAGATGATTTGAATAATTTGGAGGGAAAAATTGTTCCGGGGCCAGGTATCGAACCCGGGACCTTTGATTTAACGTACCAACGCTCTACCACTGAGCTACCCGGGAACTCTACCAGACACCGATCCAATTTTTCCCTCTATATCCACAGACCTCAAAGTGGGCTGACAACCGTCAAGCAACCAACGTTGAGTGCACACTAACTCTATGTGACTTAAATTGTGGTTTTCTGTTAACGAACAGTGACGTGTATTATGCAAATTAAACTTTCAGGTATAACTCTCTGTAAAGTTGATTTGAATAATTTCGAGGGAAAAATTGTTCCGGGGCCATGTATCGAACCCGGGACCTTTGATTTAACGTACCAACGCTCTACCAACTGAGCTACCCGGGAACTCTACCAGACACCGACCCAATTTTTCCCTCTATATTCACAGACCTCAAAGTGGGCTGACAACCGTCAAGCAACCAACGTTGAGTGCACACTAACTCTATGTGACTTAAATTGTGGTTTTCTGTTAACGAATAGTGACGTGTATTATGCAAATTAAACTTTCAGGTATAACTCTCTGTAAAGTTGATTTGAATAATTTCGAGGGAAAAATTGTTCCGGGGCCATGTATCGAACCCGGGACCTTTGATTTAACGTACCAACGCTCTACCAACTGAGCTACCCGGGAACTCTACCAGACACCGACCCAATTTTTCCCTCTATATTCACAGACCTCAAAGTGGGCTGACAACCGTCAAGCAACCAACGTTGAGTGCACACTAACTCTATGTGACTTAAATTGTGGTTTTCTGTTAACGAATAGTGACGTGTATTATGCAAATTAAACTTTCAGGTATAACTCTCTGTAAAGTTGATTTGAATAATTTCGAGGGAAAAATTGTTCCGGGGCCATGTATCGAACCCGGGACCTTTGATTTAACGTACCAACGCTCTACCAACTGAGCTACCCGGGAACTCTACCAGACACCGACCCAATTTTTCCCTCTATATCCACAGACCTCAAAGTGGGCTGACAACCGTGAAGCAACCAACGTTGAGTGTACACTAACTCTGTGTGACTATTGCAATATTTTTTTGTTTAAATGCGTCTTCTTTCATTTAAAAATAATTAACAACCACAAAGACAGTAAATTGTGTATTTTATTACATAATATAAGCACATTTAAAAGTGTCGTTTTTTCGTCCCTGAGTGTGTGTTATTTATTTATATGTGGACCACACAAATAGAACTTTTATACTGGCCCGGAAATAACCCAGTTTAAATCCAATAGAAAACTGTTTGTATATTATGGGATGAAAAATTGATGAAAACCAGAAAACAATAAGAGACTTCAAGAAGAGTTAAATCATATATGGAGCAACGAGCTGCTTGTGGTTAAGCGACAAACCCTACTATACATTCCACATCTGTACAGAGCTGTAATAGATGTTCGTGGAGGTTGTAGCAAATAGTGAAATGTGTAGAAAGACTGAATAAGCGTTAGAATTTAATCTAAGCTGATTTAAATTTAATGCTTTTTAATTTTCTATGCTGTGTTACAAGTGAAACAATAAGACTTGATTTTCATTGTAATTTTGTGTAATTCATATAAATAATGAACAGGGAGTTTCCGGGCTGGTGTTACAAACTTTCAGGGATGATGGCGAAGAGCACATGTATCAATTTGAGATCAGGAACCCTGGTCCGGAAATGACTGAGTCGAAAGTTATAAGCAAAAATAGTTGTGTGGAAATGGAATTGTGATTTCGCACCACGTGCCCTCCTTCCCTTAACCTTCGGAACAGTCGTGGAAAAATGGTATGGGGCGGACGTCTCCTACGTGGGTACTTGTCCCGATACAATCTGTGAGCTTGTCTACTGTTCCCATTGGCTCATCCGTATTCGAAAATCAGGTCTGCATATTCCACTCTCGTGTACTCCTCCATTTCACTAGGACGGATCGACTGGACACTGCAACTTGTACACATACACTGCTGTCTACAGAGTGCATATCAGGACCCACCATGTCCGTTACACATTACGCTATCTGCATTGCTTTAGTGTAGTTTTCTGTCCCCACCCCTCAGACAGCACACTGAATGGAATACTGTAAGTAGACAACGTAAATACGTCAGATGAATACAGTATGTGTAAGATGTACAGATAAATACTCATAAATAAGGTGTACAGAGGAATAAAATTATTTCATTTTCACACAATTAATTTTGCTTGTAACTTTCGACTCGGTCATTTCCGGACCAGGGTTCCTTATCTCAAATTGATACATGCGCCCTTCCCCATCATCCCTGAAAGTTTGTAACACTAGCTCGGAAACATTCTGTATATACTATTTCCATGGCTTTCTAAATCTGAGAAGGTTTCTGGCCTCACACAATACGCCTCCATCTAGGCCTATCTCCAGCTGCATCAGTGAATCCTCCAATAGTTGTTAAATCTTGATAAACTTGCTCTTTCCGCCTAAGTCTTGGTCTGCCGAGAGGTCGTTTGCCATTCGGTTCCAAATCCGAGGAAGTTCGTAGCAGTGAAGTTTGTTCACTACACCAGATATGGCTCGAAAACTTTGACCATCTGCTTTAGACTATAGCTGTGATATCAGGTTCATTAAAAATACTTCTGATTTTATGATTTTTTTCTTCTGATTTTCAGTTGTTCATTTTCTGGTATGGAACCAAAAATTTTTCGCAGTATTTTATTTTCAGACGTATATAGAACTCTAGTGGCTTGTGCAGCAAATGCTGCAAACTAAGTTCATTAGACATTCAAATAAACATTTTTCAGATTTATTTTCAACGAAGAATACCAGACATTCGGAAAGTTATTTTCTTCCATAATAATGAAAGATACTCTCTCGAGCCAATACTGAAGAGAACCACGCATATAAATATCTACACCACACCGCCATTAAATATATGAAAAAGACCCAACCCCACTTGATTAATAATTATAAAATATTTGGTTTTTAATAATATTATTATCTTACGTAAGTTTTATAGCTTTCAGTATTATATACTGTATATACTATATAGCCGCCACTCAGTAAAATATAGAAATCTAAATCTAATTTAAGTTATTCTCTACATCTACTTATATAACCCCAAAACGTTTCACTTTCATATCATCAATATAGCATTAATATGTATAATTAATAAAAAATGGTCACATCATGTCATTAACTACAATAATATTTCATTTCTAATGGTAATAATGTCATCAAACCACCTCAAGTTTTCTAGTTATTAATATCCAATACACAGCTGTACCCAGAAAATTACACACCACAGAATCGAACCTGTAAATTATTTTTAGTAAGTTAAGTTTTTAATAACGAATTTAATTTGAGCACTAAATATGTCAGCATTGTTGCAGATCATGGCCTTCGTGTAATATTGTTTACTGTAGTATCTGTTTTGTTTTATTCTGAAATGCAACACGGCCGACTTGATACTCGCTTCGCTTCTCCTTTACAAAAAAAAAAGCGAAGAGTATATCAAGTCGGCCGTGAATGCTATTAGCTAGTTCTCAAAGGTGACGACAGATGGATTTTGGAAAATAGGAAAATTATGTTTAAAAATTGACATTTCACTGAAAACTACTATTTTTCCGAAAAACTTTGGGTTCTAAGCTTCAAAATGAGGGGTCATTTATTAAAATCCGTTCAGCCGTTTTCCCGTAATTTCCATTACCAGTTCAAATTATATATATATAGATATTATAATGCTCATTTTGAGTGTATGTACAAGTATTTAAACAATAACGTAAATCAGATTCGACGATGGTTTTACATCACCTTAATTTAGTAATTCTAGATAGTATTTGGGATTTATTAACTGAATCAATCACTTCTGAAAGGGCTTACTTCCATTTTGTTGCTAAATTCCGTTAACACTATCGTATTCGGGGCACTTGAATACATATTTCTGTTAAGAAATGAAATTATTTCATACATTGCTAGCAATGGAATTAAAGTAGTGAAAAATTGACTTGACTCTAATCTCCTGTCCATAAATACTAACAAAACTACCTATATTCCATTTTCTTTAACAACGAAAGGTTTACCTCCACCTATGAATAATTATCACTTAGTAATACATAATATTTGATGTAATGAATTAACAAATAATTATTGTAATTGCCCACATCTAACACCTTCCACACATGTTAAATATTTAGGAATTATTATAGATCAGCATTTACGTTGGGATAAACAAATTGATTTCATGTGTACAAGTATAAGAAAGACAATTTACAAATTCATAATACTTCGAAATTTTATCACTAAGGAGGCATTGAGAATAATATTTTTAGCTTTGGTACAATCATTAATACATAATAAATTGGGGTGGAGTAGCATCATCTGTACTTAATCCATTAATTTTATTACATAGAAGATTAATAAAAATTTGTCTGACCAAAAATATAGATTACCCAACAAATTTAATTTATACAGGTTTTAATGTATTGCCTATTGAAGAAATTTATAAATATAGTTTACTAACTTACTACCACAGAAATCAAATAAAACATAAATCTAATCGACATGAATATCGTACTCGAAGACAAAAGTCTACTTTCCCATTAATTGAGCCTAAATGTCAAGCATGTTGCTAGTTTTGGCCCAAGACTTTATAATAAAATTACAAACCATTTTCCAAATTTGAAATACTTTAAAATTGAAGCTTTTAAAAATAAATTTGTAAAATTATCCATGATATATAATATTAAGAAATGTATTTTTTTTACCTTTTATTTCCGTTGACTATATTCATGTTTTTGATGAATATTACTGACTTCTGTCGGATTGTCAATATATATTGAATGTGTATTTTTCTCTGTTTTTTTCTCTTTCTTCTTTATTCTTGCTCTTGTGTGTTATTTATTGGTTTGAATTAAGTTACTTACTGTATTTAGTAAACTGTCCTTGTAAATTTTATGTTATATTATTGGCTAAGACCACACCATACACGAGCCTGGCTCTTAAGGTAGTGGCTAGAAACATTTTTGTTTTATAAATCTAATTTGTACTCGCTAGCTAGCTAGTTAAATAATTATACCTACATCTTGATTACACAACTTCTATTATACAAAGGAAACAAAAGACAGATCCAAAACCTACATCAACACATAAACAAAATACACCCAAAGCTACACTACACATTAGAAATTGAAAACAACAAATCTATAAATTTTCTAGACATCACAATAACAAAAGTAGACAACAAACACACATTGAAAGTACCGGTATACAGAAAGCCCACAACAACAACACACATACACAACACATCCAACCACCCTACACAACACAAACAAGTTGCATTCCGAACAATGGCACACAGACTACTCAACATACCAATTAACCAACAGGATTACAACAAAGAACTAAACACAATCAAATACATAGCACAAGAAAACGGATACAACCCCAACATAATAGACAACATAATACGCAAGACAAAACAAAACCACAAAAAACAGAAGAATACAACACAAACACAAGAACACAAAATATACATCACACTAACATACGAAAACAAAAACACATAAAATTGCAACCTCATTCAAGAAATTAAATTACAACATCGCATACAGAACAAATAACACTCTACAAAAACATCTCAACTCACAAACAACACAAACAAACAAATACAATCACACAGGCGTATACAAACTCAAATGTAACACCTGCAACAACTTCTACATTGGACAGACAGGCAGATTATTTCTAACACGTTACAAAGAGCACATCACAGCCATAACAAAATTACAAAACACCTCCACATATGCAGAACACATCACAAATGTCAACCACACCTACAGAGACATCAACACAGACATGGAAATACTGCACATCCAACCAAAAAGCCAGAAACTCAACACACTAGAACAATATGAAATATACAGACACACGAAAACACACCCCAACGATATTCTCAGCTCACAACTCAATTTCAGAACACACACACTCTTTGACTCTACACTACGAACGCACCCACACAGGAAACAAGAGGCGCCAGCACCTATCAACGACCAGTTCTGAAGATGACCGAAAATAGGTCGAAACATGTTAACAAGTTACGTTAAAATTTAAGACAAGAAAGACTTATCATACATATTCCGAAATTAAATAATTAAATATATAAATTGAGATGTACCAAAGCTTCACAATATTCACTGCATTTTGAAAAGGTCGCTTGCCTGGAAAAAAGTCATATTTATGGAGATCTGTTTGCTTTTGCAATTTCGAAACAAAGCCCTATTAGAAGTGACACAGTTTTATTGCGGGGGACAATGAAAGGTTAAAAAAAAAACATAGTAAAAAATGCAAATTTGAGTTATTAAGCATGTGGTGAGCGTATTGTAGCGGCCATCTACTGAACTAGTTGTTAGTGGGGAAAAAAATGCCATAGTCTATGTTATAGGAGTGGACATTTTCAGTGGTTTTTATAAAACAAACCATAGTCCAGAGACTTTTCTTGTGAAAACAGCCGTTGTCCAGGGCGATGGTAATATTTACAAATATTCCAGTCATATCATCTTGAAACATTTATCTATACAATTTTCATATCATCTTGAAACATATATCTATACAATTTAAAGGTATACATGCCTCAAACTAGGAAGCTGCCTGGAGAGGGGAAGTAGTAGAGCTAACGGAGGGGGCCCACCTAGGATCCGATACCCAGGTATAGTCATATTATCTGAAAAGTTGACCTCTTGACAATGTATTCAAGATGTACCCTCCCTATGCAGCCTTCTCAACTGTTATTAGAACTGAGCTGTACCGTTCAAGTCCACAGTGCACAGCAGTAGGCGGACATTGGTAGGGGAGAAGTGCTCTATGCGCCTGCGCAAACGAGGCAGCTTGCTAGTTTGAGGCATCTGTATATGTACACCTTTACATATAAAAATTTTGTTTTGCATAATTTTGCTCTGTAAAATTTTTATACAATTGAGAATGGTACCAGAAAAATGGTACCATGCAGTTTTTAAGATAGAGCCACATTTTTTCACGGTTTTGTAGATGAAACTATTCTTTAGTGCCTGATACAGAGCTATTTTTTTTATTTTAATTTACATGAATTAAATATTACCATATATGTAACTTATACTAATATTTTATGTTGCATATATCATATAAAAATCCATAGATAATTATTAATTACATTAATGTTATTTTACTCATTGTCAGGCACTGGGGGACATTTCAGGCTTCAAAATGACACCAATATCTTCTTGGTATCACCATATTTGGCTGAGATATCATGTTTAAAAGAATTAAATATTCTAAAATTACTATTTACAGGAAATGAACCACAAACGTTCAGAGCCTAGAAGACTGCATCATCATATGTCACTCCTTTAGCAGCTTCATATCGGTCCAGTTTCAGCTTCTTTCTGCCTCTCAAATACCTCCTCCTTGTTTTAACTTCAAGTGTTGAATGTTTTTTTTTTATATGTTTGTCCTTATTTTCCATTGATGCAACAAATCCTGCGATGGTGCTTGTCCCAGGGTTTATGCCCATCCTCCTCAGAATTTGAATTTCTCCTTTTGGACTGTTATTAAAATGACATACAACATCGCTGACACACAAATTTACAGTTTTATGACTAACAGTAAAAGATTATAAATTACTTCATTATGTAAAAACGTGTTTTCAATCTAATGATCATGCCTTGATATCTATGCATCTATTTTGGGGCTAGAAAGAAGTTTATTTTACAAGCAATGCTGGATCACTCCTAAAGTAATCCACAATATTTATTTAAAAATTACATTTTTAGCCTACAGCTTTGCTATTTTCATAGAATATAGATACATCCTTCAGGAAAAATACGTCACTTTTCCACATAATCCCCGCACCTTTCAACTGCCTTACGCCACCTTGGAATGAGGGCCTGTATACCTGCACGATAAAAGTGTGAACCAACACGTCTGAGCTACTCTCTGGCGCCACTCACGGGAACGACTTAAATTAAATTTGAATACAAGGGGGAAGGATGCATCTATGACCTCGATAAATTGCAAAGGTTTAGAATAAAAAATAAATTTTAAAAAATATTGTTCATTACTTTTGGAGTGATCTTCGTAGAAGTGACCGTGGCTGATGACGCAGAATTTTGGAAAATGGGACTTATCTGAAAAACCATAAGGCATAAATCGAAAATTCTTATATCAAATTAAAGGGGAGAAAATTCTCTATTAAAATAGTTATATTCTGAAAATTCTAATTTTTCATCATTTTTTGCGTTTTGTGGGTGTACCTTAAACTGTAGTAGATTGGCAGTATTGCTTTTATGTACGCGACAAAAGTCACCTCAGAGAAAAATACTTTAGCACGTGAATTATATTAGTTTTGGAGTCGTCTTTAGGTGCAGAAGTAACCCCATAGAGGAAACGTAAGCGACGAAAGGAGAAGATAAAGGATATAAAAAAGGAAAGAGGAGATTAAAGGAGAAGCACACTTCGGCCACTGTAATTTCAAAGTTAAGTAAATAAAATATATTTGTGATAATTTCAACTGCTTTTAAGTTTAAAAACCATATCTAATGATGAGAAATGTGAATTACAGATATGCCTTTTCAGAGAGAAATTTCTTGAAAGGCGCACACGCTGATGATACTCAGTATTTTCTAAGTGGTGAAGTTTTCATTCATAGCCACCTCTACCATGGCTACTTGTAAGAGATCGCAAAGTGACTGCAGGCGACGTATTTTCGACACGCCACTGCAACCGTTGCTAGTGCTTCAACAAATTAGAACATGAACATAATTTATGCACAGCGATGGGAGACGCTGAGAAGTAATTGGTAAGGAAAAGTTGGGAGCTATAAAGTAATGGGCAAATGTAAGTGGAAGTGTTCGAAATAAGTGTGAGCTGCAGCACTCTGAGTATTTGTGTGGAGCAGAAGTGGGCACTACCCCCCCCCCCCTGACGCCCCCCATGAGACCCACCGCGTTTCATCTTACAACTCGATTTCTTCGTTCTCGGAGGTCTCTTGTAAGTCTTCCGATCTTAAATGTCATCCACATTCATTATTCTGTATGAGACTCCAGCGGCCCACTGTGAAACCTTCATGGTGCTTTCAGGAATAGACTCCATGTTTTCGGTGGTTCATATAGTGGTCTGATTTCACTCCCATCGCAGGGCACTTGTTTTATTTTTAATATCTTGTATAGACTTAATATTTTTTTTGCTGTGTTTAGAACTCATTACGTTTTATAGATACAAATACTACTCCCTCTTACTTATCTGTCCGATTCCACAATCTTTCTCGGTAGCATAACTTAAATACTCGGTCACAATATGATAACACGCTATAAATACCACTGCACACATCATCTCTTTATTCTTCATCTTTCACTGTTGCTACTTCTCGTCACTGGAATTCTCTGCCGCCTGAAGTCAAGGGCTGCCGAACTTTAATGTCCTTTAAATGTAAATTAGAAAAAAAAAAATCTTATGAGTTGCCAGACCTAACCCGTTGCAAATATTTAATGGAATGTGTTCCACTGTATTTATTTATTTTTTTTTGTTTCTTGTTTTTATTGTGTAATCATGTAAATCGTGTTTATTGATCACTTAACGCCAATATGTATTCCACTGTGTTGTTGTTTTTTTATTATTAATCTATTTTTTGTGTACATTTTATTCAATTGTCGGTTTCTGGTTTAATTATGTGAATCCTACTTAATTGTAATCTAATACTAATATGTATACTAATGTGTTTATTTTTATTTTTACTGTGTACATTTTTTATTGAATTATCGGCTTCCGTTTTCATGTCATTCGTATTTGATTCTAACAGCATTAATATGTATTCCACTATGTTTATTTTTATTTTATGAGGTAAATTTTTATGTAACTACCTCTTTTGATCCCATTATGTACCTAAATTGTATCAGTATCTAATTACTTAATTCCGATCCAGTTGTTTGTTCAACTATGTAAGCAAGTTTTAATCCTGGTTGAGTGTAAGAGAAGGCCTTGCGGCCTTAACTCTGCCAGGTTAAATAAAGCCATTATTATTATTATTATTATTATTATTATTATTATTATTATTATTATATTGTTTTCTAAGGACCATATTCTCAATAGTTGTTTGAACTCTGTTTTAATTTAAACCAGAGTTTAAGCTAGAAAATAAATAATTGTCGCAAAAATGCACAAACGAAAAATTATATTTGTCCAAATAGCGAAAAGCTTGAGCAATATTATAAATAATTCTACAAAAAGACAAAATTAATAAAATATGCAGATACAAAAAGTTATGTAATTTGTTTCTTGGAGTTTGGGGACCAAGCCAAGAGATAGCTACTTCTCGTACTGGGTTTCGCCTGCGATCTCCTGCATGTTTTTATTTTTTTTTTTTACACAGAACCTGTTTCTACAAAAACGTTCGATACCACAACATTATGGAATCGTATTTAGGTACATTACGCACACCATACTCACGTCGGAATTCCCTTTGAACTCTTTCAACACTCTCAAATTTATCATACCAAAGAACACATTGTGCCCGCTGTTGATTTGTAGTAGCCATTTTAATCATCTACGAATTTCATTTGTTCTTTCAGATTATGCATTGTTGATTGTCATATATGGAAACTCCCATTATTTAATCATAATATAACCAGCAAGAAATTTTTCATACTACCATAATAGCTTTATAATAATAAATTTATTTTATTTATTTATTTATTTAAATTTATATATACAGAATAAAGAATATAATTACAAAACAAACAAGAGAAATAGAAATAAAATAATACAAGCAATATAAAAAAGATACAGTAGTATTAACAAAATTTGAGACCGAATGAGCAGCGCTCGTGCTCGGTCGCAGTTCAGATATAATATTAAAATTAAAAAAATAATAATAATAATAATAATAAAAATAAATAAGTAAAATAAATAGGAATTAAAATATAATTACAGCGGCAATGGAATTATATAATATAATATTAACACTAGAGAAGAATAATATCACACGTGAAAAGTAGGACTAATATATATTTCAAAATTTTAGAATACAAATATAATATAGGTTGATTAATTCATACACATAGGCTATAAATGTATTTAATCAAATTGAAGATATTAACACGTTTCTAATTTTCTTGTTATATGTTAGTGGGTTACATGTTAGAAGTTCTGGGTGTAATTTAGTTAAAGCATTGTACAACCGATGGCCAAAATTTATGTTATGCTTTAGACCAGCAGATGTGAGACATTTAGGTTCTACTAATGTTGAATTAATATTTCGTCTTGTGTCATAATTGTGTGTCTGTAATACAAACTTATTACGATTTTTATGATAAAATTTTAACAGCGTATGCTTATAAATTTGTTCAATATTAAATACATTAAATTCAGAATAAATTAATTTAGTTGGATAATCGAAACGTTTCTTCAAACAAATTTTAATTATTCGTTTTTGTAGTAAATTTAACGGACTAAGATTAATTTTTGTACTTCCACCCCATTAAACATATACATCTTGATTACACAACTTTTAACACTGTATCACTTCGGAATATGTATGATAATACTTTCTTGTGTTAAATTCGAACTCTTTGACTCTACATTATACCACACGAACACACCCTCACAGGAAACAAAACAAGAGGCGCCGAGACCAACAACGACCAGTTCTGAGGAGACCCATAAATAGATCGAAACGTGTAAACAAGGTACGTTAGAATTTAACACAAAGTATTGTCATACATATTCCGAAATAAATTAAAATTATCCAAGGTGAAGCTCGCAAATTACCTAATTTTATTCGAATGCGCAGAACTAGCACGCATCAGTTACGTGAATGGAACGTGATGGGATTGGTATGTGTCAGACACTTAATTTAATTGGCTGTTGTCTTATAGCAAGGCATGTCTCAATTAAAGGACAGTGTTACCTGTCGCTGTGAATTGGAAAAATGAGGTGACCACGTGATTAAAATTGAAAATGTGTTCTCGCAAATCGACAGACTGATCGATGACGCAATAAAATTCTAGTGAGAAGTGACACAGGCCCCTATCCCGACGAAATGTAATACATTATTGCCTTCAGAGCAGACTTACACGGACCTTCCTGCTCCCAGTAAGTACCTACTATGTTTCGTAAAATCATTTTTTTTACTAAGTTTCAAAATCATATACATCTCTATGGCCTCTTCTGTAACTATTCATTTTTCTATAATCTGTACCAATATTTAAAGAGTGTTTGTCTGTATGTATGTATGAGGTAATTCTTTCACCATTGCAAAATTTCCTCTAAATCAGCAATAACACTGGTCTACAGTGATTTTGCTACTGAACAAAAGCAAGTGTACCAACCCTAATTTGAGTTGTGCTGATTACAGATCTGAAGTCGGTTTTTTTATCACGTCACAATTTTAAAATAATAACAATTTTTAATTTTTAATTGTTTCATTTTTAATACATTCAGATCCATTTTATTTATTTGATTTTGATTTTGCTACTGAACAAAAACAAGTGTACCGACCTTAATTTAAGTGTGCTGATGACAGATCTGATCTCCGTTTTTTGTATTTCGTCGCAATTTTAAAATAATAACATTTTTAATTTTTACATTTTAATACATTTACTGTAGATTCATTTTATTTATTTTATTGTGATTTTGCTAATGAACAAAAACAAGTATACCAACCCTAATTTAAGTGTGCTGATTACAGATCTGAAATCCGTTTTTTCCTATCACCCCACAATTTTAAAATAACATTTTTAATTTTTAACTCAAGGCGCTCGTTGATATTTCTTCCACTTCTTCACATTAAACTTGTCCTCATGAAACGCTTTGTGCGGGCTCTGAATCAAGATGGTGAAGGCTTTAAATATCTGAAGGACACGTTTGGGAGGGTGGAAAGTGATGCAAAATTAAAGGCAGGAATTTTCATTGGGCCAGAAATCCGACAGCTGATGTGTGACACTACGTTCTGGTCAAAACGGAGTGCACTTGAACTCGAAGCTTGGGAAACAGTTGTACTAGTGTCAACTAGGTTTTTAGGTTGTCGCATGTCCTTAAAATTGCACTATCTTCATTCACACATTCACTTTTTTGCATCAAATCTCGGCGTTATAAGTGACGAACATGGTGAGAGGTTCCATCGGGACATATCAACGGTGGAATCCAGATACCAGGGTCAATATGGTCCGAGCATGATGGTGATTTCTGCTGGTTTCTACAGCGATCAACCACATGCCAACATAGTTTTATTTTACGACGCCTTATCAACTTTGGTGGTTATCTACCGTCTCAATGAGATGAAGATTGTAAGTCAATCCAATAAGAGCAAATCTTGGGTAACTATCGGCGCTGGATCCTGGTCCCATTTCCCAGGCATTATCATCTTCATCTCATTCAGACGCTAGATAACCATATATATAAGGTAAGAAATGTACGACAATGTTATACTAAAGTACGACAATTTTCATGAGTTGTTACGACGGTTACGTTTCCTTTATCTGGCAACCCTGATATCAGTTAAAAATAATGTGAATTGTGACGCAAGGGCTTCTTATATAAAGCGGTACAATATTTTATTGAGTTACTGATAAAATGCAAACCACTTGTTATACTTACAAACTTACTTACTTACAAATGGCTTTTAAGGAACCCGAAGGTTCATTGCCGCCCTCACATAAGCCCGCCATCGGTCCCTATCCTGTGCAAGATTAAGCCAGTCTCTATCATCATACCCCACCTCCCTCAAATCCATTTTAATATTATCCTCCCATCTACGTCTCGGCCTCCCTAAAGGTCTTTTTCCCTCCGGTCTCCCAACTAACACTCTATATGCATTTCTGGATTCGCCCATACGTGCTACATGCCCTGCCCATCTCAAACGTCTGGATTTCAAGTTCCTAATTATGTCAGGTGAAGAATACAATGCGTGCAGTTCTGTGTTGTGTAACTTTCTCCATTCTCCTGTAACTTCATCCCGCTTAGCCCCAAATATTTTCCTAAGCACCTTATTCTCAAACACCCTGAACCTATGTTCCTCTCTCAGAGTGAGAGTCCAAGTTTCACAGCCATATAGAAGAACCGGTAATATAACTGTTTTATAAATTCTAACTTTCAGATTTTTGGACAGCAGACTGGATGATAAGAGCTTCTCAACCGAATAATAACACGCATTTCCCATATTTATTCTGCGTTTAATTTCCTCCCGAGTGTCATTTATATTTGTTACTGTTGCTCCAAGATATTTGAATTTTTCCACCTCTTCGAAGGATAAATCTCCAATATTTATATTTCCATTTCGTACAATATTCCCGTCACGAGACATAATCATATACTTTGTCTTTTCGGGATTTACTTCCAAACCGATCGCTTTACTTGCTTCAAGTAAAATTTCCGTGTTTTTCCCTAACCGTTTGTGTATTTTCTCCTAACATATTCACGTCATCTGCATAGACAAGAAGCTGATGTAGCCCGTTCAATTCCAAACCCTGCCTGTTATCCTGAACTTTCCTAATGGCATATTCTAAAGCGAAGTTAAAAAGTAAAGGTGATAGTGCATCTCCCTGCTTTAGCCCGCAGTGAATTGGAAAAGGATCAGATAGAAACTGACCTATACGGACTCTGCTGTATGTTTCACTGAGACACATTTTAATTAATCGAACTAGTTTCTTGGGAATACCAAATTCAATAAGAATATCATATAATACTTCCCTCTTAACCGAGTCATAAGCCTTTTTGAAATCTATGAATAACTGATGTACTGTACCCTTATACTCCCATTTTTTCTCCATTATCTGCCGAATACAAAAAATCTGATCAATAGTCGATCTATTACGCCGAAAACCGCACTGATGATCCCCAATAATTTCATCTACGTACGGAGTTAATCTCCTCAAAAGAATATTGGACAAAATTTTGTACGACGTCAACAAAAGTGATATTCCTCGAAAGTTACCACAGTTGGTTTTGTCCCCCTTTTTAAAAATAGGTACAATTATGGACTCCTTCCATTGTTCTGGTACAATTTCCTTTTCCCAAATAGCAAGTACAAGTTTATAAATTTCGCTATATAATGCACTTCCACCCTCTTGTATTAATTCTGCTGGAATTTGATCGATACCTGGAGACTTGTACTTTTTCAGATTTTCTATCGCAATTTCGACTTCTGAAAGCGTGGGTTCGGGTATAAATGGCTCAGCAGTTTGTATTTCAATTTCGTCCCGATCATTTCTATTTGGCCTATGTACATTTAGTAGTTGCGCAAAATAGTTTTTCCATCTGTTTAGGATTGATGAAGAGTCTGCAAGCAAGTCACCATTCTCATCCTTGATCACGTTTACCCTTGGCTGATATCCGTTCTTAAATTCCTTTATACCCTTATATAAATCTCGAATGTTTTTATTCTTACTATTTGTTTCTACCTCATTCAGTTTTTCCTTCAAGTAACCTCTCTTTTTATTCCTAAGTGTACGACTTGCTTCCCGTCTTTCATTGAAATAATTATCTCTCTTCTCCTCAACTGGATCCTGTAAGAATTTCAATTTTGCCTGTTTCCTTCTTTCTACTACCATGCAACAATCTTCATCAAACCACGGTTTCTTTTTCTTAGTTTCATAATAACCTATGCTCTGCTCAGCTGCAATTTTGATACTATCTCTGATATTTTCCCACACGCTATTAACATCTAATTCTTTCTCAACTTCGTCGGAACTTTCTAAAGTGGCAAACCTATTCGAAATTTCGACCTGATAATTTTGCTTAGCTTCCTCGTCCTTTAATTTCAAAATATTGAATTTAGTAATATTAACTTGTTGCTCTACTCGCTTGGCTACTGATAATCTTTCTCTTAATTCTCCAATCACCAAATAATGGTCAGAATTACAGTCTGCACCCCTGAAAGTTCGAATATCTACTATACTAGTATGTCTCCGTTTATCTATCAAGATGTGATCTATTTGGTTGTGTGTCAATCCATCTGGAGAAGTCCAAGTATATTTATGTATATCCTTATGGGGGAATGTTGTACTTTTGACAATTAAATTTTTCGATGTGGCAAAGTTGACTAATCTAACTCCATTGTCACTACTAATTGCGTGTAGGCTCTCTTTTCCAATAGTTGGTCTAAAAATATCCTCCCGTCCTACTTTAGCGTTGAAATCCCCCAATAAAATTTTCATATGATATCTAGGGAACTGATCAAAAGTATGTTCCAATTCCTCATAGAAGCTATCCTTTACATAGTCGTCTTTCTCTTCTGTAGGGGCGTGAGCATTTATAACTATGATGTCGCACCATCTACCCTTAAGTACTAAATATGATAACCTGTCACTGATAAATTCGACCTTTTTTACTGCTGATTTTATTCTTTTATGTACAAAGAATCCTGTTCCTAATTGGTGATTATTGTTTCCTTCCCCATAATACAACAAGTAATCTCCTATTTGTGATATGCCATTCCCATCTAACCTAACCTCTTGTACTCCTACGAAGTCTATTCTATATCTAGCTAGTTCTTTTGCTACTAATGTTACCCCTCCTGTTCTATAAAGACTAGTTACGTTCCAAGTGCCAAATCTCAAAACCTTATTCCTTTGCTGTGGTCGTGCCAGAGAATCAGTCCTATTCCGAGGCTTACTGTAGGAATTCGTAACAAGCTGTTTTTTACGGTGATGGGTTGTTAGCCCTTCGCCCAACCCCCAAGCTGGAGGACCACCCCTTATCGGCTGTCCACGACTGCTTATTCAATATATTCGCAGCTACCCTCCATATCTGGAGGCCGTCTCCTCTATCCGCAACCTGAGGACCACTTGTTATACAAGGATGAAATGTTGTAGGCCTACATGTGTTATTATTAACCAGATACAGCAGTGGTAAAAGCTTTGTGAATTCAGCTTTGAAAACATGGAAGTTAGTAATTTCAGCATAGTGTCCCCAGCGAATAGGGATTATAAAGAATGGACACTTCGCGTCGGTACCTTTGATGTAGCCGGACTGATTTCAATGACCTTCAAGCCAGCTAAAGCGTGAGATTCTGCGTTCTCCCTAGAGTTGGCGCTGACATCACACCAGCTAGCAGTCGACACAGCGGAAATATAACACATATAATTAATACATCTAAGTACATTATGTACTCAAATAAAATAAATTGGATCCATAAAATAATAAATCCGTCATTAACTGTAATGTCTAGACTCTAGAGTTCCTTTATAATGAGAGTTGAGACGTTGACCCCAACAACAGTTAAAATATGTAATGATTTGATAGCGCTGAAAATGGAAAAACAAAACTTTTACGAGAAGTAAAACCATCTACGTATATTATATTGTATACAAATATAGAACGAATTCGATACTTCATTTTATAATGTATATTATTTGATAATATAATTTATTATATCTGAAATATAAAATATTATTATTACAACTAGTTTGTCACTGAGAAATAAGGAAAAGCTGTTAACTTGAATTTATTTGAAGCAAAGCGTTACTGGATTGTGCAATAAGGTAGGCGATGTTTGGATCCTGTGCCTCAACTCTATTCTCAATTATTATCTTAGCGTATGCTCGATTACACTAACCTCTAGCGCTTGAAAGTGGAACTAAACGCTGCGCACAGAGAAATAAAACACAGGAAAATTCGCTCAGTGTCCATTCTTTATAATCCCTATTCGCTGGTGTCCCCTTAATTTTATTTATAACTAATTATTCAATAAATAAAAACAAAGCTGTATTTGAAAATATAATAGATTTACGTAAATTGTATTTTATTTCTAACAAGTGCCGCGAAGCGCGCGAGAATGGCTGATTATGATATTATAATCTGAGACAGACTATTCATAAAACTTGCTTTCCTGTAATTTTGTGAACACTGTTTGAAGAGAGATCTTGCGGATTTTCAGATACGACTAACTCAGCCACGAAATTGACGAGTTTTGTGATGTGCGAACGTTCCGAGTGCAGGTGACGAGAATGATGTGTTATTATTCATTGCCACATTACGTCAGGCATAAATTGCCCTCGTGGGTACCTTTTCGGCACGAATAAATACCAGAGTACATTATAACAGCTCATGCAGTGGCAACTGGCAGGAAGGCAGAAACATTTCGTACATGTTTCAGTCGGGTAAATTGTGTTGAAACATCGTATATTATAACCTCACAGCGATGAAATGTCGTCTTCAAATCATTACAAGTTTTAATTTTGTCTTATTTTACTTGCATGGTAAACATAATGCAAATATAGGCCCATCACATTTTCCTTTATGAAAGTCATTCTCGAAGAGAAATAAAATCCATGCATTTTGCTCATTGTCTGTTTATGAGAGAGAGGGAATCATTGACACAGAAAATGTCTTGATGTGCTTAATTTTTCTCCATCCAGTTGATTATGTCGATCCGTAACTGTAGTCAATTTTCTCATGTCTGTCTTTGATTTCTTCTTATGAATAGGAGTCTCCTTTGTCTTACAAAGAAGAGAAGTTAACATATTTGTGAAATCGAGCTCGAATTGTAGATAGATTAAACCACATTTCATTCGTTCCAGTGAATTAAAACATACAGTTCATCGTTGTGCCATTATACTTACTTACTTACTGGCTTTTAAGGAACCCGGAGGTTCATTGTCGCCCTCACTTAAACCCGCCATCGGTCCCTATCCTGAGCAAGATTAATCCAGTCTCTATCATCATATCCCACCTCCTTCAAATCCATTTTAATATTATCCTACCATCTACGTCTTGGCACCCCCAAAGGTCTTTTTCCCTCCAACCTCCCAACTAACACTCTATATGCATTTCTGGATTCGCCCATACGTGCTACATGCCCTGCCCATCTCAAACGTCTGGATGTAGTGTTCCTAATTATGTCCGGTGAAGAATACAATGCGTGCAGTTCTGTGTTGTGTAACTTTCTCCATTCTCCTGTAACTTCATCCCTCTCAGCCCCAAATATTTTCCTAAGCACCTTATTCTTAAACACCCTTAACCTATGTTCCTCTCTCAAGTGAGAGTCCAAGTTTCACAACCATGAACAACAACCGGTAATATAGCTGTTTTATAAATTCTAACTTTCAGATTTTTTGACAGCAGACTGGATGATAAAAGCTCTTCAACCGAATAATAACAGGCATTTCCCATATTTAATCTATGTTTAATTTCCTCCCGAGTATCATTTATATTTGTTACTGTTGCTCCCAGGTATTTGAACTTTTCCATCTCTTCAAAAGATAAATTCCCAATTTTGATAAAATTCCATTTCGTGCAATATTCTGGTCACGGAACATAATCATATACTTTGTGTTTTCGGGATTTACTTCCAAACCTATCTCTTTACTTGCTTCAAGTAAAATTTCCATGTTTTCCCTAATCGTTTGTGGATTTTCTCCTGACATATTCACGTCATCCACATAGACAAGAATCTGATGTAACCCGTTCAATTCCAAACCCTCTCTGTTATCCTGGACTTTCCTAATGGCATACTCTAGAGCAAAGTTAAAAAGTCAAGGTGATTGTGCATCTCCTTGCTTTAGACCATAGTGAATTGAAAACGCATCTGACAGAAGTTGTGCCGTTATACTTACTTACAAATGGCTTTTAAGGAACCCGAAGGTTCATTGCCGCCCTCACATAAGCCCGCCATCGGTCCCTATCCTGTGCAAGATTAAGCCAGTCTCTATCATCATACCCCACCTCCCTCAAATCCATTTTAATATTATCCTACCATCTACGTCTCGGCCTCCCTATAGGTCTTTTTCCCTCCGGTCTCCCAACTAACACTCTATATGCATTTCTGGATTCGCCCATACGTGGTACATGCCCTGCCCATCTCAAACGTCTGGATTTCAAGTTCCTAATTATGTCAGGTGAAGAATACAATGCGTGCAGTTCTGTGTTGTGTAACTTTCTCCATTCTCCTGTAACTTCATCCCTCTCAGCCCCAAACATTTTCCTAAGCACCTTATTCTTAAACACCCTTAACCTATATCCCTCTCTCAAAGTGAGAGTCCAAGTTTCACAACCATACAGAAGAACCGGTAATATAACTGTTTTATAAATTCTGACTTTCAGATTTTTTGACAGCAGACTGGATGATAAAAGCTCTTCAACCGAATAATAACAGGCATTTCCCATATTTAATCTATGTTTAATTTCCTCCCGAGTATCATTTATATTTGTTACTGTTGCTCCCAGGTATTTGAACTTTTCCATCTCTTCAAAAGATAAATTCCCAATTTTGATAAAATTCCATTTCGTGCAATATTCTGGTCACGGGACATAATCATATACTTTGTGTTTTCGGGATTTACTTCCAAACCTATCTCTTTACTTGCTTCAAGTAAAATTTCCATGTTTTCCCTAATCGTTTGTGGATTTTCTCCTGACATATTCACGTCATCCACATAGACAAGAATCTGATGTAACCCGTTCAATTCCAAACCCTCTCTGTTATCCTGGACTTTCCTAATGGCCTACTCTAGAGCAAAGTTAAAAAGTCAAGGTGATTGTGCATCTCCTTGCTTTAGACCATAGTGAATTGAAAACGCATCTGACAGAAGTTGTGCCGTTATACTTACTTACTTACAAATGGCTTTTAAGGAACCCGAAGGTTCATTGCCGCCCTCACATAAGCCCGCCATCGGTCCCTATCCTGTGCAAGATTACGCCAGTCTCTATCATTATACCCCACCTCCCTCAAATCCATTTTAATATTATCCTACCATCTACGTCTCGGCCTCCCTATAGGTCTTTTTCCCTCCGGTCTCCCAACTAACACTCTATATGCATTTCTGGATTCGCCCATACGTGGTACATGCCCTGCCCATCTCAAACGTCTGGATTTCAAGTTCCTAATTATGTCAGGTGAAGAATACAATGCGTGCAGTTCTGTGTTGTGTAACTTTCTCCATTCTCCTGTAACTTCATCCCGCTTAGCCACAAATATTTTCCTAAGCACCTTATTCCTCTCTCAGACTGAGAGTCCAAGTTTCACAGCCATATAGAAGAACCGGTAATATAACTGTTTTATAAATTCTAACTTTCAGATTTTTGGAGAGCAGACTGGATGATACGAGCTTCTCAACCGAATAATAACATGCATTTCCCATATTTATTCTGCGTTTAATTTCCTCCCGAGTGTCATTTATATTTGTTACTGTTGCTCCAAGATATTTGAATTTTTCCACTTCTTCGAAGGATAAATCTCGTTGTGCCGTTATATGTAACTTAATATAAATACAGGTTTCCATGTTAGTACACTGTAATTAGTGACTTCCGAAGAAATGGAGAAAACAATATTACTGTATTTTGAAGTGACAGATGTAGGACCATGACAAAAACAAGGACCACGATGAGGAGCAAGATAAAGACGACAAGAATCACAACAAAGATATGCCATGGTATGGATCACAATAATAACAAGGGTCACAACACAGACTACGACAAACATCACGATAAGGACCACGATAAGATCCATGATAAGACAACGACCACGATAAGGACCACGATAAAAACCACGACAAGAATCATAACATGAACCTCTACAAGGACCACAACATGACCATGTCGTAATCCTTATCGTGATACTTGTTGTCTTTATAGTGGTCGTTGTTGTGGTTCTGGTTTTTTTAGTTGGTTATTTAACGACACTGCATCAAGTACTAGGTTATTTAGCGTCGATGAGATTGGTGATAGCGAGATGGTATTTGGAGAGATGAGGCAGAGTATTCGCCATAGAATACCTGGCATTCACCTTACGGTTGGGGAAAACGTCGGAAAAAACCCAACCAGATAATCAGCCCAAGCGGGGATCGAACCCGCGCCCGAGCGCAGCTTCAGACCGGCAGGCAAGCGCCTTAACCGACTGAGTCACACTGGTGATTGCTTTTCGCTGTCTTGCAAGCAAACAAATGGGGGGGCAGATAAAACAAAAGTTGTTCTTTTTTCTTCCACCATGTTAATAATGGCAAAACCAGTGCTTATAAAAATTTTGGCCACTCGAGCGCAATTACGAGGGCTGTAAAAATACGTTTCCCTGAAGCTGTTTACATAAAGAATACATAATTTATGGAATGATTTTTTTGAACAGATACAGCAATTTGTTGAGCTATTTTTCATTCCCCACCGGAATTGAGACATTTGTCATAGCGTGGGATCAACTTTTGTATCCCTTTGTCGTAGAAGTCTGCCGCCTGTGATCGGAACCAGTGTGTGACAGCCGTCTGCACCTCTCTGTCGACCCTGGGTAGCTCAGTCGGTAGAGCGTTGGCTAGCTTAGCCAAAGGTCCCGGGATCTATACCCGGCTCCGAAACAATTTTTCCCTTGAAATTATTCAAGTCTGCTTCACAGGGAGCTTTACCTGAAGGTTAGATTTGCATTAAGTCACTGTAGGTACGTTAACAGAAAACCACAATTCAAATCACACAGAATTTGTGTGCAGTCAAAGTTGGGTTTCTGGAATGTCAGCTCACTTGAAGTGTATGGATATAAAGGGAAAAATTGAGACGGTGTGGGTGCAGTTCCTGAGTAGCTCAATCAATAGATCGTTGACGCGCTCAGCTAAAGGTCCCGGGATCGATACCGGCCCCGGAACAATTTTTCCCTTGAATTTATTCAAGTTTGCTTCACAGGGATCTGTAGCTGAAAGCCAGATTTGTGTTCATGAATGGTTTTAGACATCACGCACAACACGGCTAGGGGTAGACACAATATTTTTCGTCGTTGAAATGCTCTAACTCGCAGCGCTTGTATTTTGTTCGAGAACAGCCAGACATACATCGTGTCCGAAATGAAACCTACCGATAAAGAATTGAACTAACTAGACTTCCATAAAAGTTACATATGGCCAGCTTGCACTAAAATGTAGAGAAACTCAACACGTTTTTATGTTGTGAAATTGGCGAACCTGTTATCCGTATTGTTATGTATACACAGATTGTTTTCCAAAATGGCTCCATTCGCACCGCAAAAAAAGTGCAGTGCTGTTATTGGTTAGCAGAGTTTAAGTTTCCGCTTACAATTCAGCGGAGATTTCGTGAAAAATACGGCCATGCAGCTCCTGATAACCACATCATTGTTCAGTGGCACAAACATTTACTAGAAAATGGAGACTTTCAGCGACATGGTGGCGGCAACGTTTCACGTGTGTGGCTATGTTAATCGCCACAATCGCAGGGTCTGGAGTTCTAAGAATTCTCGTGTTATTTTTTAACATGAACGTAAACTCTTCAAAGTTAAATGTTTGGTGTGGATTAACCAGTTCAGAAGTGATCGGATCTTTTTTTCTTCATAGAGAACATAGTGAATGGTGCTGTATGTCTCGATATGCTTGAAAATTTTGCACTACCTCAGATTCCAGAGAGGTTCACCTTCCAGCTAGACGGAGCTCTCTCTCATGATTGGGGACCAGTCGTTGAAACTTCACAGAATCATTTTCCGGGACGATGGATTGGTCGTGGTGGCCCTATTGTAAGGCCCCCACAATCTCCTGATCTTACACCATTGGACTTTCTTTGGGGATTCGTGAAAGACCGTGTCTACTACACCAGAGTGGATAACCTTCAAGTGTTACGTCAAAGGATGATCGACACAGTAAGATCTGTAACTCCGCAGATGTTATACAATGCCTGGAGAGAGATTGAATACAGGTTAGATGTGTGTCGTGCTACTAGAGGGGGATAAGTTGAGATTTACTGATGATGACATAAACCTGTTGAGTTTATTAGTATTTTCCCCTAATTTGTTTTTGTGTGTCATAATGAAGGAATAAATTATTTAGTATCTTTATCGGTAGGTTTCATTTCGGACACGGTGTAGGTTCAGTGGACTGATTGGTATATTAATTATTCATAGGAGCGTCTGAGTACAGAAGCAAACATTTATAATACGTTGATCTCTGGAGGATAGTTCATGCCTCTTAGCTAGAGTGATGTGTTCATATGAATGTTTCGAATGCCTGAAAGGATTCGATACTCGGTTCTTCTTTTCCTATTTTTTAATTTCGAACTTTGATTTCAGGTGATTCTAGGATATTAGAATTAATACTAGTTTAAAATGGAAATACGCAATCCATCACAATGTCACATGAACCAGAATGTTCCACTACAGTAGCTGTAAAAGCTGGAATTCTACACCCGGTAACCATTGACAGTTTGAATATCTGAAGCTCGTAACAGCAAAAGTGAAATATAGCGAGAGAAGATTTAAATATAAGATATTCCAGAGAGCAAACTACGTCGATATTATCCACCTTCATACGGGTTGTTACCGATCTCGTATGTCTTAGACCAAGCGACGTGTCACAGTCTGAATCTTTGTTCTTGGCCTACCCATGTTTTGACATTCTCATGTTAGTATGACTAGACGTGAAATAAAATAAAATCAACTCTTCTTATAGTGAACATCTGCGGACCGGCATATTTCGTTCACTATATCCGAGGTTCACTGAAACCGAAGTGTATGTTTTTATACTACTGACGTTGCTATACATACAGTATTAATGTCCACTTGGGACAGACCACGTTCAATATCAGTACTAATGTTCGCTGCTTCCAACTTCAACACTTTACGATTTGACATCCTGATGTTCACAGTTCGAAACTTGAATCTAATCTGGCCATTAGTAGGCACTGACGGATTTCGCACCTCTTCCCAATAGAGGTATGCTACTGTGTACTCGGCCTTGGAATTTCCCAGGGTTAACTTTTACAAAGATGGGGGATGAAGGGTTGAGGACCATTATATTGTAATCCTTCTTGTATTTACCCTTTGGTCATCACTCTACTCCCTTTTATAAAAGAAAACACTTTCTCTTCCTATTCTTCTAATAACCTCTTTTAAAAAGTCAGAACTAATCCTTCCTTTATCCCTCGCTGCATACACTATTCTCTTTAACATGTTTCAAGCTGTCCAGGAAGTTGAACAAATCCTTTGTCTTTCAGTGCACTTAAGGAGTGTTCTGAACATATTCTTGGAAGTTTATAGGAAAAAGAGTTTCCTAAATTACCAATTTGGCCATTTTATAATTACATTTTCTTGGGAAAGTTCTAGTTTTAGGTTCACTATAACCGAAGTGAGGGTTCACTATAAATGGAAATATTGACGTACTTTTAATGTATACGGGTCGGGACCAACGATTTAGGTTCACTATTACCGAATGTTCACTATAAACGAGTTCAATATATCCAGAGTTGAATATACAGCGTGTTTAAAAAATACGGGGCATAATTTCAGGTATGTATTTCCCACATGTAGACAATCAAAATAGTTCATTACAACATGTGTCCGGAAATGTTTTATTTCCGAGTTATGGCCTTCACAACATTGAAATTCACCGGAACCATACCTCATGTTTTAGAAGACATTCCACTGATCAATCGTCAACACATTCACTTCTTGCATGATGGCGCTCCTGCACACTCCAGTCGTACGGCTCGCCGGTACTTGGATCGAAGGTCTCCTGATCGATGGATAGGTAGAGGTGGCCCAATTGCTTGGCCTCCACGCTCACCTGATCTGAACCCTCTCGATTTCTACTTGTGGGCCATTTAAAATCATTGGTTTATTCGTCTCCGGTGCCTGATTTGGAATCCCTTCGGAATCGAATTGTGGCATGTTCTGAGAACATACGCAATACTCCTGGAGTTTGGGATCGTGTTTGCAGGTCAAGTGGACATCGATGTGAGGTCTGTATTCAAGCAGGAGGTGGACATTTTGAACATCTTCTGTAATGACAACGACCTGCGAAAAGAAAAACGTTCCGGTGAATTTCAATGTTGTGAAGGCCATAACTCGGAAATGAAGCATTTCCGGACACATGTTGTAATGAACTATTTTGATTGTCTACATTTGGGAAATACATACCTGAAATTATGCCCCATATTTTTTAAACACCCTGTATATTGAAATAAATTAATAAATATAGTTAAAATTTTGCGCTGTCTGTTCTTTAAAGATGCGTTGCTTATTCCGAACGAAACAAAACAAAAATACATTCGTCTGAAGGATTAGGTATAACTTTCGTATTGAAAAACGATGTTACAGGAACTATAAAATAAAAAATGAGTCGATAAAACAGTATCCGAGACTGAAATAAATGTAGAAAGGCGAAAGAAAATAAATAATTAACATAACAGATTGACAGCACGTGTTTAACATAAAATTATCATATGAAGACTAAAATTCGTAACATTCACGTGATGGTGTCAGTGAGAGTTATACCTACCCTTGATTCCGCCTACAGAACCATTAAATACCTCCCACATGTCTCGACTGTTATTTCGGCTGCCTAAGCAAAAATAAACGACTTAAATCAGACATCTTATACAAATGACAGCTGGGATTCCAGGTCATACAGCGATTCCGATTGGCTATTACTGATTATAAACAAAGCCTCCTTATGGTGGGCGAAAGTGAACGTACTGTATGTACTGTAGAGTAGGAATACACCATAATTATTTTTATATGGTAGGTCTACACTAGAGATGAACAACGATCGAGAAAGCAAGACTAACAGCGCCTGCAAAGCCGAAAACCCGCACGACAGTGTTGTATACGTCGCGTCGTTGACGTAAAGACTGCTTGTGAGTGTTTCGAGACATTGAGATTGATCACTCCCGAAGTCCCGAACGTCAAGCAGCCTTGAATCGCCACAGTTGTTTATACCTGACTGAACTTTTATCTACTTTGGCAACTGTTATATATGTATAAATAATCAAGTAGCCTATTTGAAACATCATCTCTACCTTTCAGTGTATAATAATACGTTCCCCAGTCTTATTTAATTACTAGGCCCTTATTAAAAGGCTAGGATATTTTTTTCATGTGTTGTAATCTACATCTACTTACATAACCCCAAAACGTTTCACTTTCATATCATCAATATAGCATTAATATCTATAATTAATGAAAAATAGTCACATCATGGCATTAACTACAATAATATTTCATTTCTGATGGTAATAATGTCATCAAACCACCTCAAGTTTTGTAGCTTTTAATATCCAATACACAGCTGTACCCAGAAAATTACACACCACAGAATCGAACCTATAAATTATTTTTAGTAAGTTAAGTTTTTAATAACCAATTTAATTTGAGCTCTAAATATGTCAGCATTCTTGCAGATCATGGCCTTCATGTAATATTGTTTACTGTAGTATGTGTTTTGTTTTATTCTGAAATGCAACACGGCCGACTTGATGCTCGCTTCGCTTCTCCTTTACAAAAAAGCGAAGGGTATATAAAGTCGTCCATGAATGCTATTAGTTAGTTCTCAAAACTGACGACAGATGGATTTTGGAAAATAGGAAAATTATGTTTAAAAATTGACATTTCACTGAGAACTACTATTTTTCCGAAAAACTTTGAGTTCCAAACTTCAAAATGAGGGGTCATTTATTAAAATCCGTCCAGCCGTTTTCCCGTAATTTCCATTACCAGTTCAAATTATAAATATAGATAGTGGCAAGTTTAATAAGCTTTGGTACAGCAACTTGGAATAGCAATGCAAAATTAAAATAAAAATTGCAGTCAAGTGGATTTTAAGGTTAGCGCGATGCTTTAAATGAGGTGACATTAGAAGTAACTCGATAAGGTAAAGATTATTTTACAGAGTTTGAGAAAACTAAACAACTACAATGGTTTTGACGTGTGATAGGGATGGACGCAAATATGTTGAGAGAGAAGTGTTAGAATGGATCCCAATAGGGAAGAAAAGAAGAAGCAGATCTAAGAAAACATGGCTGGGGGATGTTATTGGCATGAAGGAAGCGGGAGGCTTACAGGATGGTGACTGGAAGATAGAAAAGAACTGAGGAAGAAAATTTCAATTGTGTACAAATTGAGCACAGGAAAATGTATTTACATTTAAAAGCTGATATGCTGTCTTCTTGTTGTGTTCGGTATTATATCTAATCTTGTTATTGTACAACGTCTTCTCAGAAAATCCATCTCGGTATTCAGAAACTCCTTCCGTTTCCTCTACTTTACCACCTACACTTCCGCTCCATATGCCACTACACCCTGAACCATAATTTTTTATATTCTCTTTTCATTTTCCCCCCATATTCTTCCATAAAATAAAATTGAGGTGCCGTGTTAAATTCCTGCATTTTTTATCCTGCATATAATATCATAGCTACTACATCTTCATCGAAATGTTACTGCACTTTTGGTAGTAGATCTTTCGCTGGAGTCGTTCAAATGAAACATGGCCGTCCCTAATAGAAACAAGTTAAATTACTGCTTAATACTCCAGATCAGGTATGCTCATTCTCTGACTCCCGATTACGTTCTGTAATCACAACCTTCCAATGTAGAGCGTGCTGTTCCCCGTTCGAAGCTCGACGGATGACTGCGGAAGGCAGTTCAAGTACTTAGTAAACGCATGAACAGTGCGGGACAATGACACAGTCAAAACCTTCTGTAAGCAAACGATCATTCCGTACAGTGTGGGAGGAAGACTATTTTTGTTGTGAAAACGTAAAGTGTTTACTATGTTGTAAAGTACTGTCAGGAATACTACTGAGCGACATAAAACATTATACGCTCTGCCATCCAGAACATGCCGAAATGACAGGGAAGCTGTTTTCTGTAATATGTATTCATATATCAACTTTATTATTATTATGATGATGATGATTATTATTATTGTTATTATTATTATTACTAGTACAATTATTGTTATTGTGGTGATTTTATTCCAACAAAAATACATGTTATGATAAAATAATTTTTCAGGGGTGCAACGTGCACTACAGTTTCAAGAATTGAAAGCACTTCATGAAAGGCCAAACATTGAAGACAGTCGAACAATTCAGAGTCTACGTTTAGGAGCAAGTTATGTAGTATGTTGGGAATTAGCTAAGGCACTAAAACCCCTTGTGAACTTGTAAAGGAATCTATGGTGCCTGAACAAAATATAGTTAATTACATCTCCGTACTAGAACAGCTCAAATGTTAATTCACATAACATAGATTTAAAGATTTTAGACGTATGGAAAGTGATATTAATCTTTTTGTTAATCCTTTCATAGTAAATTTAGTACAATCCGTGAGAGTGCAGTTCCAGGACGAGTTAATTGATTTACAAAGTCACGTAGAATTTAGAACTAAATGCGGAGAATATGACTTGCCAAGCATAGAAGTATTCAAAAATGAAAAAAAACGCAATATCCCGAGATGAGCTTATTCGTTGTCACTCGAAATATGTGTGCAAACAATTATTTTCGAGAATGAAGGTTGCTAAATCCAAAAATCCAAACACAGATCCGGATTAACAGATGAGAATCTTTTGTGCATTGCAGTAAATTCGTTGGAAATAGATTTCCGATTACTTGCAGAAAAAAATAGACCTATACATGTTGAATGTGAGATATGAAAATAATATTATCTATGATATAATAGTATCATAACTGTATAAAATATAATAAATAATGTAATAACTGAAAATGTTTCTTTTTCAAATTCAGTTTATTACCCGCATTTGTAAGACAGTGAGAGCGATGCCACGGGCGGTGCTCTAATGTAGTTGCGGAGCCCAGTCCGTACACTGTGTGTGTTATGCAGTGCAGCATCATCCGTGTAATCGGCGCTTTTACAATTTTGAGCATACCTGCTCTAGATCATATAATATTTAACAGATAACTCATCGCTATGTTAAAATCGGCAACACTTTGAAGGGAACAACCGCCAGGATCGCCACCCGTCCGCCTTAAACGAACACGCGAGATGGCAGTACAGTCGCTAATGCAATTAAGGGGAGTGGGTAGTGATGCCTGTGCTTTTAAAAAATTTCAGTACAAACGTTTAGTTCAATATTTCTAGGCTTTTAGTATTCAAAGTGGAATAAAAATTTCCAGGCTTATACAATCAATCATTCTGAATTCATTGGTATATAAGACAACTAATTAGTTTCAAATTCAAGTGTAAAAGAAAGGCCCTAACTGATAACCTGTTTTCCCACTTTGATAAGTGTACCTAGTTCTTCAGGTGCACATTACTTGTTACATTTTTCACTCATATATCTTGTATATTTTTAAGTTATCAAGTAATGTATATTGTAAATTCTAAAGCAAAATTTATTTAAACATTTCACTTCTAGTGAAACAGAAAAAATATTGAACTTTGCTTAACATTTTTTGCAATTTTTTAATGCATATATATATATATATATTTTTTTTTTTTTCTCGTGTTATGTGTGTGATATTCTTAAACCCGTAGGTCTACTATGTATAACACAGACTGCAGAAAACACTGTAAAAATTTCATATAAACTGATTCAGTAGTTTCAGAAAAAAATGCACTTAAGTTTGAAAAATTTCAACTTATGGAAAACTCCGTTTAAAAAAAAAAGATATATGAATTACATACACCGCCAAATTTAAGGAGGCCGTTTGAATGGCTTATCTGCAGAAATACCTCCCACAATATTTATATTGTTTTAAACAGGAATTTTTTACTTTTTTTTTAACGCAAAATAAATAATCGGATTTTTGACCGCCAATCACTACCTGGTTCCCTTAAAATGGGAATTATGACGTGCTTCCTTATGTAACAACTAGATGGCAGCGTAGTAAAGCTGACGAAAGTTGTTAACGTCAAAGCCTATAAGGCCGACCTATCGTTACATATATGATCTAGGTTAATACAGGGCTCCTACAAAAGCCATTTCTGGTTTCGAAAACATGTAATTTACGTTATGAATCTGAGATGCATGAAAAGAGCAGCAATGGAAAGAGAAACTCAAAAAGTTTAGTTGTGACAACCAGAGTACTGCAATGCAAATGTTTGGCTCGCTCGTATTCGTTCAATCGTCCTGCATTCGAGGGTATTTCGTTCGAGCGAAGAGCGCTTTGAACCATGTTAACGAGCGAGCTATGCTCGCAAAAAACGTGATTAGCTTCAAGCAACCGGAAATCATTTAAGAGAGCACATAGCCTAGAGTGCTTCTTACTGTGACATAATGAATTAGCTAGGGCTATAAGTGATGCCATATTGTATCATTTGTGAGATTCAGATGTATCTCTGGACAGCTGACAAAACAACAGACATGTTCTGTGAGAATATGAAGGTTAAAGTAATAGATTTACATTCGTTCTGCTTTGCCATTATATTTACCACAATTTGTGCTCAACTCGATATTTGTCTCGTTTTTTAATGCTTTATCTAAAGCAGTGACCGGCATGTTCCGTGCTCTGTGACGTCATACCACGGAGCCGCCACGCTCTTTGCTCGGCAATCTCTGCATACTGAGCACAGCGAGGAGAGAAGGTTCAACTGAACAGTGGTGGTGCGGCGCCTATGCACTGACAGAGCGCGATCCATCCGTCTGAGGTAGTATGGGAACAGCACAATTACAATACATTTGTACGAAAACAAAACTGTACATCCGTGATAAATCAATGCAACAAAATATTTTGGTTTGTAATCAAATTTAATATGCTTATGGTAATATGAAATTCGCATTATGTAAATGAGGCTCCGAAACTGCTATAAATATACAAATATAGAAATAAATAATTTAAGCAGTACTACAACACTTTGTCTACTCGGAAACTTGAAAACAGTTCAAGTTTTTTTAACAGTCATTTTCCTACACAATATACAGATTGAACTATCTAGGCCCTAGCTTGGTGAGTAGTATGCAAAGTATATTTCAACTTTTGAAACACACCATCACTTTGTGTTACTACCGTGCCCAAGTTAAATGCTTTGTCGAGATCAAACTGTGTTATGGAGTATGGAGGAATGGCGAAGTGTTTGATTTGTGGCAAGCTGTTTCAGCATGTAAAGAAATTCAATATACAATGCCATTATTCTCTATGCCACACAAATGATTATGACAAATATGGGGGAGAAGATCGACAAATACTGGTGCAGCAATTGAAAGATAAATTGTTAAGTGAAGCTAGGGAACACACTGTCAGTGAATCAATGGTAAGCTTAAGGCTTAAGATATAGGATTTCACTAGCCATTGCAAAGAACATGCGTTCTTTTAATGACGGGGAATTTGCCAAGAATGTTGCCATCATGACCGCAGAGTAGTTATTCCCTAGCAAAATACAGGAATGTGATTCCATTAATTTATCTCCAAGAACTGTCGTATCATTGCTGCACTGACGCCACTGCGCTGGTGCGTGATAACAGTAATACGACTCAACTGCTCGCTCTTCCAAGCTCTTGAGGCCTGACTGGCTCTTACGTCATAACTGCAGCATCTGCCGGCCACTGATCTAAAGTAATCTCACTAGAGGTCTTGATTTATCTAGGGGAAATCAAAACTCGAGTGTGATTTAATTGATTATTACACGTTTAGAAGAAGGTATATAAAGATTAGAATAAAATATTGACTTACTGAAATACTAAACTGTCTTGAAAATATATTATTGTACTATATTCCGCTAGATGACAGTAGTGCATTATGATGAGCTGTTCTCTTGTTACCAGTTGTGCCAACTATACAATCTTCATTCAACTCAATGGACGATTACTTTACTCTTTTTTTTTTTTTTTTTTTTTTTTTTTTTTTTTTTTTTTTTTCATGGAGTGCAGTTTCATAGAAAGGACTTTGCCGACAGACCTTCTACTGCCCTCTACTAATTGGTTGTCACAATAAATGTCTTCCTTACTGTGACGGAAATCTTGTCTTCTCCTGTCAGTAACCAATCACGACCCTCGTTCAGAAGAATTGACAGGTTCCCCTCAAATCCACGTGGAGGCAGAGTTGCCGCATCTTTTCCGAATTCCAAGAAACGCCTCAGTCTCACTATCTCATTTCGAAGGTCACTAGGATTATGGCAACTATGCAATGTTGAGACGAGGGGACAGGATGGAATTGTCAGAGGTGTTTGTGTAGGAAGTCATAAATCTGTAAGTGGGCGTTCAAAGGAGCCACCGAACTGCACTCCTTGAAATAAAATAGAGTATAGTCAAGAAGGCTTTGTTCTTTCAGTTGTATTTATTTTTTTTTATTTTAGTAGGTTATTTTACGACGCTTTATCAACAGCTTTGGTTATTTAGCGTCTGAATGAGATGAAGGTGATAATGCCGGTGAAATGAGTCCGGGGTACAACACCGTAATTTACCCAGCATTTGCTCATATTGGGTTGAGGGAAAACCCCGGAAAAAACCTCAACCAGGTAACTTGTCCCAACCGGGAATCGAACCCGGGCCACCTGGTTTCGCGGCTAGACGTGCTAACCGTTACTCCACAGGAGTGGACTTTCAGTTGTATATTTTTCATCCTGTACACTACACGAAACTTAAATAATTTATATATTAAATCACATCTTTGGATCAAAAATATAAATTATACAAGAATTAATACCGTATGAAATTGTGTTTCGTTCAAAAATAAAAATAATACAAGAATAACAGCGGAGAGCAACGGAATTAAATAATGATTTATGTTTTTTCTGTAAGAAATTTTTTCCCCACACATCACTTTTGAGTGCTTAACAGTTTAGCCTCCACAACCAGACTAGATTCTCCAATCTATGTTAACTGGAAAAATTCTCACGAATGAATGTGTTTCGCTCGTCTCGAGCGTCACTCGCTCTAAATTTAGTGGCAAACGATAAAGCCTCGTACACTCGCAGCATCTAGCGGTTTAATAGCCAACTACATGATCGCTATCTCACACTCGAGCGAAATAAGCATATGCAGGACTCTGAACTGACAACATTGTTTTCCTAGTTGGTAACACTGCCTTATAATAGCGCTGTGATTCCCAAAGTATGAATCGCGACCCCCTCGGCGTCTTTTCTTAATGTTTTTCGGAATTTCAGTCAGTTGAACGCAACTATCTGAAAACTGATTCAGTCACTGTCGTAAATTGTTTTGAGTTCCTTTCCGAAAACACTAAAAAAACTGCAAATCAAGCTTTCAGATGTAACTACCTGTAAAGTTGATTT
Source organism: Periplaneta americana (assembly GCF_040183065.1). Taxonomy (NCBI): domain Eukaryota; kingdom Metazoa; phylum Arthropoda; class Insecta; order Blattodea; family Blattidae; genus Periplaneta; species Periplaneta americana. Next base: position 188,070,078 of record NC_091132.1, on the reverse strand, counting down.
CGAGGAAAAAATTGTTCCGGGGCCGGGCATCGAAACCGGGACCTTTGGTTAAACATACCAACGCTCTACCAACTGAACTACCCGGGAACTCTACCAGACACCGATCCAACAGAAAACCACAATTTAAGTTACACATAGTGTGCACTCAATGTTGGTTGCTTGACAGTTGTCAGCCCACTTCGAAATCTGTGGATATAGAGGGAAAAACATTAACATTAACATGGGTGGGCAACTCGTGCTCTCGATGTGTCAACACAACCTCAGTGCAGGTAGAACGGACTCTGTACTAGTTGTAGTGTCTGTATGCGGTTCTTGCAAGACATTAGTTCGTTCGCGTCTGTAGTAAGTGGCGGTTTGTTTTAAATGAAAAACAATATAATCTTCAGATCATTTCTCTTTAGTGATTAGTCGAAAGAGAAAGATTTTTTATTAAGAAGATAGGTAAAGCTAGTATTATGTTTTATTACACTTTCTTACGCATGCCATTTTATGTTACTAATAAACACAGTGAAGGTTTTAGTAAAGAAATGCTGTCTAGATCTGCTTTAGGACAGCTGGAGGTAAAAATGGAGTACTCGTATCAACAAGGTGAGATTGATGTCAGATATCGTTAACACGTAGAACGTAGACAACTTCACTTTCTTTGACTGTGAACTATCTTGAAGAGTGATAAGAAAATCTTCTATCAAATATAAGACCCTACTTCAAGAACTAAAGTAAAATTCACTGGTAAGTTTGGAGAAACAGTGACAATTGACAAGAAATCGAGATTTTTCTGAAATCCTTTTGACTTGCAGCCGATAGAAGATCCTGAAAGCTTATAGCTTGAATTGATAAATCTCCAGAACAGCACGCCACACAGATTCCAGCGAACTGTTCGTAATGCTGCCTAAGTAAGAATTTCCAATTATACTCTTTGCTTCATTTATACTGTATGTGCTTGAGGCAGAGTTTAATACAAGAAAGAAGTACAGGGACATCATTTTATTTTTACTTCAATTTTTATTGTACCTGAGTTTTTGAATGTACTTCACTCCCACCACCTCTACTAGTAAACTTCCAACCGTTCTCCATACAGAACCAAGCGTATACAGTCAAAGTCGCCTTACGGTCTTAGGAAACACAAACAGTACTGAGTTAGTGAGTATAGTACATTCCAGAAATATGTTCGCTTTCAATATTGAATCATATTCTCGCACAGGTACTGTCGTCCGTTTGCCTAAGTCGCATCCCGGTTTCTCCCACCCACTTCTGCCCGTCCCTTTGTGGCTGGGCTGTCTTAGCTCAATTCTGAAAACATTAATTTCTGTTATGAATTGGACCTACGTAATATTATACAATTGTTTAAAATAACTTAAATAAAAAGGCCTCGTTAAGTAATTAACTGTCACGTGATTTCTCTCCTTTCTACGATCCTCGACAAAACCACTTGAACGGACAATAAATAGCATGTCAGAATAATTTTGTCTTTTCGGATCGGGCAGAAGTGAAGATTGAATTTATCAGTACGTAAGGTACTCTTTTATAGAGTAGGTACACAATTATTTCAACATGAGTTAATAGTACGAAAGACGAAACTGGTAATTGGAATTAGGTACAATAGTATATAGTGCAATAATGTGCAAAAAAGAACTGAAACCTTTATAGAAATGAACGGCCACCATTTTCAAATATGTGTTTAAATATCCATATTATGATTATTTTTCAATTTAACTTCATTCTCTATATTGTACGCTAATGTGCTGTAGACAGTATAATATGCGCTGCATAATGAATATGTCCGAACAGACAGCTCAGTTCGAGAGTAAAAATACTTATTGTTAATATTATACTGTATTTTGATTAAAGGAAAACCTAATGAAAATTATCAAACTCAAAATCGCGATTTTCCTACTTTACGTAAATGGATGAACTACTTTTCATCCCTCCTATACCTAGTAAAGTGATTTGTTTGTATCTTACGGCAGTATCACCGAACTCCAGTGGAAGGGGTATCAAACGGTGTTTCCGGATCACAACCTTTAAGCCAAAGGTAAAGGCAGGTTAATATTAGAAATGTTAGTAAAAATAAAATAATGTCCCTGTATAAAAGCTCTGAATGTACAGAAAGGGCTCAGAAGTAAGTTTATTTCATTTGCCGTGACATGTAAAAAATTACTTCTTTCAATTTGTGATTGTTTGCGAATACAGACTATTACCTTTGTGAGAACAGAGGAATACTCTTTAATGTATAAAGACTTGTAAATTCTCGCGTTCTATGTTTCAAATACGACATATAATAAGAAATATTAACAAATAGTGTAATAATAAATAATTGTTGCAGCTATATTTGTTGTATCTTGAAAAGGTTGTATTCAGTTTGTGTTTCCAGTACTAAACTAATTTACAAAGCATTACTATAATTATTGTACCATGGGTCAGTCTGAAATTCAAATCATGGAGTAGATATCACGGCCACCTGCATGAGCCGTCAGAAGGCTCCGTGGCAGTGAACTGCTTTTGCAGCAAAACTACAAACAACTACAGGGACATCACTTTATTTTTACTAACATTTTTAACATTAACCTGGCTATACTCGGAAACACTGTTACCCCCCTTCCATTACAGGAGTTTGGAGTTGCTAGTGCAATATGTAAACAAATCATTTTACTAGCTATAGGAGGAGAGAAAAGTAGTGTATCCATTTATGTTACAGGGAAATATAGTATTACGATTTTCAGTTTGGTCATTATTTTACAGTATTTTATCAAAAAACAGTAGAATAGTAACAACTTTTTTCACAAACTCAAGTCTTCAGGCGGTTATATACATTATGTAATGTCTACTTTATTCAGCATATTACTAACCTAATTTATTCCTGAGAATTTTGTGAGCACTTCCGTAAGAAACCCCAGTTTCTACAGTTGACTTCCTGACCGACTTATTAGGACCTGGCTGCATCCTTTCTATAGCATATTCTACAGCATCTTCTGTCACCTTTGTTGCCCATCTTACACTTTTCTTCCTTTCTGTACACTCTCTTGCTCTAAATTTATCTACCAGATTAATGACATTTCTACGAAAATATTCCGTAATGATATAATCAGGAAATTGTGAAAAAAAAAAAAAGAAAAGAAAAACTGTTGGTCACATTCGGTTACATTGTAATTCCAGTTTCCATCATCGTCCTTCATACCTACAAATAGTAAAACAAAACTCTTCTTTAAATAATGTTCTTAAGTACCTTACCATATTATAGGATACCGTACTTGCGGTGACTCTAATCTTCACTTGTGCTCGGTCCACACAGATACAGTATATTCAGTTACGCTACACACCATACTTGTGTGAAAATAAACTTCAATAATATAAGCTTTTTCTTCTATAGAAAATGCAACGTATTTCTGAAACACACTGTACTCTGTACTGTTTACTTCACTGCTAGCAACAGCGGCCGTAAGTTTGTGTGACTGACGTTAGCAAGGACATTAGTGAAAGGGGTGGGAGTCAAGTACATTCAGAAACGCAGGTACAATAAAAATTGAAGTAAAAATAAAATTATGTCCCTGTAGTACCTGCTGCGGCTGGCTCCGTGTATCTTTATCTCTTTCAAGGTTGTTTAGCACTTTGTGAGCACGAGTTGCCCATCCATGGTCATTAATGTGCAACGGCATTACCGAGCAGAGTTTGGTGCAGATCCATCCAGTGGGCTTACAATCCGTAAATGACACACTGATTTCACTGATTTCAAGGCAAGATTCTTCGCAAGCGGTTGCGATTTCATCCGTACCCACTACAGTTGCTGCAAGCCCTAAAACCAGAGGACAAAGTGCTACGAGGAAATTTCTGTATAACTTGACTATAGACTTGATGTGTGCCGTGTAACCAAGGGGGACACACTGAACATCTTCAAATAAGGAACTAAACCTTTTGAGTTTCTCTTTCCATTGGTACTATTTTCATGCACATCAGATTCAAAGAACATAAACTGCATGTGTTCGAAACCGGAAAGTCTTTTGTAGGAGCCCTGTATTTACTTGCAACTTCCTCCCGTACACCAGGGAGAGGTTGTGGTAGGTAGGTAGCATTTGTTTATACCGTCCGACCGTCAGTGCAGTCGAGTGTAGTAGTCTCCAGATCCTGGATATTTTGTATCGTAACTTGAGTTGTGTGGGATCTTGAGTTGTCCTATTTGAACAGAACTGGCGTGCGATTCACCGATGCCTGATATTTTTGAGCTGAAATAACTTAACTCGTTTAAGGGCTCTATTATGTTCTGAGTTTAAATAAATCCGTTGGTAATCCTGTGTTTCAGATTAATTCTTCATTACCTATTGAGACGCTACTTACCTACTTTTTTTACTTACTTACAAATAGCTTTTAAGGAACCCGGATGTTCATTGCCGCCCTCACAGAAGCCCGCCATCGGTCCCTATCCTGTGCAAGATCAATTCAGTCTCTATGATCATATCCCATCCCCCTCAAATCCATTTCAATATTATCCTCCCATTTGTGTCTCAGGCTCCCCAAAAGTCTTTTCCCCTCCGGTCTCCCAATTAACACTATCCTACAATAACTCCTATGTGCAAAACATTTTTCAGTAGGAAGAAAAAACACATTTATTCATCCTATGGCAGCCGTACATAGGAGACTGTGAATTCTTATATTCTCGAAACAAAGAAATATAATTATATATAGATTTTATCATTTGCTGTATCACTGTTTAAGTTACTTAATAGAGCAAGAATCTTAAAATCGATGAATATGTCACATAGGAGTTATTACTTACTTACTTACAAATGGCTTTTAAGGAACCCGAAGGTTCATTGCCGCCGTCACATAAGCCCGCCAGCGGTCCCTATCCTGTGCAAGATTGATCCAGTCTCTATCATCATACCCCACCTCCCTCAAATCCATTTTAATATTATCCTCCCATCTACGTCTCGGCCTCCCTAAAGGTCTTTTTCCCTCCGGTCTCCCAACTAACACTCTATATGCATTTCTGGATTCGCCCATACGTGCTACATGCCCTGCCCATCTCAAACGTCTCGATTTTATGTTCCTAATTATGTCAGGTGAAGAATACAATGCGTGCAGTTCTGTGTTGTGTAACTTTCTCCATTCTCCTGTAACTTCATCCCGCTTAGCCCCAAATATTTTCCTTAGCACCTTATTCTCAAACACCCTGAACCTATGTTCCTCTCTCAGAGTGAGAGTCCAAGTTTCACAACCATACAGAAGAACCGGTAATATAACTGTTTTATAAATTCTAACTTTCAGATTTTTGGACAGCAGACTGGATGATAAGAGCTTCTCAACCGAATAATAACACGCATTTCCCATATTTATTCTGCGTTTAATTTCCTCCCGAGTGTCATTTATATTTGTTACTGTTGCTCCAAGATATTTGAATTTTTCCACCTCTTCGAAGGATAAATCTCCAATTTTTATATTTCCATTTCGTACAATATTCTGGTCACGAGACATAATCATATACTTTGTCTTTTCGGGATTTACTTACATAGGAGTTATTACAGAAACATTTCTGGGTTCGTATAATTTCGAGGGAAAAATTGTTCCGGGGCCGGGTATCGAACCCGGGACCTTTGGTTAAACGTACCAACGCTCTACCAACTGAGCTACCCGGGAACTCTACCAGACACCGACCCAATTTTTCCTTCTATATCCACAGACCTCATAATGGGCTGACAACCGTCAAGCAACCAACTTCGAGTGCACACTAACTCCGTGTGACTTAAATTGTGGTTTTCTGCTAACGAACAGTGACGTTTATTATGCAAATCAAGGTTTCAGGTATAACTCCCTGTAAAGTTGATTTGAATAATTTCGAGGGTACGTTTAACCAAAGGTCCCGGATTCGATACCCGGCCCCGGAACAATTTTTGCTTCGAAATTCTTGAAAGCTCGATTTGCATTTCTGGATTCGCCCATACGTGCTACATGCCCTGCCCATTTCAAACGTCTGTATTTAATGTTCTCAATTATGTCAGGTGAAGAATACAATGCGTGCAGTTCTGCGTTATACAAGTTTCTCCATTTTCCTCTAATTTCATCCCTCTTAGTCACAAATATTTTCGTAAGTACCTTATTCTCAAACATAACCACAGCAGTGGTGCAGCACACGCAGAGAAAAACATGAACTGTCTCAGTTGGTGAGCAGTTTAACCCTCGAACTGTGATCACTGATTAAAGAGCTGTTTAATCACAGGTGTGATCGTGACTTTTCGATCACCGTGAAAAAATCAGACGTCAGTGATTTTCTTCTCATTACTCTTCGCAATGTTACCTTCCTTTAACTTTATTTTTCTTCCGACAACCATGGTCTTCGTCTTGTTTGCATTTATCTTCATCCCATACTGATCACAGCTGTCATTTAGCTCCAGCAGCATATCCCTTGAGTTGGAATGGAATGTAATTTAAGTGAGGGGGGCACGGATGGCCCAGCAATGCGACCTGTTGAGATCTATGGCTCTAACCCTCGATATGGAATGAGTTGCGTGCCATAGATCCCCTACGCGCACCAACCCAACCACATGACTCCGTAATGAGCGGTCCCTACAGCCAACAGAAATCCACATACGATTCCTCATGGATTAATATATAATAGGATGCGAAACTGCGGTCAGCAATATCTGGCGGCAGGGGGCTCAAATAAGATGATCAGCGCCCAACGTCGTAGGTAGTGAACATTAGAACTATGTGTTGGGTACATCACCCAGAGTTCTCTGTTTATCCGTTCGAGATGACAAGATGGCAGACAAACTTGCTAATAAATGGACATAAAGTGATACTACGTGTGTGTATAAGCAGTGTATGTTAAACTGTGATGTTTATGGACGTTGTAAAATAGTGTTGTTGAATGTATTGTAAAGTAATAGTAATATAATAAATTGAACTATCGAAGTAGTTTTTGCGCTGTACAATAAATACCCAGAGAATACAATCCCAATTATCTAACCTTTTGCTTTATTTTCTGTCTCTGTCTGGTTATATTTTAATTGGGTAGTGTAAAATAGATCGCCTCTTTTATCTTCCTGTTGGCTCCGGTAAGAATTTTGAGTAGAAGCTGCTGTGAGGAATAAAAATGTAAATATTTTATTTTAAATTGGGTCAGTTTTGATTATGGACGAGGGTGGGAGGGAATGCTTTCTGCATAGTTTAACATTTTCGTTACCAGGTGCGCTGCTAAATGCATGGAGTAATTAGTTTTTATTTTCGCTACTTGGTGCGCTGCTAGATGTAATAAGATCGCCTACTCCCAACAGGTGGCAGAAAGATCAATTTCTACATTAGCGCCTCTAGCAAGTGTTACGGGAAACTCAGTAAGTTTCGCATCCTTTTATGTATTTATCCATGCCCCTGGCCTGCTTCTCAGCGATCGGTATTCCGTCTCTTTCCCACTCACTCGCTGTCTCTCTTCGGGGCTTGATACGGCTCATGCATCCCGCCGGCTGCCCACTTGAAATGGTCTGGACTACATCATGTTAACAGAATCCCACTACAAATGATAAATTATAATCCTGTTCGTTGGAGACGTCCCTCCCGGAAGACGACGTATTCATGTAAAATAATGTCCTATTTACTTTTTCCCCTGCTCTAATACTTTTCCATGAAGGTGTCACGTACTTCACAGTTTGATGTTTTATGAATGACCGTACTAAGAAACGCCTGCTTCGGCAACTTCTCCCAAGGCCCCCCTGTCGGTCCGAGGCGAAACTCCTCCCCCGAGTAGGTCCGCCTCGAGTGCTCGTTGCAGAAGCCATCCAACGTCGTTTAGCTACAATCCACGGAGGCCGGTCGAGAGAGCCAGTAGTTCCGGGAGGCCGCCTGTAGAGTGATCTGAAAAACCAGAAAGATGAGTGGGGTTCCAGTCGCCTGATAAAGTTACCTGATATTCATCCATAGGAGTGGGGGAAAAGCCCCGAAAAAAAACTCAGGCCACTCGTTCTGACCGGGAATCGAACTCGGGACCCCTGGGCTCGGAGATAGACTCACTAACCCTTCAGCCACAGTGGTGGAGAGCATATCGCTTAGTATCGTCTCCTTTTCTGCCAACAACGCCATATCATCAGCAAATCTTATGCGCTTTATTCTTCTTCCTCCTATTTTCACCTCTGCCATATTATGAAAACAGTTCTTCACCATATCATCCCAGTAGATTTTGAACAGGACTGTACTACTCCGTCATAATTCCACCAAATACATATTACTTTTGTCTCGTAGCGGCCTCGTTTAACAACAGCTTTAGCTGGTTGGTTAGTGTCGAGCCATTGTTTCTGGTTGTCAGGGTTGCGATAATACACTCATCTCTCATCACATGTCACTACTCTCGTAATAAATCTCTCATCCATGGGATTAGTGAGAGGCTGACGGCAGATGTCCACTGGGCGCCGAGTTTGTTCTGGTGTTAATTCACAGAGGACATATCGGAAACTTCTCTATCATATTTTAGTGTCCTAATGTGATGATGTACCGTATTTGATGGACGACAATCCTCGTGTACTGGTTGATGGATTTTCTTGCAAAGCTCTCCGTGTTGTCCTATTCTCACTGTCGTTGCAGGTCGTGGCAGATCTTTAATGTCTATATCTCCACTGCTGGATCGCTGGAGTCCATAGGCGGAGTCATGGCGGGGCATAGGGGGCACTGCCCCACCAAACTTTTCTGAACTCTTTCCTTTTATTCACGTTAGAAAATATTGAATTCATAAGATCGTTTTTGCTTTTGTTTATGATTAAGATTAAATTTTTGTGCTTAAAGTGACCAATTAATGTCTTCAGATCATATATCTGGACTATAATCTTTATTTTAAATATTTGAATGTATAAGATAGCCTATGATCAGTATGGAATGAAGATAAATGCAAACAAGACGAAGACAACGCTCGTCGGAAGAAGAATAATTGTATTGATATTCTTATTGAATTGGGTATTCCCAAGAAACTAGTTCGATTAATTAAAATGTGTCTCAGTGAAACGTACAGCAGAGTCCATAGCTATAGGTCAGTTTCTGTCAGATGCGTTTCCAATTCACTGTGGGCTAAAGCAAGGAGATGCACTATCACCTTTACTTTTTAACTTTGCTCTAGAGTATGCCATTAGGAAAGTCCAGGATAACAGAGAGGGTTTGGAATTGAACGGGTTACATCAGCTTCTTGTCTATGCGGATGACGTGAATATGTTAGGAGAAAATCCACAAACGATTAGGGAAAATATGGGAATTTTACTTGAAATAAGTAAAGAAATAGGTTTGGAAGTAAATCCCGAAAAGACAAAGTATGTGATTATGTCTCGTGACGAGAATATTGTAGGAAATGGAAATATAAAAAATGGAAATTTATCCTTTGAAGAGGTGGAAAAATTCAAATACCTGGAAGCAACAGTAACAAATATAAATGATACTCGGGAGGAAATTAAACACAGAATAAATATGGGAAATGCCTGTTATTATTCGGTTGGGAAGCTTTTATCATCCAGTGTGTTGTCAAAAATCTGAAAGATAGAATTTATAAAACAGTTATATTACCGGTTGTTCTTTATGGTTGTGAAACTTAGACTCTGACTTTGAGAGGGGAACATAGGTTAAGGTTCTTTGAGAATAAGGTGCTTAGGAAAATATTTGGGGCTAAGAGGAGTGAAGTTACAGGAGAATGGAGAAACTTACACGAAGCAGAGCTGCACGCATTGTATCCTTCACCTGACATAATTAGGAACATTAAATCCACGCATTTGTGATGAGCAGGGCATGTAGCACGTATGGGCGAATCCAGAAATGCATATAGGGTGTTAGAGGGAAATAGACCTTAGGGGAGGCCGAGTCGTAGATGGGAGAATGATATTAAAAAGGTTTTGAGGGAGGTGGGATATAATGGTAGAGACTGGATTAATCTTGCACAGGATACGGATTGATGGCGGGCTTATGTGAGGGCGGCAATGAACCTTCGGGTTCCTAAAATCCATTTGTAAGTAAGTAAATCCTTTTGAGAAGGTTAACTCCGTACGTAGGTGAAATTATCGGGGATCATCAGTTCGGTTTTAGGTGCAATAGATAGACTATTGATCAGATTTTTTTATATTCGATATTGGAGAAAAATGGGAGTATAAGGTACAGTACATCAATTATTCATAGATTTCAATATGGCATGTGACTCGGTTAAGAGAGACGTTTTATATAACATTCTTATTGAATTTCGTATTCCCAAGAAACTAGTTCGATTAATTAAAATATGTCTCAGTGAAACATACAGCAGAGTCCGTATAGACCAGTTTCTATATGATGCTTTTCCAATTCACTGCGGACTAAAGCAGGAAGATGCACTATTACCTTTACTTTTTAACGTTGCTCTAGAATATGCCATTAGGAAAGTTCATGATAACACAGAGGGTTTGGAATTGAACGGGTTAAATCAGATTCCTGTCTACGTGGATGACGTGAATATATTAGGAGAAAATCCACAAACGTTTAGGGAAAAGACGGAAATTTTACTTGAGGCAAGTAAAGCGATCGGTTTCGAAGTAAATCCCGAAAAGACAAAGTATATGATTATGTCTCGTGACCAGAATATTGTACGAAATGGAAATATAAAAATTGGAAATTTATCCTTCGAAGAGATGAGAAAATTCAAATATATTGGAACAACAGTAACAAATGTAAATGATACTCGGGAGGAAATTAAATGCAGAATAAATATGGAAAATTCTTGTTATTATTCGGTTGAGAAGCTTTTATTGTCTAGTCTGCTGTCAAAAAATCTGAAAGTTAGAAAAAACTGAGACGATTCTGTCCGACACCGGGGTGGATATCCGGTGTGGCTTAGTGGATAAAGCATCGGCACGTAGAGCTGAAAACCCGGGTTCAAATCCCGGTGCCGGAGAGAATTTTTCTCCGTTCCATTACTCTTTCATCGTATGATGACGCAGAATATCTGCATGGAAATATCATATGTACTTCGGTACATTAAAATAATATATAAAATATTAGTTGCCATGACAGGTGATACCACGCTAAATATGTCATCTGTCACATATCCATATATACAAGAAAATCATTTTATTTTTACTTGCATTTTTATTGTACCTGCATTTCTGAATGTACTTCACTCTCACCGCTTCACTAATGTCCTTGCTCCCGTCAGACACACAAACATACGGCCGCTGTTGCATTCGAAGTCTTCAAGCAGTGAAGTAAACACTGCAGTGTATAGTGTGTTTCATAAATATGATTGCGTTTTCTATAGAAGAAAGAACCTATATTAATAATATCGTACTAAAAATTATATTCAAGAAATGATAAATTCAATTTCAGAGAATATGCTTCAAAATGTTTTTAATAATATGCGTACTGAATTGAAGCCTGCATTGTAATGAACGGCAACCATTTTCAGCAACTTGTTTAAAAATTCAGATTAGCTTTTTTTGAATTGAGGTGGCTAGAAGCAAAGGAATGCTAGTGACATTTGTAATAACATGAGTTAAGTGCATCCAATGTAAGCAAAAGTATCTAAAATTTTAGTGGCAAAGGGATATTTTAATCGCATCACACATTAAAATTTAAATAAAAAATTTCACCGATTTTACGAAAGCTTAAATATTTAAACCTCATTTTCTCAAAAGTAACTTAAGTGCACTTACAGCCCTATACTTATGACCCCCTCAATTTAAATGCACTCTCTATATTGTATGTTAACATCAGTAATTAATATGCTAAATAAAGTAGACATTACATAACGAACATAGCCGCCTGAAAAGTTGAGTTTTTGAAAAAAAAAAAATGTTACTACTCTACTGTATTTTGATAAATTCCGTAAAAGTGATGATCAAACTGAAAATCGTAATATCGTATTTCCCTACAACATAAATGGATACACTACTTTTCTCTCCTCCTATACCTAGTAAAATGATTTGTTTACATATTGCACTAGTAACATCAAACTTCTGTAATGGAAGGGGGCAACAGTGTTTCCGAGTATAGCCAGGTTAATGTTAAAAATGTTGGTAAAAATAAAGTGATGTCCCTTTATTAATTGCTATACATTAGTTTTAGATTTGAGAATAAATAGAATATTGTGTCGGCTACATACTCCACTCTTGCATTAATTGATCGTTGAAGTATCAGTTCACGACGATACAAAGCGCAGTGTTGAGCAGCAGCCGTCAGGACCCGAAGTCGATATGAAGTGCTCGTCTTGTTTCTAAATCCACTTTGAGGGATATTCTTCCCCTGCGGGGACTTTTATTCCCAGAGTTTATCTTACATGTTTATGTAATATAATACCGCTGTAAGGCCGATGGGATGATGGGTTTAGAATGGGGTGCGGGAGGTCAAATCTAACCCCAGTGTTTTCTTTGGATAGGAAAAGAAACTGCGATGTCTGGAATTCGCTGGGGAGTGCTTGCAGGAAGCACGGCGATGCGAAAGAAATCGGAATTCCCCGCCCTTCCGTCCCCTCCCCCAAACTCGACTCTCGTAACATTCTCTGCGAGTTTTTACCCTTCCTCTGCTGCAGCCCCGCGCCCCTGGCGAGTGCTTTATTAGTACGGGGAGTCGCGAGGCCAGCACATTTGACATGCATGCTGCTATGCAGATCTGTTTACATAATTTCGTTGCCCTAATCCACCGCTGCTGCATCTCATTTCCGGCTGTGTTATTCCTTTGTTTTCCATTTCCGGTCGCGCCTTTCAGCTTCGAAACATCCGAAATCAATCTCATCTCATCCATAAACTGCTCGCCGTGACAGGTAGGCAGCCCGCCGTGATGCTTCCGAAGTGTGATTGAAGTTCCTGTGGCGGCTCGTAACTCTTGGCAAAGAAACCGATTCTGACCAGATTTCGTGCACATGATTCAAGAGGACTAATTTATATTTTAGTGTGTGGTAGTATGAAGTATTCTGAGTAAAAAAAAATTGATATAAATATGTCTCCAATTTTCAATCGGTGTGGACATAAAGGTGTTTAAATGTTACTCATCGGGGTAGGTGGAAACTGCACATTTTCATCCGGAAATTGCACACCGCTTTTCGAGGGACCCACTAATCCTATACCTTATTTTATTCAAGGAGTGCAGTTCGGTGGCTCCTTTGAACACCCACTTACAGATTTATGACTTCCTACACAAACACCTCTGACAATTCCATCCTGTCCCCTCGTCCCAACAGTGCACAGTTGCCACAATCCTGGTGACCTTCGAAATTATGCAGTGAAACTGATGGGATTCTTGGACTTCGGAAAAGATGCGACAACTCTGCCTCCACGTGGATTTGATGGGAGCCTGTCAATTCTTCTGAACGAAGGTTGTGATTGGTTACTGACAGGAGAAGACAAGATTTCCGTCACAGTAAGGAAGACATTTATTTATGACAACCAATTAGTAGTGGGCAGTAGAAGGTCTGTCGGCAAGGTCTTTTCTATGAAACTGCACTCCATGAAATAAAATAAGTTATACCAGATATTGCACACTGATTCACGAGGGTTTTACTAATCTTACCCGGAAACTGTACAATTTACAAAATATGTTTCTTTTGCATTTGACCGACTTTACATTGAAACTTCGGTTACTTCACTGCTTTCCAGTTTAATAATATATGTCTCCATATGTATGTCTAAAAGTTGATCCACAATGAAAGATTACTGCTGTAAAAACTGAAATTAAAATGCTTGTGAAATGATACACAGCCATTTGTTGTGGGAGAGGTCGATGCAGTCAGAGCTGCCCACACACTAGGAGAGAAAATTGCATCTTCAGGGATGTACGTATCTAGTAGGTTAAACAATCTGCAAATTTCTCAAGTCTAGTACCTATCGGTTTTACCTCAGCCAGTTCCATAGCAAAGAAATCCCCGACTTCTGTCATTGAAAAGAACGAAATCTTCGCTTAGTTGAGTAATAAAGTTCGGGTTGCGATTTAGGTGGAATAGGTTGAAGTATCTTCCACGATTTTTATGTTATCTTTTATTCGAGATATGTCACGCACTTTTAGCTTTTATGTGGGCAAGATTTGACAAACAGCATGAAATATTTTTGATGACTTACTATTAACAACATCGATGGCTCTTCTTTTCTTAGCTGAATTAATTATATGGCGATTTAATATACTAATGTCCACCACATGTTATGCCCACCGAGTTCTCTAATAACCTCCACACTGTTAAGCAAGATATAAATCTTCGCGTTGCATTTTCTAACACAACACTTCCACATTACTTCATAGTGTTTCAATTCCTTGGCTTTATAAAATTTACAGTCGTCATATACCAGTACTAAATTACCCTGTTCACTTTCAGATGTAAACAGACGCTCCATTTCGAACAAAATTAAAACAGTTTGGTAAATTAAAACTATCTATACTATTGGCAAAACAGGTAGAAAATATTTTGGTGTGCAGTTTCCATATGGCCGTAATCCAGGTAGAAAATTTTGGTGTGCAGTTTCCATATGACCGAAGTCCAGGTAGAAAATTTCGGTGTGCAGTTTCCATATGACCGAAATCCAGGTAGAAAATTTTGGTGTGCAGTTTTCATATGACCGAAATCCAGGTAGAAAATTTCGGTGTGCAGTTTCCATATGACCGAAATCCAGGTAGAAAATTTCGGTGTGCAGTTTCCATATGGCCGTAATCCAGGTAGAAAATTTTGGTGTGCAGTTTCCATATGACCGAAGTCCAGGTAGAAAATTTCGGTGTGCAGTTTCCACATGGCCGTAATCCAGGTAGAAAATTTCGGTGCGCAGTTTCCATATGACCGAAATCCAGGTAGAAAATCTCGGTGTGCAATTTCCATATGGCCGTAATCCAGGTAGAAAATTTTGGTGTGCAATTTTCATATGACCGAAATCCAGGTAGAAAATTTCGGTGTGCAGTTTCCATATGACCGAAATCCAGGTAGAAAATTTCGGTGTGCAGTTTCCATATGGCCGTAATCCAGGTAGAAAATTTTGGTGTGCAGTTTTCATATGACCGAAATCCAGGTAGAAAATTTCGGTGTGCAGTTTCCATATGACCGAAATCCAGGTAGAAAATTTCGGTGTGCAGTTTCCATATGGCCGTAATCCAGGTAGAAAATTTTGGTGTGCAGTTTTCATATGACCGAAATCCAGGTAGAAAATTTCGGTGTGCAGTTTCCATATGGCCGTAATCCAGGTAGAAAATTTTGGTGTGCAGTTTTCATATGACCGAAATCCAAGTAGAAAATTTCGGTGTGCAATTTCCATATGGCCGTAATCCAGGTAGAAAATTTTGGTGTGCAGTTTCCATATGATCGAAATCTAGGTAGAAAATTTTGGTGTGCAGTTTCCATATGGCCGTAATCCAGGTAGAAAATGTTGGTGTGCAGTTCCTATATGACCAAAATTCAGGTAGAAAATGTTGGTGTGCAGTTCCTATATGACCAAAATTCAGGTAGAAAATTTTTGTGTGCAGTTTCCATATGGCCGTAATCCAGGTAGAAAATGTTGGTGTGCAGTTCCTATATGGACAAAATTCAGATAGAAAATTTTGGTGTGCAGTTTCCGACGTCCGCTCATATCAAAACTTTACAAGTGCCAAAAAGAAAAAACCAAATTACTTAATGATTATACAGGGTGTATCACGAGGTTTTCCCTCGGTTTATTGAGGTGATTCCTGGTGTTATTTGGAACAAAAAATGTAAATACAGTAATGGGGTGAAATTCATAATTAAGGAGTTACGGCAATTTGAAAAAAAGCAGAAAAAACTTTTTATTTGATGTCACTGGCAAAAGTATAAATCATAGTTAGACTACAAACAAGTGTTTCATTTTGTACCAGTCTCTTGCATGTAGACAGGATTTAAAGCAAATGTTCAAAATTTCCTCCCTACATCTGAAGGCAAAGATTCGCACGGGTGTGAACCGCGCGTGTAGCATTTCGTAACTTCACATGTTCGTTCCTTATTGTCTCTGCGGCATCGAGAATGCGTTGAATCAACTCTTCTCGTGTTTGCACCCAAATCTGGTACACGATGTCTTTCATCCAGCCCCAGATGCAGTAATCTAGGGTGTTACATCTGGGAATCTGGCAAGCAAACGGTTGGCATGACCATGTGGTTCTAAATGCTGCACTTTTTGCACATGAAAAGGATACAGTCCGTTCTCATGAAGAATTCTGCATACCTTGGATTGTGAAACGTTAAATGCCCCCCCCCACACACACACATCGTTAGTCCTGCGCAAACATATCTAGCGCTACATACACCATGGCGTGTTTCGAAAATCTGTTGTAACTCCTTAATTATGAATGTCACCCCATTACTGTATTTACATTTTTTGTTCCAAATAATACCAGGAATCACCTCCATAAACCGGGGGAAAACCTCGTGATCACTCTGTAGTTATTCCTTATTTCCGTGGTATCAGTACAGATCTGACTCATAAGGAGAGTTCGAAGTTGAGACACATTTACGCTGAAGTGTCCACACCTGTGGAGCTACTCTGGCCGGCTGTGGAGCGCGTCTGGCCGCGGAACCAGCTGGCCCGGGCTCGATTCCCCGTTGGGGCAAGTTACCTGGTTGAGGTTTTTTCCGGGGTTTTCCCTCAACTCAGTTTGAGCAAATGCTGGGTAACTTTCGGTGGTGGACCCCGGACTCATTTCACCGGCATTATCACCTTCATCTCATTCAGACGCTAAATAATCTAAGATGTTGATAAAGCGTCGTAAAATAACCTACTTAAAAATAAATTAAGTACACTTACTTAAACTAGCTTTTAAGAAACCCGCAGGTTCACTGCTGCCCTACATAAGCCCGCCATTTGTCCCTATTCTGTGCAAGATTAATCCAGTCTCTATCATCATATCCCATCGCCCTCAAATCCATTTTAATATTATCCTACCATCTACGTCTCGGCCCCCCAAAGGTATTTTCCCCTCCGGCCTCCCAACTAACACTCTATATGCATTTCTGGATTCGCCCATACGTGCTACATGCCCTGCCCATCTCAAACGTCTGGATTAAATTTCTTGATTAGGTCAGGTGAGGAATACAACGCGTGCAGTTCTGTGTTGTGTAACTTTCTCCATTCTCCTGTAACTTCAGCCCTCTTAGCTCCAAATATTTTGCTAAGAACCTTATTCTCAAACAACCTTAATCTCTGTTCCTCTTTGGAAGTGAAAGTCCAAGTTACACAACCATACAGAACAACCAGTAATATAAGTGGTTTATAAATTCTATTTTCAGATTTTTGACAGCAGACTAGATGACAAAATCTTCTCAATCGAGTAAGAACAGGCATTTCCCATATTTATTCTGCGTTTAATTTCCTCTCGAGTGTCATTTATATTTGTTACTGTTGCTCCAAGATATTTGAATTTCTCCACCTCTTCTAATGATTAATCTCCAATTGAAGTTAAGTACACATGGAATAATACAGTGTTGGCAAAGCAGCTGGCAAGGTAGACCCTCCCGTCATACACACATCATGTTAGGTGGCTGTAGCAGTACAGGCCGAGCAAGGAAAAAATTAAATGTTCGCCTGAAGAACAAACATAAATGTTACGTTGGTCAGAATAAATTGCATTATTGTCTCTAGGGTGTAGAAACGTAATATTATTCTTAGCCCTATAAACAGTTATACACGACAATATTTTTACAAATGTACTTTGTAAGAATTTTAATTAGAAAAATAAATAATAATAATAATAATAATAATAATACTTAATTATTAGAATATCAGAACACATACCATTTGTAACTGTAGGCCTTCTTACTTACTTATGGCTTTTAAGGAACCCGCAAGTTCATTGCCGCCTTCACATAAGCCCGCCATTGGTCCCTATCCTGAGCAAGATCAATCCAGTCTCCACTACCATTATATCCCATCTCTCTGAAATCCGTTTTTATATTATCCTCCCATCTACGACTCGGACTCCCCAAAGGTCTTTTTCCCTTCGGCCTCCGAACTAACACTATATGCATTTCTGGATTCGCCCATACGTGCTACATGCCTGCCCATCTCAAACGTCTAGATAGGGTATTCCTAATTTTGTCAGATGACGAGTGAAATGCATTCAGTTCTGCGTTATGTAACTTTCCCATTCTGAATAATAATAATAATAATAATAATAATAATAATAATAATAATAATAATAATAATGGCTTTATTTAACCTAGCAGAGTTAAGGCCGTGAGGCCTTCTTACACTCAACTAGGATTAAAACTTGCTTACATAGTTGAACATACAACTGGATCGGAATTAAGTAATTACATACTGATACAATTTAGGTACATAATGAGATCTAAAGAGGTAGTTACATAAAAATTTACCTCATAAAATAAAAATAAACATAGTGGAATACATATTAATGTTGTTAGAATCAAATAGGAATCACACAAAAACAGAAGGCGATAAGTCAATAAAAAATGTTCACAGTAAAAATAAAAATAAATACATTGGAATACATAGGCCTATTAATATTAGATTACAAGTAAGTTTAATTCAGATAATTAAACCAGAAACCGACAATGGAATAAAATGTACACAATAAATAAATAGACTAATAAAAAAAACAACACAGTAGGATATATATTGCTGTTTAGTGATAAATAAACACAATTTACATGATTACACAATAAAAATAAGAAACAAAAATTAAAAATAAATACAGTGGAATACAATGCATTAAATATTTGCAACGCGTTAGGCCTGGCAACTCATCATAAGATATTTTTCTAATTTACATTTAAAAGAAATTAAAGTTCGGCAGCCCTTGACTTCAGGCGGCAGAGAATTCCAGTGACGAGAAGTAGCAACAGTGAAAGATGAAGAATAAAGAGATGATGTGTGGAGTGGTATTTCTAGCGTGTTATCATATTGTGACCGAGTATTTAAGTTATGATAACGAGAAAGATTGTGGAATCGGACAAATAAGTAAGAGGGAGCAGAGGTGGAGCGGAGAAAAATTCTCTCCGGCACCGGGATTCGAACCCGGGTTTTCAGCTCTACGTCCTGACGCTCTATCGACTAAACCGCACCGGATTCCAGTTCCGATGCCGGATTGAATCCTCTCAGTTTAAGCCCCACCTCTTAGTTTCCCTTTTAGTGGCCAACCCTCATGCACTGCGTCACATATATGTGACAGTAGCACAATGTCCAACACACTAATGGCCATACTACCACCCCGTAATATATATAGTATTCTTAAATCACCCTGTATAAAATGTTGCTGTTCTTCAGCGCATTACTATCCCTACCACTATTCTTCCATTTTATTGTCAGACAGAAAATGGAAAACATAATATTGTTCCACGTTTAAGCTGAAATTCTTGGACTATACGTCATGCAGATGTGAGGGCTTCAGACAGTATTTACAGACAATTTGTCGCCGACGTGAAAAAATCAATACTGCTAATCCCCACCTATCATTCTATCAACGGGGACAAAGTTCTGTCGTACGTGTACCCTCATTTGAAATGTAATTCAACTCTAACAGGTCTGCAGACTGCAGGCAGGTCTTCATCGATCGCTCCTGGAGGTATTAGTGACCAACCAAGACGAAGCTACCACAATTCATGTTGTCACGTCCCTCAAACTTTACCGGAAGTCACTGCAAAATTGTGCTGGAAATGTATTTATATATTATGGGACTCTTCCTTATGCTGCCACTTTTTATCAACAGTAATCTCACTAGAAGTTTTGATTTATCTAGAGAAAATCAAAACTCGAGTGGGATTTTTACTATTACATGATTAGAAGAAAGTATATAAAGATTAGAAGTAACGAAGTACTCCAATACAATACGATACAATATTAATTGACTTACGAAAATACAAAACTGTCTTCAAATTTGTACCTCTCAACATTATAAATATTACACTAGTAGATGGCAGTAGTGTGTTATGAATAGCTGTTTTCTTATCAGTTGTGCCAACTATGGAATCTTCATTGAACTCTGTGGACGGTTACTAGTCAAGAAGGCTTTGTTGATTCAGTTTCATTTTTATTAAAACATTTGCATTCCACTTCAATCATCCAGATCCCAGTAATCAACGTCTCTTGACAGTTGATTTTCAATAAATCTTAGTATTAAACAATCTCTGATACGTGACTATCCATAATATCATATAGCAGAAGCTATAACAAACATAACCTAAATAATATAAACAAGTGTTAGAAAAGTTTTAATTAGGGATGATGAAATAAACAAGAAACGTTTTAATTAACGATGATGAAATAAAAAAATAAACATTAATAATTTTAAAAGGAACGATTATTGAAAGTACAATTTTCAAATTTGAATGTCTTAGTGGTTGGTGGTTCAGTTGATGTTATATTGGACGTGTGCGTAAAAGACGTGAACTCGTTGATGTACATGGTGTATCCCTCAACTTATTCAGGATTTACGAATGGTGCTCTTCATATATGACCAGTGATCTTTATGAATTCTTGTTCTTGAATGCCAATGCGAGTCATATTTGAAAGTGCTGTGCATCGACTGGCGTGGTTTGTAATTTTCTGTTTTTTGACGTCCAGACCAGTGCAGTTTGAAATGTTGGCAAACAAAGAAACAAATGCTAGGGTAGTGATAAAAATAAACAAATGCTAGGGACGCGATAAAATTGTGCGATAAGCAGCCATGATTGGTTGAAAGACGTCCTTTCGTACCGTTTTATTGGTCAAAAGTAGTGTGACGTAGTAAAAGTGTAATAGTGTAGAGTAAAACCTAGTGAGATTGCTGTTGATCAGACTATTTAACCAATTTTAGTGTTTTTTTTTTTCCCTCTATTATACTAAATTATCATGAAAAATTTCATGGAGATATGTTTTAATATTTCCAGAGAAAATAAATAAAAAGTATATATGTTGAAAATGTACAAAATTTACTTCTGGGTTACCTAAAGTCATGACTCTCTTTTCCTTCACGGTGATAAATTGATGCATCTAACAAGGAGAGGACACGCTCTGTATATCACTGAATAGAATAAGATTGTGTGAGATGAAAGTACAAGACGTACTGTTTAAAGTCATACCTGGTATGGGTGGCCAATGACCCCTCGTTTTGGAAATATTGGCTATTGTTTGTGACATACTTCCGTTAGGTGCTCAATAGGGAAGCATTAGACTGTGTAACAGCGTAGCCCATATGGTTGGATGCTGAGTTGTCATCCAGGCAACCTAAGTTCGAATCTTAACTGGTTCTATATTTTTTTCTTTTAATAATGATTAATATTGTGATCACAGTTATCTAATTACATACCTATATCATATTTCTCAATGTATTGAATGCTTCATTGTGTTTTAAACAAATTACTAATTAACTAACATTGTATTGTAAAGGATAAGTAATGAAATACTGCTCACGTAGGCAGGTAAGATGTGTCACTGGCATCTGTTCTATTTCTGTAGCAGCTATTCCATTTCATTTTGTACCGAATTCATTATGATGTCATGTCGTATTTAAAAATAGGCTTAAGGACCTTACTAATAGACGGTAATTATACACAGTATTTAAAGGTTTTAATGATATGTTGTTATTGAAGTGTTGTATCAGTGAAGAATTATGTTGTGTCAGTGAAGTGTGTTGTGTCAGTGAAGTGTGTTGTGTAAGTGAAACGTGTTCCTGTCAGTGAAGCTTTATAGTTATGGCAGTGCAAAGTATTTGAACAGTGAAATGTTTTTGAAGTGTTAGTGAAATCAGGATAGAACCAGTGAAATGTGTCGTAGTTCCAGTGCAGTGAGTGAGTTGACAGCGAAATGAGTGTAATGTTGAAAGGTACTTGTGCAGATATGAACATATCATACTCGTGGGTTTTAGTTCGATCTTAGTTTTAAGATACAAATTAGACTTATTTCAAATGTTATTTTAAGTGATCGTTTCATTTAATTTAGGATATTCTCTGTTATTACTATTATTATTATTATTATTATTATTATTATTATTGTTATTATTATTATAAATTATTATAAATTATTGTTAGTATTAAGTATTAGTATTATTAATTGTATTTTTAATTAATAAGTTTATTATTGTCATTATTGAGTGTAATTAGTTACCACTGCCACCGTGTATATACCCATTGCAGTGTGAATAAATACATACATACATAAAAACACACAAAACATACATATTTCCTGCACCATGCACAGCGAATGAAAGAAGGTTGTCCACAGTCACACACATTTTTCCGCACTTCTGCTGCGAAACAGATATCCTTCACATTCATATGCATAAAACGCATATTTCAACATGGCTTTGAATTTAGGAACTGACAACTGAAAGTGATTAAAATAGTAATAGTAATTATGATAATAATAATAATAATAATAATAATAATAATAATAATAATAATAATAATAATATCAAGCTTTAAAAAATGAGAAGGCATTAGGATTGGAACTCGGGTTGCCTGGATGACAACTCAGCATCCAACCACATGAGCTACGTCCTTACACAGTCTTATGCTTCCCTATCAGGCACC
Organism: Periplaneta americana; assembly: GCF_040183065.1. Lineage (NCBI taxonomy): Eukaryota > Metazoa > Arthropoda > Insecta > Blattodea > Blattidae > Periplaneta > Periplaneta americana. Next base: position 188,047,658 of record NC_091132.1, on the reverse strand, counting down.
TAACGGAAGTATATCATAAACAATAGCCAGTATTTCCAAAACGAGGGGTCATTAGCCAACCATACCAGGTATGACTTCAAACAGTGTGTCTTGTACTTTCATGTCACAAAATCTGATTTAATTCGGTGATATACAGAGCGTGTCCTCTCCTTGTAAGTATTTGTCTTTGTTACATGCAAACCAATTGGCATCGTACATTTTTGGTAATTTTTACAAAACAAGGGTTAAAAAAATTGGAAACAAAAAACAGGATTTTGTTTGTTTTGTGTTCTGGAGAATACAAAAATGAAAATATAAGTAGACCTACATGGTGGCGTTCAGAAAATATACTCCTTTGGACACACTTTATCAACAGTAATCTCACTAGAGGTTTTGTTTTATCTAGAGGAAATCAAAACTCGAGTGGGATGTAATTGACTATTACACGATTACAAGAAAGTATATAAAGATTAAAAGTAACGAAGGACTCTAATACAATACAAAATTGACTTAGGGAAATACTGAACTGTCTTCAAATGTATTATTGTATGTACCATCTCAACATTAGAAATATTCCTCTAGATGGCAGTTGTGTGTTATGATCAGCTGTTTTCTTGTTATCAGTTGTGCCAACTATAGAATCTTCATTGAATTCTGTTGACGGTTACTAGTCAAGAAGGCTTTGTTGATTCAGTTTCATTTTTATTAAAACAGTTGCATTCCGCTTCAATTATCCGGATCCCAGTAATCAACGTCACTTGACAGATGATTTTCAATAAATCTTAGTATTAAACAACCTCTGATACGTGACTATCCATAATATCATAAAGTAGAAACTATAACATAACCTAAATAATATAAACATGTGTTAAAAAAGTTTTAATTAGGGATGATGAAATAAACAAGAAAAGTTTCAATTAAGGATGATGAAATAAAAAAAGACACATGAATAATTTTAAAAGGAACAATTATTGAAAGTACAATTTTCAAATTTGAATGTTTTAGTGGTTGGTGGTTCAGTTGATGTTATATTGGACGTGTGCGTAAAAGAAGTGAAACTCGTTGATGTATAGTAGTGGCAAGAAAAAAAAACAGACCGACCCTTGTAGCTGATTTCAGAGCCTTGTTCACTCCAAAGCACGATAGACTGGTAACTAAGACTTTCGTTGCTCGAATCCTGCCTGGGAAGGAAACTTTATTTTGTTTCTTATTCAGATTTATTCCCAATAATTTTCGATTGCTGGCTGAATTCATGTTCTGGGAATAATAAGTTAATTAAGTAGTGAAAAATCGCTGCAATCGAAAAGTACTGGGAATAAATTTGAATAAGGAACAAAAAAAAGTTTCCTTCCCAGGCAGGATTCGAACCACGAAAGTCTTAGTTATCAGTCTGTCGTGCTCTGGAGTGAACAAGGCTCTGAAATCAGCTACAGGGGTCGGTCCGGTTTTTTTTTTTGCCACTACTGTATATGGTGTACAGTATTCCTCAACTTATTCAGGATTTCCGAATGGTGCTCTTTATTTATTTGTAGGGAAGATGCATAGCTATGACTAGTGATCTTTATTAATTCTTGTTCTTGAATGCCAATGCGAATATTTGAAACTGCTGTGCATCGACTGGAGTGGTTTGTAGTTTTGTTTTTTGACGTTCAGACCAGTACAGTTCGAAATGTTGGCAAACAAAGAAACAAATGCTAAAGTTGTGATAAAAACAAACAAATCCTAGGGAAGCGATAAAATTGTGTGATAATCAGCCATGAGTGGTTGAAAGAAGTTCTTTCATACCGTTTTATTGGTCAAAAGTAGTATGACGTAGTAAAAGTGTAATATGTATGTAATGCATGTGTGTATTTTATTATTTTTTATTTTATTACGTTATTTTACGACGCTTTATCAACATCTTAGGTTATTTAGCGTCTGAATGAGATGAAGGTGATAATGCCGGTGAAATGAGTCCGGGGTCCAGCACCGAAAGTTACCCAGCATTTGCTCATATTGGGTTGAAGAAAAACCCCGGAAAAAACCTCAACCAGATAACTTGCCCCGACCGGGAATCGAACCCGGGCCACCTGGTTTCGCGGCCAGACGCGCTGACCGGTACTCCACAGGTGTGGACTGTATGTGTGTATGTATGTATTTTTATTGGGTTATTTTACGACGCTGTATCATCATCTAGGTTATTTGGCGTCTGAATGAAATGAAGGTGATAATGCTGGTGAAATGAGTCCGGGGTCCAGCACCGAAAGTTACCCAGCATTTGCTCGTACAGTATTGGGTTAAGGGAAAACTCCGGAAAAAACCTCAACCAGGTAACTTGCCCCGACCGTGGAATCGAACCCGGGTCACCTGGTTTCGCGGCCAGACGCGCTGACCGTTACTCCACAGGTGTGGACGTATATAGGGCCTATGTATGTATTAACACAACAATTGGATATACACCCGGTGGCAGTGATATATAATATGCAATAATACATTATAATTATACAACAATTACAGCAATAAAAGAAAAATAAGAAATAAATAAAATAAGCCTAAATTTATATCTAATTATAAATAAATAGATGCAATAAACTATTCTATAATAACGTCTACAATAAGCAAAATTAAACCTAAACATATAAGTACTTCTATTTCACCCAACTATTACCAATTTAAGTAATTACATATCACCTTAATTAATTACAAATCAACTTAATTACATGTCATCTTAATTAATTACATATCACCTTAATGTATTTACATATCAACTAGGTTGCATATCATCTTAATTACATATCAACTTAATTACATTACACAACCTAGATAATTACCCTGCCCTACAATTACATTTTCAGTCTAATCTTCTCAACCTTTCCTTAAATGTATTGATTTTGAGAGGACCACCCTGAAAGATAGTGAATTAAAAGCATAGTTTTTGCAAACCCTTCTATAACTTATGTATAAAGTGTTTCTTCAAAAATGAAAAATAAGGAGGTTAGTAGGAGTGTGCCATACTTTTTATTCACCCGGTACTGTAAGCCATTCTGGGAATTGGCAATTGATCGGACAATTCCAGGGAAGGAACAGCGAAGACAGTACGAAACGAGCGTTTCCAACTTAATTAAGACGCATAGTCGACTGTGAATTCACTCCTTCAAGAAAGGAATCGTGTCTCATTGTATCATAGTATAAGATTTGTATGCCTACGAGCGTATATATTTCAATGTAACCATGTATACACATTTTTCCGAACCCTATAACTACACATGGTTTGCTTTTATCCTTCTCGTCCATTCTTGTCTGTCAGCCCACAAATTTCCTTCGCTGTCCCTGTCCCTCATTGATGTATGAATTCCCTTCATCCAGGTGTCAGGTATTTTCCCCTTTGCCTTCCTTCAAATGGTATCCATTCCATGATTCTCTTTGGCAGTCTAGCATCCGTCATCCTTCTTCTTGGGCCATATGTTTCAAATGTTTTTGTGGAAGGAAATAAATAATATTGAACATTCATTGTATCTCTAATAGTTTCGTTCCTATTTCTTTTCCCGTCGAGATATCCTTGCAGATAGTTTTTCTTGCCATTAATTTTGATTTTAAGGGAGAGAGAATCTCAGATAAAATAAATGCTGAATGAACAAAACTTTACAGGATTTTTTTAAATTTGTTATTTAACGACGCTGTATCAACTACGAGGTTATTTAGCGTCGATGAGATTGGCGATAGCGAGATGGTATTTGGCGAGATGAGGCCGAGGATTCGCCATAGATTATCTGGCATTCACCTTAAAGTTGGGGAAAACCTCGGAAAAAACCCAACCAGGTAATCGGCCCAAGCGGGGATCGAACCCGCGTCCGAGCGCAACTTCAGACCGGCAGGCAAGCGCATTAACCGACTGAGCCACGCCGGTGGCCTTTACATGCTCAATATACATATATTACACTTTATAAAACACTATTCGGAATATTAAAATAGCTAATAATTACCTGTAAAGATACCAAATTTGCATATGTTTTACAACCGTACAGCATTTACATAAATAGAATATAGAATTATTCCAATGATCCATGTTGAATTTTTAGTACACTACTTTTAACACTCGAATATAAATAATTGATTGAATGGCGATATTACTCGTGTTAATTATGTAAGCATGTGTGGCTTACAGCTGTTTCGATGCTACTTGACACCATCCTCAGAGCCTACTAGATCTCGGCGCTATCTCAACTTCGCTGCCTGTTGTGTGGGTGCGTTCGTGTGATGAGGAGTTGTGTCAAATAGTGTGTGTGTTGAGAATTTGATTAGGGTGTGTTTTACATCTGCATATGCCGAACACATACCTAATGCTAATCACACATACAATAACATAAATACAGACATGGAAATCCTACACATACAACCCAAAAACCAAAAACTCAACACACTAGAACAACATGAAATATACAGACACACTAAAACACACCCTAATCAAATTCTCAACACACAGATCAATTTCAGAACACACAAACTATTTGACACAACTCTCCATCACACGAACGCACCCACACAAAAGGCAGCGAAGTTGAGATAGCGCCGAGATCTAGTAGGCTCTGAGGATGGTGTCAAGTAGCACCGAAACAGCTGTAAGCCACATATGCTTACATAATTAACACGAGTTAGATCGCCATTTAATCAATTATTTATACTGTAATAAAATATCACATGATTATTTTACTGGGATGTTTTCAAGATCTACAACAGCAACATAGTCCAGACCTATTCCTTCAGGAAATAATACATTTTAATCGTTACCTTCAATATTAAATTTTTCTAAAAATTGACTAAGAAAAAATATTTCCTGAAGGAATAGGTAAAAGATTCTAGACTATATTTTTGGCGTAGGGCTTTGAAATATTTCTGTAAAAGAATCATGTAGATGTTTAATAAATTGTATGTTGTATATATTATTATGTAAATTCTTTACGGTTGTAAATAATACGCAAATTTGGTATTATTTTACAGGTAATTATTAGTTATTTTAATATTCTGAATAATGTTTTATAAAGTGTAATGTATATGTATATATTAAGCATGAAAAGTTTTGTTCATTTAACTTTTATAGTAACTGAGATATTTAAAAAAATAATAATTTCACTAAATTTTTGCAGGTCCCTCTTAAGTCATTTTTATGTGAAAATGCAGTTTTGTTCCCCAGGTGAATACACAAGTTAAATTCTACGAGTGCAAAAAAAATAAATAAAAAATTAATAATACTAGCATTTAATGGATTTTATTTATGTAGAAAATTATTTGTAGTAGGATCTGAAATATAATTTTCATTTACCTCAAAATCATTTTTATGTCTTGTCTACCTTTTCCCAAACATTATCGAAATATGAGGCTTTCAGAGCTAAAGTGGATCAAGTCCATGAAACGTAGTTTTAAGATAATAGGACTTAAAGTTAACTTGCTCTAGTGGATTATCAAATTTCACTAGCAATAATTTTATTGCTCCGTTCTCAAATTCTAGATTTATAAAATATAAACAATTGTGATGTTAATTGATGCAACGCTTTGGTGACTTGATCCACTATGGATCAGAACATCGTGAACAAAATCTGTCCAAAAGTGACTGGTGTCACCTACCGGCGAATGCTTGGAGTTAAGACTTGATCCATTACTGCTCGGAAAAGATCCAATTTCAGATAATCAGAGAATGAATTAAAGTCAATTTATGAAAATTTGTGACTTGATCCACTTTAGCTCTGAACGCCTTTATGATCAAACACCACTAAATTTTCTCTTTTTCTTTAAAATAATCTTTGATATGTGAAAAATACATTTACCTTAAAATTAAAACGCATTTTTTGGCTTTGTCAGCTGTTGTGAAATAATTTTTAAAACTCCGGTGCACACGGTTTTTAAGTGCCACTAAACTTTGATTGCACAGGCATTGCAGTTGTCACACATGTTACATTTTTATTATCTTCAAACACTAACTTATATATTGAAAATGAAATGACTTTTGCCAACTTTTATTATTAAAATCAATTTAGAAGATCAGTATCATATATAGGTGGAGTATGTTGTAAGAAGAAATTCATCTTATCTTCAAAGTAAAGAACATACAGCATATATGGAAAGTAATACGACTGAATTTCTGGATTAATTACATGCAATTAATAATAATACTATTGCCAGAACAAAGATAGATATATGGATTTTTTTCTTTATATGAAAACACTCTAGTACCTCCAGAAAGAGTAAGTTACATACTATTGCTCAGGGGACATTCCACACAATGTTAAGACATTTTATTAAATAACAGAGTAAAAAGGAGAAGAAAAACACAGATATCACAATAATTGAACTTCATATTTTCTCTATAATCAGCAATTTTTAATTGATTTTTTTTAAATAAGGAGCATTATCAAATTGTCTGTTTGGGAATTTAGCTATTATCATGTTATAAAGCCTTGGATCGAAGTTGCTACTGTGATTATATGCTACAGTTGTAGTTCATTTAGGTACTGTCAAGCATATGTTGTCTGATCTTTTGGTTTTATATTATGTGAATATAAATTAAATATATTTAGGTTTTTATTTACGAAATTCAACAATACATTGTTATAAATTCTGAATATAGCAGTTCTAAAGAATAACCTAGAGGTTTATTAAGGCATATTTTTATTATTCTTTTCTGTAGCAGAGTTATTGGCACGAGGGAGGTAGGTCTCACGTTACGGAATACATGCTGGTTCGAGTCCTCATGGGGGAAAAAATTTTCTCATGAAATTTCGGCCAGTGTATGGGATCGGTGCCCACCCAACATCGTGATGCACTTGGGGAGCTACGATAGGTAGCGAAATCCGGTTGCGAATGTCAGCTATAACGGCTGGGGGGATCATCGTGCCAACCACACGATACCTCCATTCTGGTTGGATGATCGTCCACCTCTGCTTCGGCATGTGAACGTGAGGCAAGCAGCCGGCTGGTCAGTCTAGGCCCTTCATGGGCTGTAGCGCCACGGATTATTTATTATTAATATTTACTAATGCGAGGTAAATCAGTCGTAATGTGGACAGTCAAGTAATTTTGTAGGTTGACAAAATAGTGAATGATTTTTCTTAATCTATTGCGCAGAAAAAAGAACATGTTCATCCCAACATAAATGTTGGTCGATTATTATTCCGAGATCTTTAACTTGTGGAGATTCATTCAGAATAGGACAGTTACAACTATTAGAAGAACAATTGGATGTTTGAATTTTCAAACACAACAGCGGACCAGGAGATTTCATACCAACAGATGTTATCGGAGATGGTACAACCGTAGTTTTAGAATGATTTAAGACAACTATGCTGGAATCAAACCAAATTTTAATCAATGTAATGCCATGTACGGCACCGCAATTCCGTTCAGTGAATCAGTAAGAACCTAGGTATTTATTTTGATAAAAGTTTAAATTGGAACATTCAAATAGCAGAAACCTGCAAAAAAGTATTTTCGTTAATCCAGTCGTTTAGACGATTGAAGAATGTTCTACCATTTTCCCTGAAAAAGAGTTAGTGCAAACACTCGTGATGCCCACTTCGATTACTGTGATATTCTGTTTACTGACCTAAGCGTTACTTCGGCGCAGAGACTGCAACGTGTTCATAATACGTGCGTCCGTTTCGTCTGCAATATTCGCCGGGCTGATCTCGTAACACCATCCCTCGAAATGTTGTCCTAGCTCCGTCTAGAAGATCGTAGGAAAATCCTTTGTCTTTCCGTTCTCTTTCACATATTGCATTTCTCCACTCCTGTCTATCTTGCGTCTCGTTTTCAAAATTTATCCACCCATCATAACCTAGACACACGATCACAACACTCCTCAATATTATCCATTCCCTCCCACCGAACATCCTCATATTCATCTTCTTTCACTGTGGCTGTTCCTCGGCTTTGGAATTCCCAACCGAGTAATGTCAGGGACTGTCAGACATCAAACAAATTCAAGAATAGACTAACGAAATATTTTTCTAACAATTCTTGTTAACAATAATAGCTGTTTCAGATTTCTCAATGTTTAATGTTTATATATATCACAGAATAAATATTTAAATTATCTCATTATTATTATTATTATTATTATTATTATTATTATTATTATTATTTACTTTCATGTTGTTTTATGGCCTAGATATTAATGTAATAACTATGTAACCAATTGTATTCAATTAGAATTAGAGTCTGGCTGGGCGGAAGAGAAGGCCTACTGGCCTTAGCTCTGCCAGATTAAATAAATTATTATTATTATCATTATTATTATTATTATTATTATTATTATTATTATTATTATTATTTGTATTAAAGTAGGTATCATCCCAAGTTTTACCTGCAAAAATAACAACCGTGTCATCCGCATACGAAAATATCTCAGCATTGAATTTCTTTAAAATAATTGCCAAGGCAACCATCATCATAAAATGACAGTCGATACGAACAGCTGTTAGAGGGGCGGCCATTTTTTCTCTATATACAACGCTTCAACAAAGGGCTTCGTGTATAGAACTACTGCAAAGCAATTCTCATTGTATAGTTACAGACTATTTATACATCCAACGCTTATGCATGATTTATTAGTAACGTTTTCTGTCTCAACTCTGCATAAGTCTCGTATAAAAACTATACACGGTTTATTAGTAAGACTGATTGAATTTAACAATTTTTTGTTATCGTTTTTTTTTCCCCGGTTTATTGTGGACCAGCCTATAGTGTACTTTTAGTTGCAACAAAACTCATTAGTTTTTACTAAACTAATTATGCTTCGTACGCACCGCTCCCATATGTTGATTACTACTGAATATGAATGAACAAAATCAGCGCGAGAGATTCAGGACATATCGCCTATACATAGTACACACACAACTTTGTCTCTATCCGAGGTGGAGAGAACGTGTCCTTCCGAAAAAACCTCCAATTCTCTTTTTTACAGCATCACAACACATTCTCTTTACACTTCGTAAAACGAAAAGAGTAAAACGTGGCATGAATGTTCCATTTTGTTTTTTATCTACTCGCACAGAGGCGAACTCCGACCTCGTTACGTTGTAGCTACATGTTACTCTCTGGAGAACACGGCCGAGATGTGAGAACTCGCGAAATGGATTTGAGGCCGGGGAAATCACACAGATATGATCAGTCTTGCCTACTGATCCGGACTGGGTTCGATTCCAGCGTGTGCTGATTACGTGGTGGGGCTTTGACGTAAATCTAGATTTGGGGGAGGGAAGGAAGTTATTTAGGAATTGACTTTTTATTCTCTTTGAAATCACTTGTATCATTTTTAGTTCACCATTATTCTCCATGCTTTGCCTCTGGTGTGTCTTCCCCTTGTTCACTTTGCATGCCCCTTGTTATCCTTGTATTCCTCTTGATCTCCTTGTATTCCCTTTTAGTTCTCTCTGTATTTCTTTTAGTCTCATTGTATTCCATTTTTGTTCTATTTCCTTTCAGTTTTTGTGTACCTATTTTGCGTTCATTCTTTTCTATTAGGCTACCTTTCTTCCTCTTCTATTCCTCTCGGTCTTCTCGTTTCCTTGTTCTCCATGTATTCCCATTATCCTTCTGTTCTCTTACTCCCTTTATTATCCTTTTTTCCGTTTTATTTTCCTTATCTTCTCCTTGTTCTCCTTTCTTTTTGTTCACCTTGTTTTTCTTTGGTCTTGTCTTACCCTTGTTCTCTTTCTATATCCTTGTTATCTTTTCCTGCCTCGTGTCTTCCCATTGTTTTCCTTATATTCTCCTTTTTCTTCTTATATTCTCCTTGTTTACCTTATATTCCCCTCCTTCTACCCATGTTCTCCTTGTTTTACTTGTGTTTCCCTTGTTCTTATATTCTCCTTGTTTGTTTTATATTCCCCTTGTTCTACCTGTGTTCCCCTTGTTTTACTTGTGTTTCCCTTGTTCTTATATTCTCCTTGTTTGCATTATATTCCCATTGTTCTACTTGTGTTCCCCTTGTTCTACTTGTATTCCCCTTGTTCTTATATTCTCGTTCTTTTCCTTATATTCCCCTTGTTCTACCTGTGTTCTCCTTGTTATACTTGTGTTTATCTTATTCTTATATTCCCCTTGTTTGCCTTATATTCCCCTTATTCTACTTGTGTTCCCTTGTTTTCTTTGTATTCCCCTTGTTCTTATATTCTCCTTGTTTGCCTTATATTCCCCTTGTTCTGTGTTCCCATTTTTTCTTTGTATTCCCCTTGTTCTTATATTCTCCTTGTTTGCCATATATTCCCCTTGTTCTTATAATCTCCTTGTTTGCCTTATATTCCCCTTGTTCTATGTGTTCCCCTTGTTTTACTCGTGTTTCCCTTGTTCTTATATTCTCCTTGTTTGCCTTATATTCCCCTTGTTCTGTGTTCCCCTTTTTTCTTTGTATTCCCCTTGTTCTTATATTCTTCTTGTTTGCCTTATATTCCCCTTGTTCTACCTGTGTTCCCCTTGTTTTCTTTCTATTCCCCTTGTTTTTATATTCTCCTTGTTTGCCTTATATTCTCCTTGTTCTACTTGTGTTCCCCTTGTTTTCTTTGTATTCCCCTTATTCTTATATTCCCCTTGTTTGCCTTATATTCCCCTTGTTCTATCTGTGTTCCCCTTGTTTTCTTTCTATTCTTTCTATTCCCCTCGTTTGCCTTATATTCCTCGTGTTCTACTTGTGTTCCCCTTGTTTTCTTTGTATTCCCCTTATTCTTATATTCCCCTCGTTTGCCTTATATTCTCCTTGTTCTACTTGCGTTCCCCTTGTTTTCTTTGTATTCCCCTTGTTTTCTTTGTATTTCCCTTGTTTTCTTTGTATTCCCCTTATTCTTATATTACCCTTGTTTGCCTTATATTTCCCTTGTTCTACTTGTGTTCCCCTTGTTTACTTTGTATTCCCCTTTTTTCTTTGTATTCCCCTTGTTCTTATATTCTCCTTGTTTGCCTTATATTCCCCTTGTTCTATCTGTGTTCCCTTTGTTTTCTTTGTATTCCCCTTGTTCTTATATTCTCCTTGTTTGACTTATATTCCCCTTGTTCTACTTGTGTTCCCCTTGTTTTCTTTGTATTCCCCTTGTTTGCCTTATATTCCCCTTGTTTGCCTTATATTCCCCTTGTTCTACTTGTGTTCCCCTTGTTTTCTTTGTATTCTCCCTTTTTCTTTGTATTCCCCTTGTTTTATATTCCCCTTGTTTGCCTTATATTCCCCTTGTTCTGTTCCCCTTTTTTCCTTTGTATTCCCCTTTTTTTCTTTTATTCCCCTTGTTCTTATATTCTCCTTGTTTGCCTTATATTCCCCTTGTTTTCTTTGTATTCCCCTTGTCCTTCTATTCCTCTTGTTTTCTCTTTCACCGTTTTCTAGACAATAGGACGGTGTGTCCCCAATATGGTTCGGAAGGGATGTACTACAGTAGACAGTGTTGTAACAATGATTGCAAGGATGCACCCTGCGCCCACAGTTTGTTTTGTCATTCACACTTCCCATCTGGAAGGTCTGGTAACAAAAGTGAAGAGCGGAAGGAGGTGAAGACGGAGAATGAAGGCACTGACATGGACCACCCCTGATTGAAACACATTGTAAACATCATTAAATTCTATAGTTTTCCCTTAAAACTTTCATTTTGTTGCATGCTCTTTTCCTTTATCTTAGTCAAATTCCAGGAAGTTGCTTTCTCTCTCCGACATTTGCAGGGCAGTCATTGAAACAAGGTGACTGATTTTTAAGAAGTTGTGGTGCGAGTACGGTGATTAATATTGAAATGTCATTTTCTTTTAATTTTGTCATTATTCCATTATTTTAAGGGCATTTTATTGATCATTTTAAGTAGATTTTTAGGTCATCAACATCCGCCCCCTAGTTATGACCAACCGTGTAGACACTTTAAGGCCATAAGACACTTTTCTAAATCCTTCAATAGGAGACGAAATTGTCCTAACAGTAATGTTCGTTACAAACTATCATGTTTTAGAGAAACTGTGTATACCACATCATTTATTACATTAACTAACTTACATAAGGAAATTGATGAAGTGGAATCATTAGAGTCGGTTTTAAGTAAATAGTTGTTTTGTGTGTGTGTTGTTTGGACAAGGATTCATTAATTTTTGGTAAACATGACTATATTTAATGCTCATCATTCCCTGTTAAGTGGACGCGTTGATAATGAATAAAATGCGTTCATTCGTTTATGAGAAATCGTGGTTCACACACAGACACCATACACATAATCACCTTTTCTGAATCATTGTTATGAGAATGTGTGATTCCTTGAATATCTGGAAATAATTCTTCGGGATTCTTAATATTTATATTTCGTATAACTACACAATAAAAATATAGGCCTACAGAAATGCTGTCATTGTAATTGTTTTCTTGACCATACGTCCTACTCATTTTTCTCCTTTGCAGTATATTTTATTCTCCTCTCTCAATTCTTACGACCACCATTTAATGAATGTTTTAATTTAAAAAAATAAGTAAGAAATTATTTTGAGATACCTTTCAATAATATTGTAAACCAAGCTTAGTTTAAAGACGATTCCATCATGTTTTTATACAGAGTGATTTATATAGAACTGACAAATTTCTTTCTTTAATTATTCCGTTGGAAATTCATTCAATGACCCAATTTTAGCACCAAATTAAGCAGAATGTTCTGGAGTTTCGATTCCTTGTCACTAGATGCGCAGATGTTTATGTTTTATTCCTATTGTTGGCAGCACTGACCCAATTTTAGCACCAAATTAAGCAGAATGTTCTGGAATTTCGATTCCTTGTCACTAGATGCGCAGATGTTTATGTTTTATTCCTATTGTTGGCAGCACCAGATGCGCAGATGTTTATGTTTTATTCCTATTGTTGGCAGCTGTTTTCGACATTTTGTGTCAACGTGAAAATGCAGTACACATTAAATCAAAGACTCTTCCTTGTGAAGCAATACTGGATTACGAATTCAATTACAGCTACTCAAGTGGCATACCAGAGAGAATTTGGTGTTCGCAATCCTTCCAAAAGAAACACAATACTGGGACTGGTAAACAAATTGGAAACAACTGGATCTCTGGTGATTGAAAAGGGCAAGCATCGTTCATCTAGGCTTCCCACGGTTGTTGTTGACGTAAGAGTACGACTGGAGCAGTCATCCAAAAAATCATTAAGACGTTTGTCTTTGAGTTTGTTGAGCAACTGGACGATGTAGAGCTGAGTCAAGGATATTTTCAGCAAGATGGCGCTACATGCCATACATCAAATGAATCCATGGAACTATAGTAATTGCAAGTTTCTTTGACGACCGAATAATTTCCGGGAACCTGTGGCCACCGAGATCTCCGGATTTGACAACGCCAGACTTCTTTCTATGAGGTTACTTAATCTCCCAAAATTCCTCTACATTTTAGGTATAATAAGTTGTCGCTAGCACAATTCGTTTTGAAACAATTAATTAAAGAAATGTGTCAGTTCTATATAAATCACTCTGTAGTAGAGCAGAGGTCTCCAAAAAGCGTATAGTCATTCGTGATCCCGATGCTGCCCGCCGAACACAGTGTGCTGTAAGGCTAGAGAAGGGAGAGAGAGACTCGTACCTCAACAGATGGGAGCAGTCAGTGGGGGATTGCGGCAACGACCTGCTTATGTTTACAAATAATAACTTCAAAAGGATATGAAATATCTTACATTTGTATATTATTTTGACATATTATGAAGCTTATACTTTTGATTGGGAAATATTCGTGAGCGAATGCAAACATGAAAAATGGAATAATTCATTTCGCATAAGCTGCACTTTCCAAACATCTAGCATTGCCACAAAAGATGTAACACGATTGTACATGTCGATTATAATCTGATTGTGTCCTTGCAGATGACAATTCAAATTGTTGAAATATTCCGAAATATCAACAAGAAATGTTAAATCAGTAACAAACAGTTCATCTTCCAGCTCCTGAATGTTCTTCCGTTGTGAATTAAAGGGAACAATTAGTTGCAATGAACAATGTAGATATACTAAAACAATATATACAATAAAGTATATGCAAAAAAAAAACTTACCTAATCTTCGTATTCCTCTCTTAGGCCTAATTGCTCTAACAGCTCACGAAATTAGGGATATTTTAGGAAGGAACCATTCATTGTGTTGACCGTTCTTACGACCACATCCATTACCTATTTCATATTTACAACTTTACTCCACAGTGCATCTTGGTGTATTAAACAATGCAAATATGCCACATTTACAGGCACTCCCTGATCATTCAATCATTAGTTTAGCCTGCCCACCAATCCCATCCGTTTCCCAATCATGGCTGGAGCCCCATCTGTTGCTATTGACACAAGCAGTTGCAAATTCAATCTTTTCTGTTCTATGGTGTCTTTCAGTCCCTGGAAAACCTCTTCTCCAGTTGTATTTTCCTCCAGTGTAATTATGTCTAGAAGACATTCAGACACAGTAAAATGTTCATTAACTCCTCGGATGAAATTGGAAATTGGAAAAGTGTAACTGGGTAAGGGGATCTTTGCCAAACATAGTTCTTACTTACGAGTGAAGGCAACATCATTGTGTATAAATGCATATTTCGAGGTTTTTCCTTTTAAATGCATAGGTTATATATTTTGATGTTGCACATCTCAAGGCATCTAATATCATATTTTCTACTTTTGACCAATTTATTATCTAATTCAAAATTTCTCTCTGATAAAAATAGGAATAATTTCCAGGAAGTATGAAAACTATGTGAGAAATATAACCAATAATTTCATACTTACTGTTGAGGACATGAAATTTCTGCGACGACATTGGATACTTGTGCTAGTGTACTGTGTAAGTTGAATCGTTTTCTACTTTAACATAAGGCTAGCTGCTAAGTGCAATTTTCCAATTAAAACTTATCTAGAACGCTGGCACAACCATGCGTCAAAATCATAACTCCTAAAAATAACTAGAAATTGCTTTGTTTTAAGTTTGATAGTTGATCTCAAATTAACATAAATGAGACTTCAGAAGATAATATTACTTAGGTAATGGGTAATTGCTGAAGTAGAATTCTAAGAAATAATAATCATCATCCTTCACGAATTAGGCCTCTCTAGACCTGTTTCGGCCCCATCTAGCAGCCTTCTTAAAGGTCTTCCTGGTCGACGATGTCCCTTAGGTTTATATTGCATCATAATTTTTGGGATTCTTGAATTTTCCATTCTTCTTACATGATCTAGCCAATTAAATTCGTATCTGCTGATTTTTTCTTCTACTGACTCTACTTCTAATTGTTCTAAAATTTCTTCATTCCTTCTTAGGTCTAAAAGAGTATATCCTGCTGTCCTCCTGAAAAATTTCATTTCCGTTGCTTTGATTCTGTTCATGTCTTTTTTCTTTAATGTCCAAATCTCGCTTCCGTGTAAAAGGGAGGGTAATGCTAGTGTATTATATATTTTATTCTTTTAGATTTTTGTACTAATTTAGCTTTTAATGTATTATTTATTATTTCTAGAATTTGTGTAAATTTGGTAATTTTCTTGTTCACATCTTTTTCATTTTGATAAGATATTTCACAACCCAGATAATTGAAATTTTGCACTTGTTCGAGGCATTGGTTATTGTGTATTATCTTACTTCTGACTGGGTCTTGTCCTAAAAATGCCATTACTTTTGATTTTTGTGCTGAAATTTCCATCCCAAAATCTTTTAATATTTTATTTAATGTATACAATCCTCTTTGTAAATTATCCTCTGAATTGGAAATTATGACTTGATCATCGGCATAGACTAAGGTATTTAATGTTAGATCACTGGTTATTTTGATTCCTGATGTGTAGATTTGGTTCCATTTTAAAATAATTTCATTTATATAGATATTAAATAAAGTTGGTGCTAGTAGACAACCTTGTCGAACTCCATTATTAACTAATTTTCTTTCGGATATACAGTTATTTATTTTGACACTTATTTTGCTGTCTGTGTAGATTTCTATTATATGTAATAGCAAATTTGGAATATTTTTATCTTGTAATATGTCGAATAAAAGGTCTCTTCGGACTTTATGAAAAGCTTTCACAAAATCAATAAAAGCCATATGGGTTTCTAAATTAAATTTTCTTCTTTTTTTCTAACAATAGTTTGATACTAAATAATGGATCTACACATGCTCTTCCTTTTCTAAAGCCATTTTGACACTCCAGAAGGAAAGTTTCGGCATGTTTTTTTTTAAATTTTCATTTAAAATCCTACTAAATATCTTATAACATGTGTTGAGGATACTAATCGCTCTATAGTTTTCAACATTCTGTTCATCTCCTGTTTTATATATGGGAATAATTACATAACATTCTAATACATAGCATCCATCATTTAGTGATATTGCAGATAAAACGGGCAATGCAAATTGGTCTAAGATTATAGAAATAAATTTATGGATAATTTCTGGAAGACTGACATTTATTTATAATTCATTGGACATCTCTAACAATAAAAGCTGTCATTCTCGCTGTGATATGATGTGACATAGTAGTTCTCGAGATGTCACCCAGGATCTCGGTATTGTGTGATGTAATAGTTCTCGAGGTGTCACCCAGCAACTCGGTGTGAGTTCACCCAGAAACTCGCTGCGATGTGATGTAGTACCTCTCGAGATGTCACCCAACTTGTCGCTTTGCTGTAACGTAGTAGTTCTCGAGATGTCACCCAGCTTGTCGTTTTGGTGTGATATAGTAGTTCTCGAGGTGTCACACAGTGTGCAATTCTCCCAATCTAGGTGGACAAAAATCAAATTTCGACTTGTTAGTTAGGCATAGGTGAATATGAATTAATGTTCTTTAACATTTGGAGAATGTTGTGAGAAAGAGCTTTTACTGTTCTATCAGCGGCAAGCTATATTTAGAAGAGTATGAACAATGAGTTCATCCTAACACTTCTCGCTCCTGTTCAGTCGTAGACATAGAGGCTTGCTACGTGGATGAAAAAGAGCCAATTGTTAGTGATTTATTGTGTTGTGAGACATGGAATCTGTTCAGATATATACGTTCTTACTAATTTAACTTCAATTGCAAGTTTGTAAAGTATTATTCTTCTTACAGAAGGGTTTAAACATTACAATTGAAAAAAAAAAAACATTTAATGTTCTCCAAATATAATATGAGTTTTAGTACATCCGGTCACGTTCGGTTATAACAATTCTTTTACCATTTAAAACAGCATCATTTAGAGTGTTGAATCCCTGTTTTAAAGTTTGCTCGTTTTTGCGCATTTATCAGTAATTAATTCTTTTTCAGTGGTGGGGCATACGGTAACTCTATTTGGCTTAACAGCAAAAAAGAATCGTGGAATAAGGAAGTTTTCAATCACTTGTGAGTGTTTCAGGCCTGCAAAATTATTCACATATTTTTATCTAAGCTTAACAAACGCACAGTGATTCAGAACGCAAATCACTAGCTGGACAAAATTAATAACTTCTCTGCATTCCAACGGATTGTTACGAAACTTTGTACATGCCTTACAGGTGAGACATGTTTTATGTACAAACTCTGATTACATTTTCACAAGAAAAATTACCCCTTTATAGCAGGTGCATTTAAACAAAATTAATAACTTCTCTCCTATTTAACAGATTTTTATGAAACTTTATGGTACGGTAGAAGTTACATGTGAAATATTTTATTTTTTGTCTAGAAAGTCTGATTATGTTTCATAATAGAAACTAACCCTTTATAGTGGTGCATATAGACAAAATTAATAACTTCTCTCCTATATAATATGTTTTTATGAAACTTGGTACAACAATTAGGCCTATAGGTAGCATATAAGAATCTGTACATAAAAATATATGCTACCCGAAACTCCTGTACAAAGTTTCATAAAAATCTGTTATGTAGGAGAGAAGTTAATTTCGATGAATGCACTCCCTGTAAAGGGGTACTTCCTCTTATGGAACCGTAAATATAGTTTGTACACAAAAAATATATTCTACCTGTAACTTCCGTACACTGTTTCATAAAAATCTGTTAGATATGAGAGAAGTTATTATTTTCGTCTAAAACCATTCCATATGAAGGGGTAGTTACTCGTACAGAAATGTAGTCAGAGTTTGTATACAAAAAATATGTGCTATTTATAAGGTCTGTACAAAGTTTCATAACAATCCATTGGAATGCAGAGAAGTTATTAATTTTTTCCAGCTAGATTTGCGTTATTCCACACTGTATGTCACCCAGAAACTCACTGCGATGTGATGTAATTCTCGAGATGTCACCCAGCTCGTCGCTTTGGTGTGGTGTAGTAGTTCTCGAGATGTCACCCAGCTCGTCGCTTTGGTGTGGCGTAGTAGTTCTCGGGATGTCACCCAGCTCGTCGCTTTGGTGTGGCGTAGTAATTCTCGAGATGTCACCCAGCTCGTCGCTTTGTGTGATGTAGTAGTTCTCGAGGTGTCACGCAGCAACTCGGTGTGATGTCACTGAGAAACTCGCTGCAATGTGATGTAGTAGTTCACGAGATGTCACCCAGCTCGTCGCTTTGTGTGATGTAGTAGTTCTCGAGGTGTCACGTAACTCGGTGTGATGTCACTCAGAAACTCGCTGCAATGTGATGTAGCAGTTTTCGAGATATCACCCAGCTCGTCGCTTTGGTGTGACATAGTAGTTCTCGAGATGTCACCCATCGTGTCGCTTTGTGTGATGTAGTAGTTCTCGAGGTGTCACGCAGCAACTCGGTGTGATGTCACTCAGAAACTCGCTGCAATGTGATGTAGTAGTTCTCGAGATGTCACCCAGCTCGTCGCTTTGGAGTGACATAGTAGTTCTCGAGATGTCACCCATCGTGTCGCTTTGTGTGATGTAGTAGTTCTCGAGATGTCACGCAGCAACTCGGTGTGATGTCACTCAGAAACTCGCTGCGATGTGATGTAGTAGTTCTCGAGATATCACCCAGCAACTCGCTGTGTTGTGACGTAGTAGTTCTCGAGATGTCACCCAGCTCGTCGGTTTGGTGTGATGTAGTACTCGAGATGTCACCCAGAGTTTCGCAGTATTGTGACGTAGTACAGCTGCATGTCATCTTTTAAGGGGTATGGATTTCTTTTCATTGAAGGAAGAGTAGCGATTTGAGAAGTTCGTTGTTATTTTGCAGACGAATAAAGTTTTCTTATGTAAAAATGTTACTTCAAATGAAGTATTGGAGTTGAGAGCAGGATATTTTTATTCAAGAGAAATGTAAAGACATTTTATAATTTAGAGATGTGTTTTTTTCTCGTGTTGCTGGTGTGATTTTTTATGAAGATGAATTTTTTTTTACATGGTGGCGTTATGACTTTTTGTGGGTATGATTTTGTTTTTTCACGTGGTGGCGATGTGATTTTTTTGTGGAGATGAATTTTTTTTTCACATGGTGGCGATGTGATTTTTTTATGGAGATGAATTTTTTTTTCAGATGGTGGCGATATGTTGTTTTTTTCAAGCTGGATTTTCTTTTCAAATGTTGGTTGAAATTTATTTTTAAATTTCTGAATTATTTCTATATGTTATTTTATAATACATTGCTTGTATTACAATTTGTAATACAGCATTTCGGTTTCCTTACTTCTGGTGCCTATGTACCACCAAAAGCAGTGTTTACAGAAAGCACAGAGGTAGGGCTCCATGCTTTCTGTATTGTTCCAAGAGAGACTGAACCACGCTTTATCATCTCGTTGCGCATGTTCAGTCCTCGGGTAGAGACACCTGGTGGCCATTCAGACGAGTCAGAGGCATAGAGACTGTCTGCATTTTGTAGCAGGGTTAATTTCTCTCCTTATCTCGGAGGAAAATGAACTCAGCCACCATTCAGTCAGTTGCCCTACCAACTGGTATCAACAGGTGTGATATGTTAATAATGGTTTGGTTGTGCGCAGTTTACACTGCATTATATTTTGTATGCTGATTTTTGTTCATATAGTAAAATAAATCGATGAAATTATTGACAAAGATGTAATATGTGATTGTCTTTGCCTTTGCTATCATTGTTATTTTGGAATTTTGACACCGATCTATTCTTAGTTACTTTTGGTGCGCATGTACTACCAAAAATAGTGTTTACACAAAGCATAGATGTAGGGATCTATGCTTTCTGTACTCTTTGGAGCGAGATTCAGCCATAATTTATTATCTCGCTCCATTTATCCATTCTCGGGTAGAAACACCCGGCAACCATTGAAACATGGCTGAACGACCCACAGCCATTCTTCTTTTTGTGGCAAAGTTAATTCCTCTCCTCATCTCAGAGGGAACTGATCTCAAGCCACCTTCCAGTCAGTTGCCCTACCAACTGATATTAGTCAGGTTTGAGCTATTCTTAATAGTTCCAATTACTTCACTTTCCATCATTGATTATATTGAAGATAGTAGCTACAACTGTACTTAATATGATTGCGTTGACTTTAGAAATAAACGGATGTGATGTGATTGTCACATTTCTGTTTTGAAATTTATTGCTTGATTTAATTTTCTGTAGATTAATTGCGAATTTTAACATATTTGAGTGTATATCGTTACGATTTAATTTCCTCTATCGTGGGATGCAAGATTTTTAGTTAAATGTCTTCCGATAACTAAGACAGCAATCGTGTTTCATTCTGGTTGTTGCCGGGGCTCTATGCTTCCAGTAATAATCCTGAATTGCCTTTTATTAACTGTGCATAAAACACACCGTTTCTATGTAGCGTACATTTTTGAATTTACGAAGTTCTAAGAAGCAACTAAACCGAACCCCGGCAATGCGAAGAGAATTAAAATTGAGATTTTTTTCTGCTAAACAAATCCCGACCACAACGACCAACTTTCTCTTCTTCAGCCACACCGCTACCCACCCCCAGTCTCCACACCACCCGCAGTGCCACTGGCGTAGCTCAGGTGGTAGCTTGTTTTCCTGCTGACCAGAAGTTGCGGTCGGGCATGGGTTGGATTCCCGCTTGGGCTGGTTAGTTGGATGGGTTTTTTGCGAGGTTTTCCCCAACCATATGGCGAATTTGAGATAATCTGTGATAGTGGTCGTCAGCACTCGCTGAAATGGGTAACAGGTAAGCATTGCCTCGTAATATGCCCCGTCGTGCAGCAGGAAGAGGGAGAGAGCATACCGGCCAGCAGCCACGGATGCACCATAATGCAGTCTCGCGGGTAATAGACGCTAGCCCGAGGGTGCACTGTGCTGATGACCGCTGATCTATGACGAATCCTCGGTCTTATTTCGCCAAAAACCATCGCACTATCATCAATTCAATCGACGCTAAATATCTTGGTAGTTGATACAGCGTCGATAATAATCCCCACCAAACACTCCAGTCTCCACCCCAAACCCGATTCCCCACTCAATCTCCCATTCCATACACTTCCCCACCCACCACCACCCCATCCCACCCTCCGGACCCCACAATCCCGCCCCAGTCCCCTTAATATGTACAGGAGTGGCAAAAAAACCGGACCGACGGAATAATCAAAGACCCCGAAATGAGCCACTGCGCATGCCACGCCTGCATTCACAAGATAGCGAGTAATCTACTGAAATTGTTGTAGTTTCGACTGCTGATGTAGCCCATTTCGAAAACCATTAGAAAATAAGCTGGTAAAATTCATGTTCTGGGAATAATAAGTTAATTAAGTAGTAAAATATCGCTGCAATCGAAAAATACTGGGAATAAATTTGAATAAGGTATAGAAATGAAATTCCTTCCCAGGCAGGAATCGAACCACAAAATTCTTAGTTACCAGTCTGTCGTGCTGTCACTGTGAACAAGGCTCTGAAATCAGCTACAAGGGTCGGTCCGGTTTTTTTTTTTTTTTTTGCCACTCCTGTACAAGGAGTTGCACCTCCATCTTCTGCGGCGACGGCGATCCAGTAGTTCGGGAAGTTCGCCAGATGTTCCTCCCGCCGCGGTGGTGCACCTGGTGCGGTGCACCACCCCCATGAAAAGAAAGAAACGGTATGGTCAGTATATTGCCTGCAGCCAACTAATTAAGTAACTGTACTTCATAAAAAATAAGTCCCATAACACGAGTCGCCAAATAACGCCAACTATAACCATAAGTTGTTAACTTGAGGGAGCCTTTGACATGTGCGGGCTGTATGGTGCTGTACCAGCGCCTTCTAAGGCGAGGACGTAGGGTTGCCTGTGTCTGAACACAAAGCACAGTGTTGGCATTCATGCAGCTATGCCCTTTCTTGTACACTGACGATATCTGAGCCTACTAATTGAGTGATCGATATTTTTTTTAGTAAGTGTGTCTTATTTAGTTATTACTTCTCTTAATAGATGGCGAAGACAATAGTCAGTATTAGTCGTACATAAAAATACCCGCATTATAGAATTAAAATTTCATACCACTCTGGTGATTGAAAAAACAAAAAACAACGCTGGGTTTAGTTGGAAACCGCTGATATTGTCAATAATGAGAATAGTTTATGGTTAATTCTAATAATTTTCCGTCACACTTTTTAACCACACCAATAATGGTGCCACCTATTGAGAACTAGTCACTCTTTCAAAGTTTGTCAGTTTTTTATATCTTTGGCTCTGACTTATCTTGTGATTGGAAAGTTTGCTTACACGATAGTAAAATCGTAGGCCAGATATGTTTGAACGCCAGTGTACATTCGCTGTAGCTGGAGTTCTTTTTGCTCTGTGTTCAAATAGAGTACAGGAGTCGTGCTAGACCTCCTTCAGCCTGGTCGCACAAAGTGTAACCGACAGAACATATCGTAGATGAATAATGGCACATTTATGGCTCCATATTGAACGTAGGTGATAGAAGTCTTACTAGACATCCTTTTATTGGCCATAACTCGTATAGCCAGTACATGCATTATACTCATCATGTTCGACGTTAAGTGGAGCTATTTGGCTCTGTGTTCACGTAGAGTACAGGAGTCGTGCTAGACCTCCTTCAGCCTGGTCGCACCAAGTGTAACCGACTGAACATATCGTAGATGAATAATGGGCCACTTATGACGCCATATTGAACGTAGGTGATAGAAGTCTTACTAGACATCCTTTATATTGGTCACAACTCGCACATCCAGTACATGCATTTTATATATATATATATATATATATATATATATATATATATATATATATATATATAATGTTCGACGACGTTAAGTGGAGGTATTTGTGACTCCAAATGTTTACTAAGTGACAGGATTCTGAGAAGATCTCCTTCACCATGGTCATTTCTCGTGCAACCAATTACATTTCATTCAGAACACACATACACCCGCACATTGTCACAGAATTAAGCCATAGTGGTAATCGCATTTTTCTATATATTTTTTTATATTTCACTTTGTTTCTATTTAATACATTTTAAATTGATTTTCGTTGCTTGTTTTTTCTTATATTAACTTCACATTAAACATTTAAAATTCATTCTCGTCGTTTGTATGTGATATTAATTTTACTAGGCTTGCAAAACAGGAAGGTCTCCACTCAAGTATTCTATTTATAATGGTCATTGACTAGACGGTTCTTAATATCGCCCTCTGTATTCTTTATTTACATGATCTTGTGAAGTGGCGTTGAAAATGTAACATTTAAGCCATATTTATTTGATCGTGTTTTGGGAATAACAAGAACTCAAGAAAGTATTATTAATGGTCTTCCTAGTCACAGTGTTAGTAAAGGTTTAGAACTTCTTATATCCGTCTCCCTTCCCTCACTTTTGTGAGGAGTATGAACCATTACTGAATGTTATGTTAGACGCATTGCCTGACCATATCTTCAACACTGTCAAGGGCAGAGATTATGACAACTCTGTGGAAGGAGAAATGGGATGAAGTATTATTCAGTTCAGTCATTATATGAATTTTAACACTTGCGATATATTTTTACAAACATAACAGTAGCATTTACATTACACAAGTTTAGAAATGCTAATAAAATATAAGCTTAGCTATGTCTCAATTAGTGACTGAGACAAGCTTCTATAATTCCTTAAAGGGAGGCTAAGGTGAAGAAATTATCATTTTGGTCAAAATACACTGTTTTTACATTTTGCTTTATAGTAATGTGCAAGGCCTGGTTTATCACTCCACTCCTCTAAGGTCTGTTTTTGTCGCCACTTTTCAAGTGCTGCATTAAGCTTTCCCTTTTAAACTGTACCATTCTTTTAGTTGTGTTATTATGTTCAACGTAGTAATTCTTTTCTTTTAAGTTAATACTTGTCCACCAGAATGTATTTACCTGCTTGTGATTATATTTGTATGTATTCAGTCTCTATTTTTTATGTTTACTTATTTTTTATTTACTTATAAATGGTTTTTAAGGAACCTGTAGGTTCATTGCCGCCCTCACATAAGCCCGCCAACGACCCCTACCAGAGTGCCGCATTTGAGTTAAGTTGCTCGCTTGAACTGGGTCGAGTGTCGCACCCTCGAGTGAGATAAGATCGGTCGCGATACGCTCGTAATGAATAGAAGCACAGTACGAGGTTATATCACCGACATGTCTTATCTTGTATGGAAGGCAACAGATAAGATACACATAATATGTTTTGCTCACACGGTAAAAATAAGGATTTATATTCTGCTTTTCTGACAAACGTCTAATGGCACAATCTAATGTAACGTACGAACACAGTAACATGAAGTTATAAATTAAATACTATGAAAAACTTCGATATACAGTTATTATTGTTAATTAATAATTATTCTATATTTGATTTATTACATAATATAATATGATAGGTCCATACATGTAGAAACGTTTTACAAAATATTATTGATATAGCAGTAGATTAATAACAATATTAGTACAGAGATAACGTCACAGAAAATAATATAATAAAATGAATAATCATGCTGCACAACTGTTACAGACGCAAAGATTGATGCACTAATTATTAGAGATTATTATTATTAGAAAACTTGATACCTTCTTGCATTATCGTAATTGTGTTCTCCGTTTATAATAATTAGGCCCACATTTACATCCAATAACATCTAGGCTAACAGATGTGGCAAAAATGAAATCAGTCGTGTGTGGAAAAAGAAAAACATTTACCTACAACATTTATAGTACATTTTAAAGCAAGTTTTGTAGTTGTAGTATGGAGAGGTTAGTTAAACACTGCAAAGTTTTGAAATGATAAACATCTATTATGTTACTACACAGTTCATCACTGAATAGGTCGCGCCAGGGATTTTGGCAGATGGATTTTCTTAATGTGAACTGGAGAGCGAGTCCTCACCGCTGCAAGATCGGCTGTTACCTCTGTCGCAGTGGAATGGGTAGGACATAAGAGTAAACATGCACGTCCGAGTATTCTATTGAACTGTGCACAGTCACCTCCAAAAACTAAACAAATATTACAGTAGTCTATATGTGTCTTTGGTATTCCCAAGAAACTTGTTCGATTAATTAAAATGTGTCTCAGTGAAACTTACAGCAGAGTCCGTATAGGCCAGCTTCTATCTGATGCTTTTCCAATTCACTGTGGGCTGAAGCAAGGAGATGCACTATCACCTTTACTTTTTAACTTTGCTCTAGAGTATGCCATTAGGAAAGTTCAGGATAACAGACAGGGTTTGGAATTGAACGGGTTACATCAGCTTCTTGTCTATGCGGATGACGTGAATATGTTTGGAAAAACTCCACAAACGATTAGGGAAAACACGGAAATTTTACTTGAAGCAAATAAAGCGATAGGTTTGGTAGTAAATCCCGAAAAGGCAAAGTATATGATTATGTCTCGTGACCAGAATATTGTACGAAATGGAAATATAATCTGTTATATATATATATATATATATATATATATATATATATATATGGAAATATGTTAATCCTTAGTCAATAGATAAGACTGAGTTTTACGAAATACGAACATTAAGGGATGGAAAATGAGAGGCAGTAATGATCAAAATAGTTATACCGATTTAATTTTTTTTAACCAGCAGATGTGCAGCCTTTAAATTTAAAGTAAAGATTCACTCATAAAATTGGGTTAGACTATTCATCTCATCTCTCAGAATTGTTTCTAAAATGTATAAGGAAAGTAAAAAATTCAATTTCATGTAGGCTACTCCCTTGAAATAACTTCAGTTTTTTTTTTTTTACTTCCGAGTAGAGAGGAGAGAGATAGAAGTCGACGATTTTAAAAATTCACTAAACTATATTTAACTAGAGACGTAAAATTTAAAATGATGGTTACTCTCTACAATATTGGTTAAACATTCTTAGATTTTTTAAATACCATATCCTAAGCTACTGATGAAAAGGCAGAAGGGAGTGAGAAATCTCATGTCATCCGATCTCGATGAAAGTCGATATCTGGGGATCTTTGCGATCACAGAATACGAATAAGGTATTATTTAGTCCGACTTTGTCCCTACAGTGGTGGAGTGGGACAAAAATGGGTGAAAAATTAAATTAGATATCTTAGTGGTTTTGGAGACGAAAATTACGAATAATACAATTTGTGCGAATTCAATATGGCAGTTTCAGTACTATGAATTATATTTTAAAAAATTAAACATCGGATATCGCACAGGTAATACATGTACAGTATTTACGGGGGTATGTAACACCTTTTGATAGTAGGCCTATACATTTAGTAAAATCCAAAGTGTAATTTCTACATATGCTGAATGAATGTTGTGCTGGAATTTAATATAGCCATCAGCCAATACCTATAGATTAATAAACAACTTTTTAGAATTCATAAAATACAGTATTTATTGTGAATGGTAATTATATTTTTCAATTGGTGCAATTTGTGCAGGGAAAATTGGTTTATCCGATATTTTGTAGAGTTTCGAAAATTTTAAAATGCGTGTGAAGAAATTATTGCCCTTGTAATATCCATTACAATGCTATTTATTATACTCTTATATAAATCTAACTTCCGCAGCATGCAATTTTACCCAATTAACCAAATTATATTTTGATTATTAAGAAGAATAGTGATTTTATTAACTTGAATTGTCGCACCACCAGTAGATGATCCCTAGATCATTACTGGACAGATCTTGTATATTGATCTGGTAAGGGTAGGATTATATATATATATGCGCAATGCAATGCTTTTTCCTTGTAATTAAGAATTAATTTAATTAAGAAAATGTAGGAGACGTATTGTAAAATCATTGCGAACGGAAGTCATTTACATTTATTAAAGGTATTCTTTGAGTAGGACTGTACCGTGGTGTGTTTCATAATAAGGATAATTGATATGAGCTGCTGTTATGAAAATATGAACGACTCAGAATGTTATCGCATCTCATTCTCGCAGCTTACACAAGCAATATTGGCTCGCCTACTGGAAATGTCATCGAGGTCATCTGCCAAAATCGGTGCCTCCGACTATAACAACAACGAATGTCTAACGCTCGGCTTACACCGTTCGAGGATTTATCGCTCGCGACAGTTTTACCCATCATGCATGTGCGCTACCTATCGGATTATGCTATGAACTACTTGGCACTCGAGCGAAAACGTCCGATGTAGACCTCTCGTCCCTATTCTGAACAAGATTAATCCAGTCTCTATCATCATATCCCACCTCCCTCAAATCTATTCCAATATTATCCTCCCATGTACGTCTCGGCCTTCCCAAATGTCTTTTCCTCTCCAGTCTCCCAACTAACACTCTATATGCATTTCTCTATTCGCCTATACGTGCTACATGCCCTGCACATCTCAAACGCCTGGATTTAATGTTCCTAATTACGTCAGATGAAGAATACAATGCGTGCAGTTCTGTGTTGTGTAACATTCTCCATTCTCCTGTAACTTCATCCCTCTTAGCCCAAATATTTTCCTAAGAACCTTATTCTCAAACACCCTTAATCTCTGTTTCTCTCTTATAGTGGGAGTCCAAGTTTCACAACCATACAGAACAACCTGTAATATAACTTATTATTATTATTATTATTATTATTATTATTATTATTATTATTATTATTATTAAGTTAGTACTGGTATATCGGTATGTGTTTTTTTCTGAATGTGCTTTGATCCTCGTTGAGTGCAAGAGAAGGCCAATGGCCTTAACTCTGGCAGGCAAAATAAAGCTATTATTATTATTATTATTATTATTATTATTATTATTATTATTAAATTGCTGCACTACACGCCCTCTTATTATTTTGGGTTTCCTTTCCTCTTTAGATGAAGAAATTTTACTACAACATTGAAATTCTGGTCTGGCTGAGCCAGAGTGCTTATGCTGAAATTACTACTAAGAAAACACAACAGGAAATATTTTTCTAGTCACTGCAGTAAACACATGTGCGTTTCTTGTTTGTTGACTTGCTGGTCACGTTTCTGAAAATTGTATAATTGTAATCTCAGTGCGTTTACAGTACATAATGTACAACTAGGTCTCTTTTATTAGTTATTTTATAGTACGTTAGGTTTTATTTTCTTATCTACATCTCTGCACTAACTGATCAAATTTGCGACTGATTCTTGATAGCTTGGAACTGTTGACGTCGAAGGCATGTGTTTCTCTTCTTTGCGTGTCAATAATTTAACCCATACATGGGCGCAATTTTAGGTTACGTAAGGTACTCGATTTGAAATAATTTGTTTACTAGGATAGGAGACTGCAGAGTAGACTATGATGGGAAATATAAACTGCTGTGACCTGCGTCACCTTAAAGTAATCGCTAAGGTAGTCATTGGCGAATTATTAGGAAAGCGCTTGGTTAACGTGAGAGACTCGGAAACTTTTATTCAATTTGGCAGATTAATTCGGCAGCTTTAATCATAAACCTATTTACTATTTCTCGATCATTGAATTGATTTAAATCACAGGCGAGAAATTGCGTAAGTAGCCAATAATATTGCATCACGTTGTCTACGTTTATTTTCTTGAATATTCTAGCGTTTATCAAGATTACTTAATAGATTTGCACGTTCTCGACCTAAAATAATTTCAGAAAATCATAATTCGTTTTCTACGCACATTTGATATTTTTAATATAAATTTCTTTTGGAAATAATACGTACAGACAACATTTAATTCTTACTACCTTTTAATGCAGCGTGTTTAAGGTATAATGTCGTATTTAGTATACTATGCAAATGTTAAGATCATAAATTTTCTTCGAAATAAGTTAGTACGAAAAATAACATTTAATTTGTCTTACCTTGTAATTCAACATGTTCTTTATGACATAAGGAGTAATGTCGTTGTATATTGAATTTATTAATGCCTAATAGGATTTTCGAGCATAACATACATCGTATGTTCTCCCCTTCTAAACAACAAAAAAAAACTCTTCCATTTCTCATGAAATAATCATTTTCTAACGCGTACACACTGCTTTGATAATGCCATTATGCCACCACTGATATTGCTTATGAAACTGATATAGAACCTGCCCACGCCTAGGAGCTACTTGAGGGAGGAACGGGGACTGTGAAGATGATGTCACTCAGAGCGATAAGCTCTGTGAAGGTCAGTGAGACACTAATTCTCAAGTGAGGCACGATGCCCATCTCTGATTTAATCAGTTCGTTGTCCTTTCTGGTATTGCGACGCTGATGTTTCTCTATAACTACGTAGCTTCTTTACGTAAGACATTTGTACTATCACGTTAGTCCAAAAGTGGAAGGACAGGCATGGGAAATATGTTTCCGCGCGGGCTTTGTTTACATCACCCATTCATTTCTCCTTCCGCAAATATTCTGTCTGTGTGTGGGCGCAGTAAGCCTAGGTTGAACCCGGCACATTAGCGTGTTGGCCCAAAGATGGAAGTCGTTCTGTTATATGAACTAAACAATGTTACAATGATAATAATAATAGTCATATTCATTATCATCACCTCCACCCTCAATGCGTCTAATCATTCCTATTCTAATTTTTTTTATTGTCATCAACTTCCATATCGTTCTTACCTATCTGTGCATGAAAGCCAAGTTGAAGTTGAGGCCTGTACAGCATTCTATTTGTGTCTCTTTTAACAACATGATATATGGCCATATTTTCTGATAAATGTGTCAGCCACCACTTTCTTTAATTCTAAATTGTTCTAGATTCATTTCCTTTCTACCCACATTAACTACTATAACATACGTAGTATAAACACATTTTTGTTAACACTTTGTGTCAGCAACTGCTCTGTTTAATTTTATTGTCACTTTTTGTAGATGTATTTCATTGTCAAAGTGTTCACTTCACCATTTAAGATTAATATTAAGGGCCACCTTTTATCAACGCCACTTCGGCTTTTTTAACCATTACATTTAATCAGTGAGATGGTATTTTACTCCACAATTATGACTATCGATGTTATCATCTTTATCTAGTTTCATTAAGTGTATTAACGACTTCACCGTAAGGTATGCGTAGCTAGTAACTGTATTCATCATCTCTGGTTACGCCTTATGACTCAGTACACTGGATTACACCAGATATTTGAGTAGGCGTATGGAGTCGTAGATTGTGTAACGAACCCCAGTCAATCATTTTCCCTCCTTGTACTCTTGATTCTTGTCTGTGTTTTGTTTCTGTTTGAGCTAGGAACCTTGTGGCACGATACTTCCACTGGGGCAAGTTAGTCATGTCAGTATTTGCGATATAAGGCTGAGATAGGCGATATTAGAACCTGTGGCGTTATTTGGCCTTTTTTTTCACATTGCATTTTTCAGTCAGTAAATCGACCTATCAAACTTGATTTTTCTATTTGCGAGGAAGCTTGGCAACGCTGTAAATGACTAGTTATCTCCTACTAGTCAGTGATAGCATGTATATATACACTAACGTTATTTATGTTTCTCCATATTTGATTGCTAGTTTTCATGCTATTCTGAATTTGAACACCTCATAGTAACTGAAGAAAAGTCAGAAGATTGACTTCGATAGCTGTGACTTTCTTGTTATCGATTTACTGGGAAATTATTTTATTTCATTCATTTCCTCGTGTTATGAAACTGCCTGATCTTACCATATCACGATTCTTGTACCCAAGTATTGAGTATTGTTCTTTGTTTACAGACAGGTAGCTACCTATAATATGTTGTTTAAATTAATACATTCATATAGATATCAGGAAAACTTTAGAGTGTATATGTTATTTAGTAGTCTATATAATGTTTAATAGGTTTATCAAAAACACATCAACAAGGTCCAGGTAACTTGTCCCAACGAGGGTTTGGACCCGGGACCGCTCGTTTCATAGTCAGACATGGTAACTGTTACCATATAGCAGGTATGTCAATTGATGCCCATAGGAGCAAGCGCGCGCTTTAGAGCTCGGAGAGCCTGAGCGCTTTACAGCGGAAAGGAAAGAGACAGACGAAGGAGGTAGTATATGCCGCTTGGTCGAACTATATTCAGGGATGGCCAGCACCCATATAAAAATAACGACATAAAATTTCACGTTCCGTTTGAAGTTTTTGCACCACTGTTTTCTTAATCGAACAGGCTGCTTATTCATATACACAACCCTTCCTCTTTCCATACTTTGCGTTTGCTGCCCGCGCACGACGTCAAGGTCAGAAAAATGCGCTTGCTTTGACATCACTGCCATATAGGTTGATTACTAAAGATTTTATAATGGTGGAGAAAAACTGTCACTAAAAATTTTGTTATAACTAAGAATTTAACTATGAGTAAAAATGAAAATAAACTAGTAATATAATACATAATAAAATAATAATGATGAAGCAGATTTGAGTCTTACCTTCTTTATTCTGGCGACAAGCTCTACGAGGACCGCAGCCGTGGAAGGTGTTCCCCTACTTCCGTCCGCCCCCTTGTCCAGGCAACACCCCCAGTTTTCTAGCTTGCCTCATGTACCTATTGTAATTTGTCCAGTTCTTGTCGGATTCCCAAATTTTGTACAGATCAAACAGTCGCTGTTGCTCCGGCGTCAGGCCTAAGTCAGAGTCGTCTCTGTCCGTACTGGACCGTCCAGCAGGCTGCGAGGCGCCCTCCGAGGGAGCCCTCCCCGCACCCGCACCCTGCTGGCTGTCGAGTCTGTCCGTCCTGGACTTACGCTTCCGACGCCGACTCGACTGGGGAGGACTATCGTCTGTACTCTGTGGGGGGGCAGTGTCTGTGCCTTGGCCGCCCGCTGTAGAAGGTGACGCCTTCGCTTCCCCCTGAGGGTCCTCAGGAGGAAGGTCAAACGTCACCCTCGGGCGCGGACGGTCGGCCCCCTGTTCTTTCCGTGTACCCTTTTTGAGAATACTACGGGGGGGAGGCGGCGGTGGTGGCGGAATGGATGAAGATGGCGGTGGCTGTGAGGGGGGTGACTGTCGTATCACTGGTTGTGGGCGTATTGCTGTGGAGGGGGGCGCGTAAAAGTATTTAAATCTTGTGCAATACTGGGAGTGAGATGTGGATGAGTGAGTAGGCGATGAAGGCGGAGCGACAGGTTCAGGGGGCGTGGAGGCATCATTTCTCTCCGCTGGACTACTGCTACTCCACAGGTAGTAGCCCCCCAACCCCACTGCCCCAACGATCCCCACAATTCGCACCAAATCTGGCCTCCCCAACGAAAACCGCGATGCGCCTTCCACAACCGCAGGTCCTCCCTTCCTGGGTCCTGCAGGATGCGCTGGGCCTCGGCCCCCAGCGCCTGCCAGGAACCCTCGTCCAAGCCGAGGTCCTGCGGCCAACGCAGGGTTGCAACCCCTGGCCCCTGCCAGAAGGGCAGAGCCTCGGAGCATTAAATTATTCGCAGTTTGATACATTCCCTTCTTCATGTAAAGAAATTTTCAAACCATAGTGTTTCCAAGGCAACGATCCCTCTTGTTGTGTCTCTCGGTCATTGTTGATGACGTCGACACGACAATACCCAAGCGCCAGTACGATGCCATAAAAGATGCGATCGTTTTCACATCTTCTGTCTTCGAGATATTATTATTCCCTACATTTATATTTAGAAAAGATGATTAGACCTGCTATTTTATAGATAGACTAGTATTAAATGCTGACACACAAACACATAGAAATTATTAATATTTTTAGAATTCAATCTGCTTACTTATACATATATGTAATATACCAAGGTGAGTTGCTACTCTTTCTTTACTTCATACAATGAGGACTTCTGTCTTCTTTAAGCAATTCATGTTCTAGCGCGTTAGTTTATTTATTTACTTATTTATTTACCTACTTATATATTTAGGCTATTTACTTATACTTATATTTCATTTACTTTTTCATTTGTTTATTTGTGTGTTTATTTACTTATTTGCCGTATCCGTGCGCTCCGCTGCACCCGTTAGAAACTAATATAAAGTAATTACATAATTAAAATAGGACGTTTGATCCAGGGAACATTCGTGTTTGATAGAAGGATAAATCGTTTAATATGTTACTTAATTTAAATTGTATTTAAATAATTAAAATGCGATCATTTTGGTCCAAAGACCACTCATTTTGTGCAATGACAATTCCTTTAACATGTTTCTTAATTGTTATTACATGCAGCCATAGTTTAATGAAGATTGACATATCATTTAGTTTTAATGTGTATACTTTATATTACTTGCTATATGTTTCCATTGAATTATGGTAATAACTTAATTTTAACCCTTGTTTTCTACGTCTTCAGTAAATGGCGCTTGGCCCACTATGGTTCTGAACCTTTCAAATAACTGAAATAGTGATAGAGCATACTCGTATATAGTGATATGTAATTATCAGGGAAAGGATTTATATGTAAATACATATTTACTTATAAAGCTAATATAATTTATATTTTGCATTATCTTTATGTTTCACAATGTGTAGGGTTGAAAAATCCTACTTTTATTTTCCATATTTTTCCATATTTTAGAGTTTAGTACATATTTTCGTTAATTTCCATATATTTTCCATATTTCATATAAAACAGTCCATATTATATTAGGTTTAACAATAAAACAAAACAAAATTCCATTAACTTTTAAAAATACATTTCAACAATAGAGATTTAAACACATGTTCAGTAATCCCTTTAACATCAGAGTTATTTGAAAATTAGCAGTCCTATCAACAATGGGAAAGTAAGTTACAAAACTGTATTAATTTAATTTAAAATTTTTAACAGACTTCAGTTGTGCAGCTCAACAGTTAAATGCCAGTCAGAGTACACATAGGTTCAGTTTTGTAAATCATACTATAAAGACGGTAAATATGCCAAAATTACGTCATTCAGTCAATTTAAAATCAAAACTAACAAGTTACATTTCAGAATTTAAAGAAGATGGTTTATCAACTGACAATAAAATATTATTTTGTAATTTGTGTCAGTGTGCAGTATCATCTACACAAAAGTTCCTGGTGCAACAACACATTACAACTAGTAAACATCAGGCCAACAAACAACTAAATTCCAAGCAGAGACAATTGTTTTTAACACAACCAACAACATCGAATGTAAGATTTGAGTTTAACATCGACCTGTGCCGTTCTCTCATCTCTGCTGATATTCCTCTCTACAAACTAAAGAATAAGGTCTTCAGGGAATTCCTTGAAAAATATACTCAACATACAATCCCGGATGAGTCAACACTTAGGAAGACGTATGCTCCATCCATCTACGATGAGACAATACAGAAGATAAGAGATGAAATTAAAGATAGTTCAATTTGGGTTTCCATTGATGAGACTCCCGACAAAGAAGGTAGACTTGTTGGTAATGTAGTTATCGGTTTGTTAAGTGAACAATATTCTGAACGAATTCTTTTACATTGTGATGTTCTAGAAAAGTGCAATAACAAAACTATAGTTAAACTGTTCAACGAAGCTATGGGTATCCTGTGGCCAAAGGATATTATGTACGATAATGTGTTATTCTTTATTAGCGATGCTGCCCCTTATATGGTCAAAGCTGGACAAGCATTATCTGTTGTATATCCTAAATTGACTCATTTTACTTGTGTGGCGCGTGCATTTCATCGTGTGGCAGAAGTGGTCAGAGACAATTTCCCTAAAGTAGATTTGTTGATTTCATCAGTGAAAAAAGTATTTCTCAAAGCTCCCAGTAGAGTTAACGTGTTGAAAGAAATGTACCCTGAAATTCCATTGCCACCAAAGCCAATTTTAACTAGATGGGGTACATGGCTAGAAGCAGTTGAATATTATGCCGAACATATAGACTCTATTAACAATGTTCTCCTTGCATTGGACTCTGAAGATGCAGTCTCAATTGATACTGCGAAAACAGTTACCTGTGACATAAGTGTGAAGAATGACTTAGCTCACATTCAGCATACATTTTCATGCATCATAAAAACGCTCAAAAGTCTCCAAAATAGGCACCTTTCACTATCTGAAAGTTTTGAAATTATAGATAGTACTGTGGAACAACTGAATCGTGGTAGAGGTAAAGTTGCAGATGCAGTAAGAGCTAAGGTGGACACTGTACTTTCAAAAAACCCTGGATATGAAGCACTACAAAAGGTTGTTGCTGTGATGAGTGGTGAATCAACAGTGAAGATTAACTTGGACTTATCCCCAGCAGACATTGTGAAATTGAATTATGTACCAGTTACTTCTTGTGACGTCGAACGCTCTTTTAGTCAGTATAAATCTATCCTCAGAGACAATAGAAGAAGATTCACTTTTCAGCACTTGAAAGAAATGTTTGTAACCTATTGTTATGGTAACAGACAATAAAAATTGTGTTTTGTTGAAACTACATTGGAAGATAAGGTACGTCCATTATATTTTTTGTTTAGTTTGATTAAAATGTACCAATATTTAACGTACATAGTCATTTTTTTATAATTTTAAGTCCATATTTAATTCCATATTTTGGTAAAAATCCATATTTAATTCCATATTTTGGTAAAAATAACTACATATATATTTACATATTTCATATATTTTTAGTCCATATAAATCCGTTCCCTGGTAATTATATTTCTTTCTTTCGAAAATGTAAGAATTCACGATCTCCTATGTACCATTGTCATGGAATGAATAAATACCTTTTTTCTTCCTACTCAAAAAATTTATATTTTGCACAAGGAGTTTCGGAATAACAACGCTATAATCTGAGGCGGAGGTGAAAATGTATTGTACTGTTATTTTAAAAGTCTTGTATATCCTTAAATATCAGTCCTGTCAAAATTTATATTTTGCACAAGGAGTTTCGGAATAACAACGCTATAATCTGAGGCGGAGGTGAAAATGTATTGTACTGTTATTTTAAAAGTCTTGTATATCCTTAAATATCAGTCGTATCAAAATTTTGCATAGAATAAAACTTATGGGAAATCATTTTTAAAGAAACTTTTGTTATATAACATTTTTCACAAAAAGCAATAATAAGCGAGATATTACAACTTATTCAGGCCCCCTTATAACCCCCTTTTAAATAACGTATTTTGAAAACCCATTTAGCCTAAAATCTAAATTACAACGAACTTAATTTATATTCCAATTTTCATCTAAACCCGTTCAGCCATTATCGCGTGAAAAGGTAACAGACAGACAGGCAGACAGACAGACATACTTACTTACTTACAAATGGCTTTTAAGGAACCCGAAGGTTCATTGCCGCCCTCACATAAGCCCGCCATCGGTCCCTATCCTGTGCAAGATTAATCCAGTCTCTATCATCATATCCCACCTCCCTCAAATCCATTTTAATATTATCCTCCCATCTACGTCTCGGCCTCCCTAAAGGTCTTTTTCCCTCCGGTCTCCCAACTAACACTCTATATGCATTTCTGGATTCGCCCATACGTGCTACATGCCCTGCCCATCTCAAACGTCTGGATTTAATGTTCCTAATTATGTCAGGTGAAGAATACAATGCGTGCAGTTCTGCGTTGTGTAACTTTCTCCATTCTCCTGTAACTTCATCCCGCTTAGCCCCAAATATTTTCCTAAGCACCTTATCCTCAAACACCCTTAACCTATGTTCCTCTCTCAGAGTGAGAGTCCAAGTTTCACAACCATACAGAACAACCGGTAATATAACTGTTTTATAAATTCTAACTTTCAGATTTTTGGACAGCAGACTGGATGATAAGAACTTCTCAACCGAATAATAACACGCATTTCCCATATTTATTCTGCGTTTAATTTCCTCCCGAGTGTCATTTATATTTGTTACTGTTGCTCCAAGATATTTGAATTGTTCCACCTCTTCGAAGGATAAATCTCCAATTTTTATATTTCCATTTCGTATAATATTCTGGTCACGAGACAATCATATACTTTGTCTTTTCGGGATTTACTTCCAAACCGATCGCTTTACTTGCTTCAAGTAAAATTTGCGTGTTTTCCCTAATCGTTTGTGTATTTTCTCCTAACATATTCACGTCATCCGCATAGACAAGAAGCTGATGTAACCCGTTCAATTCCAAACCCTGCCTATTATCCTGAACTTTCCTAATGGCATATTCTACAGACAGACATACAAACAAAAATGTCAAAAAAGCGATTTTCGGTTTCAGGATGGTTAATTAAAGATGTTAGCACCAATTATTTTTGGAAAATCGAAAATTACCAGAAAAATTTTGGCTACAGATTTATTATTTAGTATAGATTTAATTATTCATTTGTTCA
Organism: Periplaneta americana; assembly: GCF_040183065.1. Classification (NCBI taxonomy): domain Eukaryota; kingdom Metazoa; phylum Arthropoda; class Insecta; order Blattodea; family Blattidae; genus Periplaneta; species Periplaneta americana. Next base: position 188,010,223 of record NC_091132.1, on the reverse strand, counting down.
CTTATTTATTTATTTATTTGCTTATTTATTTACTTATTAAAGTAATCATTAATTCATTTATTGATTTATGTAATCTGGCGGAGTTACCATCAGGCCTTTTCTACCACTACATCACCAGAATACAAATAGACATATACAAGAAGGAAATGCAGAAAAAAGAGGCAAATAAGAAATAGAAATAAAATTACAGATCTGTTACAAAAAGTAGGCCTACAAATGCAAGAAGAATGAGAGAAATATCACAATGGTCACAAAACGTACTAATGCAGTATATTGTCTACCTAATATATTAGTGATTAAGAAAAATGATTAAATATCTAGAAGTAAGTAGCTGACTGTGCGAATATAAAGCGAAACACAACAGTAACAATTTCAAAACATTTACAGTAAGAATACTCAATTTACTGCATTGGGCTCTACATCGACCTCGGCTGTGGGGTAACGGACCGCGTAACGAACGGATCCTGGTTCAAATCCTGGTTGGGCAAGTCACTAGGTTGGGGTTCTTCCTCAGCCATTTGAAGCAGAATTTCTGGGTAACTTTCAGCGTAGGACCTCGAACTCATTGGCTATCATTAATTCATTTATCATCATCTATACCTTAGCCCGTGCTGTACTTGTACAAGAGCGCGGCCTTTCGGCTACCCAATCATTCACCAAATAGGAGTGGTAAGCACAATAAGCCTCAGGCTGCAGTGTAAGCCTTCGAGCCCCACCTCCGTACAAAAACATCCTGTGAATCAAATAAATTAAAATCAAGTACCGGTATCACAAATTCACTCCATTCACTTCACGCTCCATCCTTCCCCATATCAACATTTCAGATATATCTAGTCACTTCTCTTCATTTCGTTGTAGTGTCCATGTTTCTTCCCCCATACAATGCTACAATCCACACAAAGCACTTCACTAGTCTCTTTCTTAGTTCTTTCTTCAGAGGTCCGCAGGTGCTCCTTTTTCTATTAAAAGCTTCCTTGGCCATTGCTCTCCTCCTTTTGACTTCCTGGCAGCAGCCCATGGTACTGCTTATAGTACACCCCAAGTATTTGAAGCTGTCCACTTGCTCTACTGTCTCATTTAGAATTCGCAAGTTTACCTTCTTTACTTTTCTTCCTATGACCATGGTCTTCGTCTTGTTGGCATTTATCTTCATTCCATACTGCTCACAGCTGTCATTTAGCTCCAGTAGCATATCCAGTGGCGGTGCGTCAATAAGAGCACAAGAGCACGTGAACACCTTGTTTCCATTAATGCACGACTAGGTTTATTTTATGATACCGTATTGAGTAGTGGGGATGTATAATATCAGAGTCGAGTATTTTAAACTTCCCGCATCTTGCATAAACTTCTTATGTAAACTTGGCAACATCCGTTCACGTACAAGCCGTGTTCTTTTCGAGTTGGTTACAGGAATTTCACGCATGCGCGGGAGAAAATTGTCTTTAGCTGGCCGCTTATGACTCGTCAAGAGCACAAAGCGTTAAGTGAACATGATGAGTATCTATCCTACAGATGTCAGGTCCATCGATGCCTATCGTTCAAGTGCTATATCTCGAGGAGGAAATTTAATAGACTGTATATGTCAGCATCTGACTGTAGGAACGTTTACTTATGTGTACAGTGCTGCTACGAGAGTGTAGTTTGTGAATTACTATACTTCAGTGTCGGCATAATAGCATAATTTGGCTTTCAAACACGTGCTGGCTGACTGTGGCGGTGGTATGAATTTAAGTATCTGTATGGCAGTGTATAATATTTAAGAATAATGTTTACTGGCATGTATTTATAGTAATCTATGCGATGGGATTACAGTACTGGTATAGGCTATAGTGTATCAGTGTGTTGTGAATCAAAATATATTACTGGACACACGCGTTTGTAAATAACGAGACCGTGGTATGTAAACGTAACAAACGTAAACAATGAACTCTGTTCAAGTAATTTTGAACAGTAAAGAACTGGGTAAACAGGCTTACCAAGAAAAATTTGAAATAAATAGACTGAGTTTCATTATTATTATTATTATTATTATTATTATTATTATTATTATTATTATTATATGTTGTTTTGAATTTATATACGGGTTTTTTTTTCGATAGTGAAACATTGGAATCATGACATTTCATATTAGACTAAACGTACGATTTCAAATTCTCTTCGATTTTGGAACCACAAATTTGTGAACACACAAAATATTTAATACGAGCCGCCACTGAGCATATCCCTTAGAATCATTTCGTCTTCTGTTAACAACACTATATCATCAGAAAATCTTACACACTTTATTCTTCTTCCTCCTACTGTCACTTCTCTTACGTTGACGAAAATACTTCCCGTGAAACCGTACATTTTCAACGCGAAAATAAAAAGATGATAAAATTGGTCAAAATTAGATTATTTTGAGTAGCTCATCGCCTTAACCGCAAAATTTAAGTTATGTATCATTCCATTGCTTTTGTGGTAAATACCCAATACCAAGCAAAATTTGTTTAAATAACACAATTTTGGAAAGAGTTAATGAGTTTAATTATTTTGGATAATTATAAACTTTCTTTTGTTGAAAATTTGGATTGATCAGAGAAAATTGTAAAATTCAACAAATCGATGGGCATCATTAATAGAGTTTTAAAGACTTCATTAGTACAAAAATCAACTCGTACTCGTCTTTATCAAATAATAGCTCGACCAGTCCTATGTTGTGGGAGTGAAGCGTGGACTATAAGGACAAAAGATGAAAGCAGAGTAACAGCCTGCGAGATGAGATTCATGCGCCGAGCAGCTGGCTACACTAAATGGGATCGAAAGAAAAATGAAGATATCCTTCAAGAACTGGACTATATCTGCAGATATCAGTTAAACTGGAAGGAACACGTCTCAACAATGGTTTCATCCAGGATCCCTAAGGCAATAATGAAGTATCGTCCAAATGGGAAACGGTCACTTGGTCGACCTATGAAAAGATGGCAAGAAAATCTCTTTTCCAGGGGCCCGTTTCACAATCATTACAAATTTCAAATTAACAACTTACAAATAACAAGTAAAAGATTACAAATGCTTGTAAATTGTGTTTCACAATGCTATTTTATTAGTTTGTAAAGTCTGACGAACTTTACAAAATCAGCTAAAGAAATTTACAAATACGCATTATTGGTTACACAATATCGCCAACGACAGTTTACAAAAATCGCTAAGGAGCAGAGCTAAAATCGCTGTATTTTTACTACTATCGATACATATGTTTATATTTTGTACTAAAATAGATCATTCTAAGCTTGCTGATTCATATTTCACCAACAAAAAATATAAAGTATTGTTAAAAAAAATTAAAAGTATTTAGATTTTTATATATTGGCGACAATGGAGTTTCATGTGATGTGATTGGTCAAGTATACCAATACGTCTATTACTTAAATGACCAAAGTTAGCACAAAATTCAGTCAAATAAGTAATTAACAGATTTGGTCCACGTACAAATATGCAATTGATAAAATAATTACGATGTCTAACCACAAAATCAGGTTAATTTCTTGTGTTGTTCCATCAGTATTTATTAATGTTGCATCCATAACCTCACAAACATTAGTGATCCCATCAGCAGCATAAAAATTCTGTGCTATAGTAAATAACATTTTGGTGATCAAAAACCTGCCCCGAATTTAACTCTTTTAACAACATCAACTACCCTGTGGGCACTTTTGCACACTGATATCTTAGAAATTCCGTGATTATCTGTTAACCCACGGAACTGACAGCTAGTATGCATCCAATGCAAAACAATACAGTTCTCGCTTTGAGGTTAGGGGCTAGGGCATCATTTTTCTCTTTTGGATGTTGGATATGATGTCCCATATCTTGTAGGAGAGATTCCAGCGAAACGGGACTCGAAACGACTTCAGATTACCGCGTAAGTAGTGTCGCTATTGCATTATTGAATTATTTATTTTTGGTGCAGGGAACTTCTTTATTAAGTGAGAGTATTTATTAAATACAGTTTTCGTATATAAATACTTACGCGGTATTCTGAAGTATAGCGCGGGACTCATTCGAAACCTTTAGTTAAATTTATACAATTATACGAACGTGTTATTAATTTTTTCCCGGAGAATTTTACGTATACGTCTTCGTTTGAGTAGGCCTAAATTCAGTATCGTCGTCTGAGTCATTAGAACTCCTTAATAACATCAAAACTGCTTTAGTTTAATTCTTAATATTACCGAGTTACTCAAAAATTAATTTAATAAGTATTTCTTTATTGTATTTATTCATAATTTGTTGCAATATCAAACTTTACACATCTCAGTGGTATTGTAGAAAATGTGCTAATTTTACAAGTAAAATTTACACGTTTGTAAAATTACTCTTCATTGTGAAACAGAATACTTGTAAGGTGAGCCCCAGGCCGTAACAGTTCTTTTGGGACTAGTACTTGACAGGATGATGATGATGATGATGATGATGATGATGATGATGATGATGATGATCAGAGATACACTGACGTACAGATCGAACTGTTGTGGGTATAAACGAAGATACGTTTGTGCGTTGCAGACTGGCGCAGTTTTGGACACCCGTAAGAACTGATCTTATAGGGAGGCGCGTGTGAAGTATTTTACGAGTAGGCATTATTCCATACAGTTTGTGGAGTCACGACTGTCTTTCCACTTTACAGTCGAACAACACTTCTAGCAGGGCATTACCTACCATGCGGAGGGCGTCATTCCCAGACAGTGTGAGATTCAGACGTTCTCCTCCGGGGAGGAAACATAAATCCACGGGGAGAAGGCGAAATAGGCTATGGGCTATATAAAGGGAAATGAAGCTCTTCCTAAATAAATGAATGTACTCAAAACAACGTGGTTCAGGTCTTCAAAAGTAAGTGTTATTCTCAACCCATAAGTAAAATAAGAAACACAGTGTTCTGTAATCTTGGATTAGCCTATACAGTCCTGTTTACTTTTAGTTAATACGGCTCTGTATAAATGTTGTAAATTTAACAGACGGCGTACGAAAATTCACACTATTTGGTTACCGGACAACGTTATTTTGACATGCTGCAGAATTTTGTTATACCAAATTTACTAAATCTCGTATTTATACACCAGTTCAGCGATTTCTACGTAAAACGTTTGCTGATCGCATAATAAGCAAACATTTCCTAACACATGGCCTGCGCGTTCCCCTGATACCAATCCAGCAGATTTTTTGCTGTCGGGTTATTTAAAAGATCGAGTTTTTTTTAACTATTCCTAAGACTACCGACGAACTAAAATATCCAATATACAGTAGAACTTGGTTATAACGACATCCAAGGGACCTTGAAAATTATGTTGTTATAAACGAGTGTCGTAGTAACCGAGATTCATATTATCAGTCTAGTGAGTGGAAAATTGAAAATAATAAACATAATTAGGCTTATTTTAGATTTATGTATTCACTTTTAAGCATACCATGAACACAATAAAATACATGTACAATTATAAATACAGTATTCTGTATTAAAACAGTTTGTTCATTACTCACCAGACTTATTTACTGAGGAGTGAAGTAATCAGTCATTTTACTCTGTTGTCTCCTACTTGCCCAATATACACTTTCTAAATTAAATTCTATGTTCATTATTTCAGTTGCAATTTCATTGCTCCCTCTCCTAGCTTCATACTCCCTCCTCTAGCTTCATAGAAATGTTCACAATTCTAATGGCTTCTAAAGTGTCACTCACTTCTTTTAGTGGCCATACTGCGTTAAAATGCGTGCACTTAGTGAAAACTTCCTGTCGAAACTGACCGCATGCAGGTAGCATTAATACCGCATGAATTCGAGCAGGTTACAATGGGATGGGGAATCTGCCTGCATTCCAGAGGTCTATGATAGAAGGGGACAGTAAAGGATTTGCCAGATTTCAACAAAATATATCTTAAAATACTTTGGTTCTTAGAAAATTGTATTCCAAGCTAAGGTTGAAAATGATGTTATATGCGAGGTAGACGCATATGCGTTTGTCGTATTAAGCAAGGTAGAAAAGCATATGTCTTATGGGGAATTAGTTGGGAGCACAGAATATTTGACGTTATAGGCGAGGTGTCGCACAAAACGAGGTCGCTATAACCAAGTTCTACTGTAAGTGATTATTTAGCCCCGAGAGAATTTTTTCCGCTCCATCCTTCATCATATGGTAATACAGAATTCCTGCACGGAAATACCATACGTTGGCTACTTCGATACGTCACAATAATATTAAATAATGTGTTTTTGAAGAAATTACACAGGTTTGTTTTTAACACTTTGCCCTCCACCATGTCTGACCGTGAAACGAGCGGGCCGGGTTCAAATCCAGTTTGGGGTAAGTTACCTCATTGAGTTTTTTCGGGGTTTTGCCTCTAGCCCAGCGTTTTTCACCTTTTGCAACATGTGGTACATTAAATGTGTAATTTAAAATCCCACGGCACACTCATATAATCTAAACCAGTGGTCCTCAACTGGGGGAGAGGGATTTTGAGGGTTTTAGGAGGAAATGTGTTTACTGGATGTTTACTTATTCTCCGTTCGCTGTGTGTTGAGTCTTGTGGGCTCACTTTTTTACTACTATTTCCGCTTTTATTTTTCCAATTTTTGCTACAACCTTTACTATTTTCTCTTCTTCCCGGCACACCGGTTGAAAATGGCTGCTCTAACCATTGAGAGAAAATTCTGTGTAACTTTAGGCGTTGGATCTTGGACTCATTTCGCTGGCATTATCACTTTCTTTTCAGTCAGACACTAGATAACCATCGCAGATGATAAAGCGTCTTAAAATAAATTTAAAAATCCTTCCTGTAATATCAGTATCATCTCTGTTTGTATTAAGAGTGTTGAGAATATTGTAATTTCAATTTCATTGCGACTTTAAGGCCCAGTTTCACCAACCTGTGTCAAATATTTAACATGTCGCTAAGGCAGTTTAACAGTAAACTTAACAGTAGAGATGTTTCATCAACTGTTGGTACTGCTAACATTATGCTAAATCCACTGTTAAATTAACATAGTCTATTCTCACAGTTACATCCTTAACATCCTGTTACAGCGTGAATCATGGCTGCCAGGGAACATTACAAGCTGCATTATATCGATATATATATATATATATATATATATATATATATATATACTAGCCGTACCCGTGCGCTCCGCTGCACCTGTTAGAAATAAATATAAAGTAATTACATAATTAAAATAGGACGTTTGATCCAGGGAATATTCGTGTTTGATAGAAGGATAAATCGTTTAATATGTTACTTAATTTAAATTGTATTTAAATAATTAAAATGCGATCATTTTGGTCCAGAAAGCACTCATTTTGTGCAATGACAATTCCTTTAACATGTTTCTTAATTGTTATTACATGCAACCATAGTTTAATGAACATTGACATCATTTAGATTTAATGTGTATACTTTATTTTACTTGCTATATGTTTCCATTGAATTATGGTAATAACTTAATTTTAACCCTTGTTGTTTTCTACTTATTCAGTAAATGGCGCTTGGCCCACTATGGTTCTCAACCCTTCAAATAACTTAAATTATATTATATTATATAGTATTATATTATATTATATTATATTATGTTATGTTATATTATATTATATTATATTATATTATATTATATTATATTATATTATATTATATTATATTATATTATATTATATTATATTATATTATATTACATTACATTAGTATATCAGAAGTTACTGTAATAACATTATAGTATTATGTCCATCTAGAGAAACTACACTTTCCAATGGTGAAATAATAATTAATTATACAAATCGGTTAATTCAGCTTCCGATATTACTTCATACAAACACAGAAACATTCTCTGTAGGCTATCTTTCATAGCTTTCGATTGTTGTTGTCCAAGGCCCCTTATAGACCAAGTCATTTGTTTTTTATTTCGTTAAACGGCCTTAGATGGCAGTTATTTTAATTTTAAAACTCATTTATCTCATTAAATATCAGTCCTATCAAAATGTTTCAAAGAATAAAACTTATCGCAAATGATTTTTAAAGATACTTTTGATATATAACATTTTTCACAAAAATCAATAATACGCGAGATATTTCGATTTATTTAATTCAGGTCCCCTTATAACCCCCCTTTTAAATAACGTATTTTGAATGCCATATAGCCTAAAATCTAAGTTACAACGAACTTAATTTATATTCCAATTTTCATCGAAATCCGTTCAGCCATTATCGCGTGAAAAGGTAACAAACATACAGACAGACATACAAACAAAAATGTCAAAAAAGCGATTTTCGGTTTCAGGGTGGTTAATTATATATGTTACGACCAATTATTTTTGGAAAATCGAAAATTACCAGAAAAATTTCGGCTACAGATTTATTATTAGTATAGATATATATACAGTACAGTAAAAACGATTAGCTGGCAATTACTACTTCAGGATTTTTAATTGTTGAGAATAGACTATTATCATAAATACTAAAATGATTCATATTAATATTAGCACTGCATCCGCAATAAAGAGAAGAGTGTGCTTATTAATGTAAGCTTTTTATGATTATTATTCCGCATTAATTCTCAGATGTAATTGCAGATTTTCAAAACGATATTTCTTTACTTCACTGATTTAACAGTTCACATGTAATTATCACTAATGACGTGTGAGAATATGTTTAATGTTAACGCTTACTATTGTATTCAGCATCACAATCATGTTCATTCTCTATTGGTCTACTTGACTCTGGATAATTAAAAGATCTTCACACCCAAAACATCAACTGAGAGTGAAACTATCACCGCCAGTTTTCAGACGTACCTCTGTATCTTGTGTACGATCCTTCTTAGCATTTCTCTTAATACTTTCATAACACTGATTTGTTTTATAGTTCGCGTTTTCACATCCAAATGGCGATTGAAATCTTTGGTTGAAGAAACCCATACTTATTCCTGTTTCCCAATGAAAGTTTCATCACTACTTTTATCTTCAATTACATTCCTATAATTAATTGCTAGATCTACTAAAATAATTATGTTTCTCATATGAGGTAACATTACTGCTCCTTATACGATTCTTTTTTTCGATTTCCTTTGTATTTTTTTATTTTTTATTTTAGTTGGTTATTTAACGACGCTTATTATAGGGATAAGCGTCGTTAAATAACCAACTAAATTCAAAAAGGCATATGACTCGGTTAAGAGGGAAGTATTATATGATATTCTTATTGAATTTGGTATTCCCAAGAAACTAGTTCGATTAATTAAAATGTGTCTCAGTGAAACATACAGCAGAGTCCGTATAGGTCAGTTTCTATCTGATGCTTTTCCAATTCACTGCGGGCTAAAGCAGGGAGATGCACTATCACCTTTACTTTTTAACTTCGCGCTAGAATATGCCATTAGGAAAGTTCAGGATAACAGGCAGGGTTTGGAATTGAACGGGTTACATCAGCTTCTTGTCTATGCGGATGACGTGAATATATTAGGAGAAAATACACAAACGATTAGGGAAAACACGGAAATTTTATTTGAAGCAAGTAGAGCGATCGGTTTGGAAGTAAATCCCGAAAAGACAAAGTATATGATTATGTCTCGTGACCAGAATATTGTACGAAATGGAAATATAAAAATTGGAGATTTATCCTTCGAAGAGGTGGAAAAATTCAAATATCTTGGAGCAACAGTAACAAATATAAATGACACTCGGGAGGAAATTAAACGCAGAATAAATATGGGAAATGCGTGTTATTATTCGGTTGAGAAGCTCTTATCATCCAGTCTGCTGTCCAAAAATCTGAAAGTTAGAATTTATAAAACAGTTATATTACCGGTTCTTCTGTATGGTTGTGAAACTTGGACTCTCACTCTGAGAGAGGAACATAGGTTCAGGGTGTTTGAGAATAAGGTGCTTAGGAAAATATTTGGGGCTAAGCGGGATGAAGTTACAGGAGAATGGAGAAAGTTACACAACACAGAACTGCACGCATTGTATTCTTCACCTGACATAATTAGGAACATTAAATCCAGACGTTTGAGATGGGCAGGGCATGTAGCACGTATGGGCGAATCCAGAAATGCATATAGAGTGTTAGTTGGAAGACCGGAGGGAAAAAGACCTTTAGGGAGGCCGAGACGTAGATGGGAGGATAATATTAAATGGATTTGAGGGAGGTGGGGTATGATGATAGAGACTGGATTAATCTTGCTCAGGATAGGGACCGCTGGCGGGCTTATGTGAGGGCGGCAATGAACCTTCGGGTTCCTTAAAAGCCATTTGTAAGTAAGTATTTAACGACGCTGTATCAACTACTAGGTTATTTAGCGTCGATGAGATTGGTGATAGTGAGATGATATTTGGCGAGATGAGGTCGAGGATTCGCCATAGATCACCTTGCATTCACATTACGGAAGGGGAAAAGCTAGGAAAGAACCCAACCAGGTAATCAACCCAAGCGGGGATCGAACTTTCCGTTGTAATTATGTCAGTCTGTAATACTTGCATAATGTAAAAAATAAAATTTTGCGCTAAAACAAATGACTACACCACAATTATAGGCACATTCAGTAAACTTTAATATAATCACTTTTATTCCTGTTACATTACTCTTAACATCATGTTACCTAACCGAAGTACTTCAAATGGTTTGTGAAACACTATTACACTAACAGGATGTTTAATTGTTAACAACACGTTAGTTAACATGCTGTTAGCATTGTTTTAACGAACCTTGGTGAAACTGGACCTATGTCTAGTTTGTTGGTGCCTCTTTAATAATTTTTCCGTGCCTATTTCCTTGTTTGTACATGTAAAAAAAAGTCTCATATTTTTACAGGAGGTAGCATTGGTCGAAACTAGAACAAATACCTGTTGAGATATGGGCCATGCTGTATTGTGGCCTAAGATACTCACCTGTCTGTTACGTAGACTTTACAGAAGATGCTCTATGTGGTTACCTCGCATTGTTATAAATATTTGAGCCCTTCTTGCGACCACCACTGGCTGTTGTCGGATTTGCTCACATGCTTTGGATTCACGCTTCTGTAACGTTTGTACATTGTCCATAGGTGTGGCACGCACCAATTTCTTTAAATGTTCCCATAGCCAGAAATCCAAAGGATTTATGGATATATTAATTTGTCCTACAGAATAATCTCTGTAATGTTGACAATATTTGAGGAGAAAAAATGGAAACACTGAAGGAGGAAGATTCGATCCGGTGCTGTGGATTGAATTCGGCGTAGCTCAGTGGTCAGAGCGCTTGGTACGTAGAACTAAAGACCCGGGTTCGATCCCTGGCGCCGGAGCGAATTTTTCTCCTCAAATATTAATTCAAAGGATTAGGTCAGGTGATCGGGGAGGCCATGCTACTGGACCTCCTCGACCAATCCATTGTCCATTAAACCCTTGGGTTAGGTGTTGTCGCATGAGGCGTAGAAAATGGGGTGGTGCCCCGTCGTGCATAAACAGAAAGCCATCCTACACCACGGAATACTGTACGTACTTACTAACACAAATAAAATGACAGACTCATTAGTATCCTGAATTTTTGTTTACTACTACAGTCTCTATTTACTTCTGTTGAGGGATGCTATCCACTCTCAAATCATGCAACACTGTTTTGTATTTTTAAACGAATGACGATCATAGACCACAACACAGCATGGCCCACATCTCAACAGATATCTGTTTCCGGACACATGTTTATAAGAATTTTCTTTCTACTTTCGGCCTATGCTACCTCGTGTAAAAATACTCGACACATTTTTTAAACGCCCTGTATAATTGGATGGCTGCCTAGAATAATGTTGTAAGTCAGTTTTTACAGTTTATCAGGAAATTAAAACTATGTTTATTCCATACTAACATTGTTAAATATTACAAAACATGACTGTGTTAGGTCTGTATTAATACTTCAGTAAGCATTCACACCATTATACAGGGACATCATTTTATTTTTACTTCAATTTTTATTGTACCTGAGTTTTTGAATGTACTTCACTCCCACCCCTTCTACTAATGAAGTTCAACCGTCTTCCACATAGATCCAAGTCCGCACATACAGTCATAGTAGCTTTACCGTCACAGTACGTTCCAAAAATATGTTCGCGTTTTCCAGTGACGAAAGAGCTTTCAATATTGCATCATTTTCGCACAGGTACTGTCGTCCATTTGCTTACGTCGCATTCCGGTTTTCTCCACCAGCTTCTATTCGTCTCTCGGTAAAGGCTAGTGCTGGGCTGTCTTAGTTCTTTTCTGAAAACATTAATTTCTGTTAGTAATTGGACATATACGTAATATTATACCCGTACAACTGTTTAAAATAACTTAAATGAAAGGGCCTCGTTAAGTAATTAACTGTCACGTGATTTCCCTCCTTTCTACGATCCTGCGACATAACCACTTGGACGGACAATAGATAGCATGTCTGAGTAATTTTATCTTTTTGGATCGAGCAGAAGTGAAGATTGAATTTACAGTACGTAAGGTACTTTTTTACAGAGTAGGTACAGAATTATTTCAACATGAGTTACTAGTACGAAGGACGAAACTGGTAATTGGAATTACATACATTACAACTGAAGCCTGTATCGAAATGAACGACTACCATTTTCAAAAATATGTTTAAATATCCATATTATGATTATTTTTCAATTTAACTTCATTCTCTATAGTGTATGCTATTGTGCTATAGACACTATAATATACATTGCATAATGAATACGCCTGTATGGACAGCTCAGTTCGTGAGTAAAAGCGCTCGTTGTTAATACTGTACTTTATTCTAATTAAACAAAAACCTAATGAAAATTATCAAACTCAAAAGCGTAATATTTCATAGTTTACGTAAATGGATGAATTACTTTTCTTCCCTCCTATACCTAGTAAAGTGATTTGTTTGTATATTACGCCATCGAACTCCAGTCGTGGAAGGGGTTAGCAACCGTTGATTCAAAGGTATAGCCAGGTTATATCAGAAATGTTAGTAAAAATAAAATGATGTCCCTGTATATATGTGTTGTCTTCATCTTCGAAATAACACTACTTTTCCTTACAGTAGAAAAACGTATGTCAATTTAGAAGAACAACGCTTTAAAGCAAAGAAACTTAAATACTGTCCATATATCCTGGTAAATTCTTTTTGGTTGTTACATTTGAGTACATTAAATAATAATAATAATAATAATAATAATAATAATAATAATAATAATAATAATAGACAAATTTATATCATAAGAACTTGAAACAAATTACACAATTTAGATCACATGTTTAGGCATACAATATCAATATTACAACCTGTGGGGTAACGGCTAGCGCGTCTGGCCGCGAAACCAGGTGGCCCGGGTTCGATTCCCGGTCGGGGCAAGTTACCTGGTTGAGGTTTTTCCCGGGGTTTTCCCTCAACCCAATATGAGCAAATGCTGGGTAACTTTCGGTGTTGGACCCCGGTCTCATTTCACCGGCATTGTCACCTTCATCTCATTCAGACGCTAAATAACCTAATATGTTGATACAGCGTCTTAAAATAACCGACTAAACATCAATATTACACAGACAAGAATCGTTTTTTTCTTTATTCTCTTATTAGGCCATGGTAGAATTCAGAGTAACCATGACCTTATTACCTTTAACTATTCTCCTTCAGCACTCCGTAGGCCTACATTGACTTACAACATTATTCCACTCATCAGTTCAGGTCGTTTCACAGCTGGTTTAATGTCACCTTTCTTCGAAGTATGTTCTTTCCCCTGATCCGTTAGGGTGCTATTCATAGACATTTCGCAGCACGCGCTACGAGCGTACTAAGCTAGCCCCGGCTATCCACTGGTTACTTGTACAGAATTCAAATCATATCCTATCGCTAACACTGGTTTATGAATACGAAAACGCTGATCATCCACCGGAAACCCGTGCTAAAAATGTCTATGAATACGGCCCTTTGTGTCTTACGTACATTGTCCTTCCATTGCATGATATTAATCTTACGTTTTCTCTTTCTATTTACGTTTTTGATAAGACCATGTGTCACACTACAAGTGTGATTGTCCGCCATTTTATTTGCGTTACAACGTTATTCAACTCAGCAACACAAACAAAATACTACAGTTCTCGAAGTAGTGTGAATATCAGCAAGACAATGACAGCACATGATGCAAGATGTGCGGTAGGCTACAACATTTTTCAACCGAAAACTCAGTTTGGCCAAAAGCGGACTTACAACGTTATTCTAGGCAGCCATTCAATTCTTCGGCCTACTTATGCAAGACTGGATCAATTCGCCTGTCTTTTCGTCATGATTTAAATTACGCTTTAGTGAAAAACCAAGCTGGCGAAGAAATGTATAACTTTGAAGTAGAGAAAGCAGTGCTTAGAATACTGCGTCGATTTGCTTTAAGCGTTTCAATAAAATGACACTATCCTGACAGACAAATCTGTATCGGGCGGGGCCGTTTGACTATAATGGAGATCTGCGAACTGCATTGGAAAAGCAACCGAGAAGTGTCAAGAGCACTCGACTTGCTGTAATCAACTATTTTCCATTACTTTTGAAGACATCAGTTTACAAACAACGGTGTCGACTAGACTCATAATAATAAAGTAATGCACAAGCCGACTGAAGGATTAAGATCTGTCAGCTATTCCAGATTGCTAGTAAAACCGATATTGGGGACATGTCATCGCCACATACGATGGAAAACGTACCTTTATTATTGCTTATAAATAGATATAGGCCTACAAGGTGAACAATAAGTGTGAAATATTGGTAATAACTTCTTAAATTTTAATTTTACAAAAAATTGTTTTATGCAAAAACTGTTGGAGATAAACTATGCAATAATGATCCTAGTGCTCGATAAAAGTTAGTTATTCAGGGGTACAGAATGTGACAGTAAATTTTATTTTTAAGTGGCATCCTATATTAAAACTTACGTATTCCCATTCTCCATTAAATTTTTACTTAGGAATGTGTAGAAATTTTTACCCATTCACCCGTTTCATGTCTTTTAACTATTTATTAAACTTGTTTCGTGCACTTGAAACTTTATTAATAATAATAATAATAATAATAATAATAATAATAATAATAATAATAATAATAATAATACGATCAATGAATCGATTGACAAGTTAAATTGTGACCTAGCCACTGTCTCCACTTGGGCGGCCAATTTCGGACTCGCACTTAATCCAAGTAAGACTCAAGCCATAATTATTGGACATAAGCGTTTAGTTAACTCCCTTAATAACAGTAATCTTTCAGTTGTTACCCTTAACAACACGCTAATCCCTTATTCATCTGTCGTAAAAAATCTTGACTTCTTTTTTGATAATAATCTAAGTTGGAATTTTCAAGTTAAAGAAACGATAAAAAAATCTGTTCCTCCATTCACTGTTTGAGTCGCTTGAGAAACTTCTTGCCCCAGCAACTAAAACTTACCCTAGTGCAAACCCTAGTAACGCCGCACTTCGATTATTGTGACGTTTTGTTAAGTGACCTAAGTTCTGAATTGTCAGTCAAGTTACAGCGAGCTCAGAATATGTGCGTCAGATACGTGTGCAACATCCGACGGTATGATCACATTATCACCATCCTTCGCAAGTCTCTCGTGGCTCCGACTTAAAGAACGTAGAACTTTACACTCTTTGTCTTTACTCTTTCGAATTCTGCACACTTCAACACCAAATTACCTTTCGTCTCGTTTCTCTTATCTATACTCTAACCACGACGTAAATACCAGATCACTTATCTGTGGCACGCTAAGTATACCTCTTCATAGAACATCTTGTTATTCCTCATCTTTTACAATATCCACCTCGCGTCAATGGAATTCCTTGTCACAAAGTATTAGGGGCTGCAAGACAACAAACACCTTTAAGAAAAGCTTAAAAGATAACCTTATTAGCATTTCACTCCAATCGTATTGATTTAAACTATCACTGACTACATTGTTACTTTTTTCTTTAGACATCATCCTGATTGTGCTGTATTTTCAAAATTGTCTCATAATCTCTTTCTATTATCTAATATCATTTGAAATATAATAACATTCTATGTATTTTAGTTTAATACTGCTACACAGTTTATTTCAGTGTTTAATTAATAGTTCATAATATTTTGTTGTTTAATTCGTAAATAACTCTTGTATACCTGTAACTCTCATCTAAATCAAATTGTTGAATTCTTTGTAAGTTCATGCATATGTATATACACTTTTTGCTGGTTGAGTGGAAGAGAAGGCCTTACGGCCTTAACTCTGCCAGCTAAAATAAATCATTATTATTATTATTATTATTATTATTATTATTTATTTATTTATTTATTTATTTATTTATAAGTTTCATTGCGGCGTGTGTCAGTTCCAAAGCCGCAATTTTCTAATGTGCTTGCGGATGGTCAAATGGAAAGAAAACTCAACTCACATTAGGAGATAACATGTTGGTAGCTCGTCAGGAAACACTCTCCTACTGAATTTAATAAAAAAGCCTTTAATACATATTTGGTTGGTCCAATCTTTACAGTACAGTTATCTTGTCTTTTTTTCCCCTCAAGTACTGTAGGTTTATTGCACAACATGCCTGAACAAATGTTCAAATTGAGCCCCATTAACGTTTTGACAAGAAATAACGACGCAACAAGTATTGACGCACTCTGGAAATTCCAGGATAGGTCTGGATCACTTCCGCTGCGGCCATAATGTAACTATATTAAGGTTTGCTCATCTTCGTTAGGTGTACTATAAACCTTGATCTTCATGGTACCCCAAATGGAAAAATCGCACGGTGTCAAGTCAGGGGAACATGGAGGTCATGCTATTGGAACACTACGTGCGATCAACTTCTCGCCAAATATTGCAGTTAAGTGATTCCGGCCTGTACGAGTAAAATGTTGAAGTGCACCTAATCAAAACCTACATGTTTGCAGCGAACCGCTCTTGCACGAAAACCTGTACACCGATTGATTGTAGAAGACTCAGTGTGAGGTTGATGTGCAGCTTGCTTATGACTGCGCCTTTTCTACGTTTGACAAGTTATAAAGACATTTCACAATAATTTTAGCTTCAACGTTGACACATATCGATACTGAAGCGTCTTAGACCGCTTGTTCCTGTTGTTAAAGTACAGGATTAGTACAAAAGAAGTACAATTTCTATGTTTTATAAACACAAAACTATTAAAGTTATCAGGAATCAATCTACACTGTTTTATAAAATGATTCTTAGAATATGCTTTCGTAACTCACAAATGATGAATATGTGCTCTTTGTGTCACACGGCACGCATCAACGAGATAGTCTAGTTCATCTCAAACCCGGTTTATCATACGTGCATCGACACTAGCCATAGCAAACGTGATGCGTTGTTTGAACTCGTCTAAATCACTAGGGGAAGTAAACATTGTGTTTCACAAATCCCCCCAAAAAAAGTCGCACGATGTGAGATCGGGTCTCCTTGCTGGCCACCGTGCGAGAGCTCGGTTGTCGTCTGTTCCGCGGCCACTCCAGCGATGTGAAAGTGTTTCGTCCAGATAGATTATAACATCCTGGTGTCAGTCATTCTATTGGAAGACGGACTTCCCGCCTTTCCTATGCAGTTGAGGCAGTTCCTCAACTTAACAGCGCAAAATGCATGTCGATATCACACATATAAAGAGTGTCCCAAGAAAAGAACGACGAATTTAGTAGTGTTAATAAATTAAACAAAACAGATAGCAGTTCCGCCATCAGAACAACAAGACAATTACGCAAAACTGCCATGTCCCAAGAATGTTTTGTTGTTATTAGGTTGGCGACACTAATATTCTGTTATCTGCTTTTGTTGCATTTATTTACACTATTAAATCCGGCGTTCTTGTTGGGATAGCCTTTGTTTTGTTTTATACAACACTGAAAATGTGTGTTTTTTTTTGTACTAACCCGGTATTTAGTTTCGTGCCCCCTTCCTACTCTCAGATTTTGTCTACATATTTTTTCCGCACCCTGTATAGAGAGAGGAAGAAATCCGAAGAGGCGCGGCGCAACTTGGAGAGATCTAAGCACCTCTACCGCGAGTACGTGAGAATGAATGGATGTGAACGCTGAATACGATTCAATAGAAGCAAACCCACATACTGAGCAAGAAAAATATAGGAAATTTTACACGAATGAAGTAAATGGAATTACAGGGCAATAAACCATATATTTGTTACTTTTTATACCACCGTACTTTACTTACTTACTGGCTTTTAAGGAACCCGGAGGTTCATTGCCGTCCTCACATAAGCCCGCCATTGGTCACTATCCTGAGATAGATTAATCCAGTCTCTATCATCATATCCCACCTCCCTCAAGTCCATTTTAATATTATCTTCCCATCTACGTCTCTGCCTCCCTAAAAGTCTTTTTTCCTCCGGTCTCCCAACTAACACTCTATATGCATTTCTGGATTCTCCCATACGTGCTACATGCCCTGCCCATCTCAAACGTCTGAATTTAATGTTCCTAATTATGTCAGGTGAAGAATACAATGCGTGCAGTTCTGTGTTGTGTAACTTTCTCCATTCTCCTGTAACTTCATCCCTCTTAGCCCCAAATATTTTCCTAAGAACCTTATTCTCAAACACTCTTAACCTATGTTCCTCTTCAACGTGAGAGTCCAAGTTTTACAACCATAAAGAACAACCGGTAATATAACTGTTTTATAAATTCTAACTTTCAGATTTTTTGACAGCAGACTGGATGATAAAAGCTTCTCAACGGAATGATAACAGGCATTTCCCATATTTATTCTGTGTTTAATTTCCTCCCGAGTATCATTTATATTTGTTACTGTTGCTCCAAGATATTTGAACTTCTCCACCTCTTCAAAAGATAAATTTCCAATTTTTATATTTCCATTTCGTACAATATTCTGGTCACGAGACATAATCATATACTTTGTCTTTTCGGGATTTACTTCCATGCCTATCTCTTTACTTGCTTCCAGTAAAATTCCCGTGTTTTCCCTAATCGTTTGTGGATTTTCTCCTAACATATTCACGTCATCCGCATAGACAAGCAGCTGATGTAACCCGTTGAATTCCATACCCTCTCCGTTATCCTGGACTTTCCTAATGGCATACTCTAGAGCAAAGTTAAAAGGTAAAGGTGATAGTGCATCTCCTTGCTTTAGCCCGCAGTGAATTGGAAACGCATCTGACAGAAACTGATCTATACGAACTCTGCTGTACGTTTCACTGAGGCATATTTTAATTAATCGAACTAGTCTGAATGAAATTACAGGGTAATAAACCATACGTTTGTTACTTTTTACACCACCGTACTTTAGTGAATAAAATTCTACTATTGTTAACTTTTTTTTTTCAGAACCAGCTTCTGCTTCAGACCCCTTACAGTCCAACACGGATCCACGTATACAAATCCCCTCGTGTGTGTGACCAACACAGCCTACCTTTTTTTTTACTCCGCAATTTACCTATGAGAATTGAGGACGCGCGGATTACCCGGGGTAATGTTAATGGCGGAAACCTGCGGGTGGCGTGGTCACCCACCAGTCTGCGCTATTCTTTGTGCAGGATGTGCACCGAATTCTCCCATTCTCGTACGTTCATAGCAAAGGAAAGGCTAAAAATTATTGAATGTGCTAAAATATGGCTATCGAGCAGCAGGAATAAAATACGAGCTGGTTTTTGGCGCAAGAATAAAGCGCCCCTTGAACAAACGAACGGTGTTCGCAGAATTTTTTGCCTCACAAAACCGAAGTTTCCACAACTCGATATAAAGTTGTGTGATATGTGAACGATAAGAGACCGTCTGGCTTTGCCGTACTGGTGAAATGTGCATGCATGTTAAAACCCTTGTCAATAGCCAGGGATCTGGGAGGATTATCGTTCGAAGCAAGCAGGGGTTGGCTGTCAAGATTTTTAAGCGTAATAGATTTACATCCTGCAGGAAACAAGCATTGTAGGATTCACTGTTTTGACGGGATATTCTCGTTGTCAGGCTTTCAGAACAGCCCCGAGTTTCATTCAGTCGGTCAAATTTGAGTACTGGGCCTTTCCCAGGGGTAAAAGACGGTCACAGCGTGGTGCTAACACTTCACGTCATTCTAAAACAGAGGTCAAAATTCTTGAAACCAGGACCGTGTACAGGATTTCTGAATGGGGAAAATTACTTTTAATAAAGTAGATTTTTAAGACATAGAACTTTGATTTCTGTGTAAATACAAGGTGCGCCAGTCGAACGGAAAGATTTCAAGGCGCAGAAAAAGAAATAATATAATTAATTAAATATGAATATTGTTATAAAAATAAAACGTAATAATTAAGCACCATTGATTATCAATTATGAAATGAAATCTTAGAAGATGACTATAAAATTATACTTATAAGTAAAAGATTTTATTTAAAATTAGCATATCCTTAATTAAGGCCTACTGAGTGGTATAAATGAAACTGTATAATCTGCAGGGAATCTGTAAGAATTTGCGAGATGATTTTTTTTTTAATTTCAAAAGATGATATTGATAATTGTTTAAACAAATAATATGTAAATTTTGGTAAACAATTCCGAGCACCAAAAAATAAACCTGTCACTGACCAATTGAAGAGAGGGATGTTATACTTGGCACTAAGGTAGGGAATACAAGGTTCATAAATGGCCCTCTTTTCCTGATTAACCTGATGAACTTGGTTTAGATCTCTCTCCATGCATATAGTTGGATCTATGATAATAGCCTTTTTGTTGCCTGTTTATTGCTATTATATCCGCTCTTCTGTGAGAGTCGTGTTCAGAAATGCAGTGGACCTCTTCATGAACTTCCCAACCCTTGTTCCGAAGAAGACAGGCGATAGCTCCACGGATTCTATGATGCCTGTTGTCACGCGATAACTCTCCTTTCCGACAAAAGCCCAACACGTGGCCAAGAGTTTCTGTCTCGTTGCAGTCTGGTTGACGACAATGGGTCGTGCTGAAAGCTCTGCCAGGAACGGAGCGCTCTGCGGTAAGGTTGCAGGACATCATGATTGCATTAATATATTTCGAAGACGAAAATTCTTTTTGTGCTGACCCATAAATTGGCTCTTGGATATTCTTCATAGATGACTACACCTTTCCCCTTATGAGGTAACTGACACCAGGATTCAAACGATCTCTTTCGCAATTCATCACGTAGATGTCTGCCAGTAGTTCGAGGTGTTATGCTGGCTTCAGGAATTCTCAGGCGCTTGAATACATGAATAACCATTAGGTATGCAACAACGAAAAAAATATTTCTTAAAAATTACATCCGCCAAGTGACCTCCGTTGAAACGCACACAATCTTCGAGTCTGGCCACGAACTGCTGCATAACCCCTCTCAGCATATTGACAGGTAACGCAGCGACCTCTTTTCATATACAGTGGAAGTTCTTAAGTCCGATATCCTATAGTTCGACTGCTTACGTAGGAGAATTAGACACGCCCCTATACGGGCACTAAGAAATGGATTTGCCATTTGAATGGGAATTGGTCCTGTGTCTTGTAGTGATACTTTTATTAAAGGAAAATAGAATATTTTATTGATTATGACATCAATATTAATCACTGATTTTAAATTAATGAACTCTTCTTTTTCTATTTGAGAATTGTGCCGTTTGTGAGACGGAACTGTCGAAACCCACTGTTGTACTAGAAGCGCATACACAAGTCTCGGGGCGGGCAGGAAATGCAAGTACAGTACTGTATTCGTTGATGGATAACCAATAAGAATTTGTATTCATTTCATCTGCCATACCCACTATCCTTATTGGACTGAACTTTCAATTCTGTTTTGTCTAACTTAGGAGAGTTCATTGTACGTTTTTTTAGGGCTGGAATTGTTCTGGGTAGATTGCCCCCCAAACACCTTCGTTTTGAGATGTCCCCATAGAGAGAAATCACATACCGTAAAATCAGGTGACCTTGGCGGCCAAGCTATATCCCTTTTCCGAGAAATGACGCGGCCCGGGAACAAAGCATTCACAGATCAATCGAAATTCTTGTGGTGAGGCTTGTTGCTCCGTCCTGTTGAAGCAGTGTGTTTTCATTCACTGGAAAATGGGCTAGTTGTGGTGTAAAAAGTTCTGTATAATTTCAACATATCGCACTGAATTAACAGTCACTGCATTTTCGGCCTCATTCTCAAAAAAGAATGGGCCTATTATTCCAGTTGATGAAACCGCGCACCATACCGTTACCTTTTGGGCATTGAGAGGTTTCTTATGACTAGGGGCGGATGTTGATGACCTAAAAATCTACTTAAAATGATCATTAAAATGCTCCTAAACTACTGTATTGGAAAAATGACATGACATTAAAAGAAAATGACATTTGAATATTATTCGCCGTACTTGCACCACAACTTGTTAAAAATTATTCATCTTGTTTCAATGACTGCCCTGCAAATCTCGGAGAGAGGAGGCAACTTCCTGGAATTTGGCTAAGATGAAGGAAAAGAACATGCAACAAAACGAAGGTTTAAGGAAAAACTATAGATTTCAATGACGGTTTACAATGTGTTTCAATCAGGGGTGGTCCATGGCAGTGCCTTCATTCTCTGTGTCCTCCTCCTTCCGAGCTTCACTTTTGTTACCAGATCTTTCAGATAAGGGAGTGTGAATGACAAAACAAATTGTGGGCGCAGCGTGCATTCTTGCAATCTTTGTGTTAAAAATACTGTCTACTACAGTAGACATCCCTTCCCTTACGGTGAAAGTTTCCTCCCTTCGAAACTTAAATTCTAAATTTGACTATATTTATTTATTTACTGTGCCACCTTTACTTATCTTAAAAAGTTAGTAATTTACATTAACGTTTTCGATACATGTGTATCATCTTCAGATGTAGAGTGTTAAATAAACATTTATGATGAAAACCTTGCCTGAATATAAAATGTTTTATGTTCTTGTGATTATTATATCATTTTAAATAATTTTAAATATTTTTAAATTGTGCTACATGGACTGCAAATGATTTTAATTTAATGTAACATGTGTATTATAAACCAAATTAGGTTAAGTTAGAGCAATTCACTTTAGCAAGATCCGAAAATCATAATACGCTCCATACCATCAGGCAAGGTTTTCATCATAAATGTTTATTTAACACTCTACATCTGAAGATGATACACATATATCGAAAACGTTAATGTAAATTATTAACTTTTTAAGATAAGCAAAGGTGACACAGTAAATAAATAAATATAGTCAAATATTAATAGCTTATCGGCATACCACAATATGAAATTGATAAATTCTAAAGACACCCTCGTACCGACAAAAGAACAGTAGTAGTCAAAACCCTTACTTAAACTAAGCTGTTGTCAAGCATTTTATATTACTTCTGTTGTGTGAAGTGAAGCCTTCAGTGGAATGAGGGATGGACTTTAGAGTCTGTTCCAAATTATAAAACTCAAACTTCACTGTTATTCAGTAGGTAATTACTACTGACCTATTTGCTTAGAAAATTATTTAACAGACCTGTCGGTAAAGAAGAAAGTAAAATACATTCCAAATGATCTAAAAATTCTTCAAAGTACTAAAAATGACCAAAAACTGCGGAAAGAAATATAAAAATGACCTATTAGTTCAAAAACGTAAAAAAATGCAATATAAGAAATTATTTTTTACGCTGATATTAACATGAAAGGATTTCTATATTAATAGGCATCGCCCTAATGTGAATAGTAAGATGATTATTTTTCATCAACATCCGCCCCCTAGTCATGACCATTGAAACCAATTAATTGCAGTTTGCAGTAACGATGAGCACCATTTAACAAAGCATAGTAGAGATAAAAAACTTGGTTACTAGGGAACGCAGAGTTAGTGACGTCACCGCCTAAGGAGTCATAAATTGTAAAGTAAGTAAGTAGAGAAGAGACGGTTATATTCATTCTCACCCTCTCCATGTGGACAGTATACTCCATCAAATCTTTCCGTTTGACTGGTCCACCTTGTACATATCGATGGCTAAGAAATGATAACTCAACTCGTATCTACAAAAATGGTCACTTAACTACATTATTATTATTATTATTATTATTATTATTATTATTATTATTATTATTATTATTATTATTATTTTCACAAAATTGTACGGTTCACTAATGTTTTGCCCCCTAGTGGAAGAACTTGCAAAGTAAAAACATATATAAAAAGTTTGTCTATTTTGAGAAAAATTAAATTTAAACAGTTTTTTTATTCATCTGCGAATTTACAGATACGAGGTACCTATCACTTCTTACCCAACGATATTCCATTTCTCGCCATTCAGATGCCTAGAAAACAGAAACATCAACGAATCGCTATCATAACGTAAGATCAATGCTAGCTTCCGCTTTGCGAGATCAAAAATGACACGTCTACGAAGAAGTACAATGCACCTCTTCAACAAGATCAAACAAAAGAGCTGATATAGCCATTCATCCGAAGACAAGCAAAGCTGTAGTTCTGGATCCTAGAGTTCGTTTAGAAATTTACAGTAGACCAGACAAGGGATGTTGAATGGAAAAGAAAACTATCGACCATTTTATATTCCTGATTTGAGCATCAGTTATTATGTACATTCTAAAAAGTGGTCAGTCATGGGACTACTTCTTGGTAGTAGGGGTAGTGTGGCTCTCGAAATTGAATTTTCTAACAGTGGTAATAACTTTTACACAAAGTAAATACAGTGCCTCATTTTATACTTTCGAAAATAAACAGTCACTTTTTAAAGAAGATTCAAATGAGACACTGAGCGGAATTTACCTTTACTTAACTGACTCACAAAGCTCTGTTTATGTACAACATTGTTTGAGAACATGTTTAGTTCGATTTACAAATGCCGCAATCGATATCTGTCGATCACCGACTTCTGCGAGACAGGAAAGTCAAGAGCGCCTAGAGGTTAGGCAATCTTCAGAACAGTGCACACGAGTGTTATCACTAAGGAGCGGATTCCTATGCAATTAAATATTCTTTTTGCGTGTGATAAAACACAATTAATAAAGCTAAATATTCCGAACTTGAAGTTTCAAGTTTAAAACCCGAATTTTATTTCACATTAAAACACATATTTTCACAAAAAATTATGTAAATACATATTTCCAGGAAATCTGTTATAAACACTTAAATCTTGGTGTTTTTTACTTAAATAATTTTTTTACAAGAACTTTTAAATATTTTAAAACTAAATCAATTATATCACTCAGAAGTACGTTATCTTTTCTAAGAATTCTTGGTTGCTTCGTGTTTCTAAGCGCTGTGTGGTGTATCCGTGATCCATTTTCGTAATAGTATCGCCTCAAGTTCTGAGAACTGCTAGGCAGCATATCAGTGTTATTATTAGAGAATAAATTAACATGGACAAGGAGGAGAGATCTTGCAACACATAATTAGGAATGTTTATTGTTGCTGAAGATGATTTCATTCCACGTTTTGTTTGTCAAACTCAACAGATAAGAGCTCGAGTATGAACATTATTTAATTTAAACAAATCTCTCGCCTCTCGCTCATGTCTATCAAGTAAGGCAATATATCTTGTTGTGATTCCCTGTTATCGGGCTTCGTCAATCGATATTCTTGAAGATATACTGAAAGATGGTTGTTTAAAAACGATTTGGCTTTCATATTAGCAAATTTAAGCTTTTTGTTTGACACCATAAAAAAACTCGAAACGTCCAAAAACCGGTTGTCTGAAACAGAGAGGAGCGTGCCGTGGAAATTAAACTAGACTCGCTACCAGGTTCAGAAGCACAATTACTAAAGGACAATTCCAGAATGTGTTAGGGAAAAACAGTGGATATAAAAAAATGTGTAAAGTTGCCCAAGTATTGGAGGATGTGCCTGTAGTTGAAATTGACAGTGTATGTGTTTGTGACATTCCTCTCTTTAAATATGCACGTCTGACGTCCTGTGATGTGGAAAGATCGTTTTCACAGTATAAGTCGTTGTTCAGAGATAATCGGCATGCATTTGTGATGGAGAATTCGGAGATGACCTTTGTTGTTCACTGCAATTCTCGGTCAACTACTAGCACTCAAGTGTGGTTGGTGAGTACCTAGTAACATTTTTTTTCCCAAGCTAAGTAAGGTGTTTTTGCCATATTTAAAAAAATATATATATTTTTTTTTATTTTTAGCAAATATATTCGTACTTTTTAGTACATAAAAATAAATATATTTACATTTTTAGCACATAAAAATCCGCTCCCTAGTTATCACTATAACACGCGGTACAAATTCATGTCACTGGGCATCTCTGTTCCACTGCTAAACCTAGCACACGACTTTGTATAGCGTTGCGATCGGAGCTATTAACATTAGTTTTCCTGTCTCATTTCTTCACTCTCTCTCTCTCTCTCTCTCTCTCTCCGTTTCTGGCGTGTGCTACATAGACTTTAAAGTTGCTTTGCACTTTTTTGTTTTCCTTGAAGGGTTCTTCGTCTCGTAGCTTTGAATAAATCATTTTTAAATACTATTATAACTCTTCTTTCACATACTTGGAAAACCGATATTAACGATTTTCCGTTCTTTTTACATAATCATATTCACGTCAAAAGACTTTGTGAACAAGACACAACAAATTCTCCGGTGTTAGCAAATATACAGGGTGTTCCGTTTGTGTATGGATAAAATAAAACACCGTAAACATTTACTACTGAACTTTATTTGTTGAAACTTTGTGCATACTACACTGAAAGATGGGAGATTCCTCAGAGCTCAACATGACCCCCATTGCGCACCCTGCACAACTCATAACGGTGATGCAATTCAGCCATGTCCGTTGTAACATAAGAGGGGTGATTTGTTGAAAAGCTTGAGTAATTTTTACTCTCAGATCATCAATGTTCCTGGGTTTCTGTGAATAGAAAATGTCTTTAACAAAACTCTACACAAAGAAGTCAGGAGGGGTTAAGTCTGGGGAGTTTGGGGGCGAAACCAAGAGATAATTGCTTCTCGTACTGGGTTTCGCCTGCGACCTCCTGCATGTTTTTTAACACAGAACCTTTTCTACAAATGTTCGACACCACAACATTATGGAATCGTATTTAGGTATATTACGCACCATTCTCACGTAGAAATTCCCTTTGAACTCTTTCAACACACTCAAATTTAGCATACCAAAACACATTGTGCCCGCTGTTGATTTGTAGTAGCCATTTTAATCACCTACAATTTTCATTTGTCCTTTCAGATTATGCATTGTTGATTGTGATATATGGAAACTCCCATATTTTAATCATAATATAACCAGCAAGAAATTTTGCCCACTATCATAATAGCTTTATAATAATAAATTAATATTATCCATACCCAAACGGATCAGACTGCAGTCTTTCCCTATAAAATGAGACACCGCATAAAAAATCGTCTTGTTATTTAGTTGTTAAGGTGTGACTCGACACTTACAGTGGTCAAAAATTGTCCAGTTTGCCTTTCTTTAAATTTGATAACATTTTGTTCTCTAATTCTTTAGGTTTAAGATAGTTTTTGTCTTATTTAAATCTGATAAAAAGTTTTCGTCAAATATACAGGCTGCGACAAAGGATTTGGACAGTATTAGAAAGCCATTTACTGGGCAACGTGAGAGGTTATGGGTAGGATCGATCGTCGTTTGTCAAGCTTGCTCAATGACATTTTAGTAATCATGTAGTCGTGGAGTGCGCATCGTCCTGCTTTTATTTTGAATACTTCCTTCAAAAATGATGATTCTGTTGTCAAAACACAGCGCCTCTTTCGTCTCCATTTTGATGATGTTTTCGGTGTGTAGCCGTTCCTGGCTGCAATACCATCTTGAGATGGGTAGAAACTTCAGATTAGCAGCATCAGCTTCCAATGAGAAACCAGGTCCGTATTTTGTTTAGAAGAACGGAAACACTTTGACTGTGAATAGTGAACGCTACGTCGAAATGCTGACGAGATTTCTTCAACCACAACTGCGTAGTCTTCTTTGTGGGATTAATAGACAAATGATGTGGTTTCAGCAAGATGGTGCCACGACTCATATGGCTGAAAACTCTATGAAAATTCAGCGCCACATCATTTCTCGGCGCATCGACATTTCCTGGCCTCCCTGTTCGCCTGACTTCAGAATCTGCAGCTATTTTCTGTGGGGTTATCCGAAGTCGATTATGTACGAAACAGGCCCCAAACTTTCGATGCACTGAAGACTGCCATTGCCTAGGAAATCGCCAACGTTTGTACCGGGAAAAGCGACACGTAACTTGAGAGAGAGATTTGAATGTATGGAAAGAGAGGAACTAAATTTTAGGGACGTGATTTTCAAGAAGGCCTAAATGTATGTGCCCGTATCAAAATGGCATGCATAGTCAGTTTTTTTGGAAGTAATAATTTTATTCTGATTTACATATCCACTTTATTATTTCTATTTGAAAACCGTCCAACTTCTCTGCCGTACTTGTTAGTGCAACGCTGCAGATTAAGAGAGCCCAGTAGACTCAAACTTCATTTCTTATTTTCTGGAGTGATGATTTTATGATACATCGCTAGATTTAAACAGTGATTACTCTAAAGCCACTCAACCTATTGACGTAATTCTTTTTTAAACTTACACCTTATTAATCAGACTAGAGCGGGAATTTCTTATAAAAAAGCAATAATTCATTCATAATAAAATTCACAAATTTTTAACAACAATAATAATAAACATTTTTTTACAATTGAAACACTAGTCACATGAGATAATTGACTACAGGCCATGCAGTAACTTAAGTCCAGCAATTTCCTCGTAAAAAAGAAATCATGACTCTGTCATGATTGCAATAGAAATTAGAGGAGTCGAAAAGAATCGCTGCACTTACTTACTTACCTACTTACTTACAAATGCTTTTAGAGAACCCGGAGGTTCATCGCCGCCCTCACATAAGCCCGTCATCGGTCCCTATCCTCAGCAAGATTAAACCAGTCCCTATCATCATATTCCACCTCCCTCAAATCTATTTTGATCCATGTACGTCTCGGCCTCCTGTAGGTTTTTTTCCCTCAGGTCTTCCAACTAACACTCTATATACATTTCTGGATTCGCGCATACGTGCTACATGCCTTGTCCATCTCAAAAGTCTGGATTTAGTGTTCCTAATTATGTTAGATGAAGAATACAATGCGTGCAGTTCTGCGTTGTGTAAATTTCTCCATTCTCCTGTAACTTCATCCCTTTTAGCCTCAAATATTTTCCCAAGCACCTTATTCTCAAAGACCTTTTAACCTGTGTTCTTCTCTCAAAGTGAGAGTCCAAGTTTCACAACCATAAAGAATAACCGGTAATATAACTGTTTTATGAATTCTAACTTTCAGCCTTTTTGAGAGCAGCCTCGGTGATAAAAGCTTCTCAACCGAATAATAACAGGCATTTCCCATATTTATTCTGCGTTTAATTTCCTCCAGTGTGTCATTTATATTTGTTTCTATTGCTCCGGGATATTTGAATTTTTCCACCTCTTCGCAGGATAAATTTCCAATTTTTATATTTCCATTTCGTATAATATTCTGGTCACAAAACATAATCATAATTGTACCTTGTCTTTTCGGGATTTACTTCCAAACCTATCTCTTAACTTGCTTCAAGGAATTTCCCCGTGTTTTTCCTAATAGTTTGCGGATTTTCTCCTAAAATAATCACGTCATTCGCATACACAAGTAGCTGATGTAATGGGTTCAATTTCAAACCTTCTCTGTTGTCCTGGACTTTCCTAATGGCATATTAAAATCGGTACACTAACAATGACTATATATTGCTGCAGAATAGATTGTTTTCAGACCTGATTTACAAGGTGAAATCAATTTACTGTTTATCCGAACTGCACTTGTATTTATTGTACCGTTAAACATATGTGCTCGTGTCACTGAAGATCATTGCTTCCATGTCTGCTGCGTTAGTCTATCAAACAGCGTCAGATTGTCTTTAAGAACTGAGTTTCTACACGTGATTTTGTGCAAGAAACTATTGTGATCTTTCTTGGAATCTCTCCATGTAAGCCTTATGGTTAGTCTTCTTTTCTGCCTTTCAAGCATTTAGTATAGATTCCAGGGGTTTCCCTAGTTGTGGATGACTTCCGTTTCCTATGTCCAGTGTGTTTCCTAAATTCAGGACAGGCCGGAAACTTGCTGGTTGTCCCTTGTGATTCACTGTGATTAGCTTAGTTTTTGTTAATGGTTTGTTTGATAAAATTGTAAAAAAAAGGCTATTCATAAATCCGTGGAACATTTAAGATATTCATAACTACGAAACTACACAACGAATAACAAATTACTTTACATTAAAATAAAGAGAAACTCTCAAAGTTTTGTTACATACCTCACAGATATTCAATGTGTCCATCTTTCCTATTGGGGCATACATCCATGCGGTAATTCATCTCGTCCAATACATGCTTTAGCAAGTCACGGTTGACCACTCGCGGCAGCTGTAATACGGTGGGGAAGTTCCTGGAGGTCAGCGGTGAGCGGAGGCACTTAGACAATATCCTTCACAAACCCCCACCAGAAGAAAATACACGGAGTTAAATCCGGTGATCGTGGAGGCCACTTCATTAACGCCAACTTCTCGTCCTGTGCGTCCGATCCATCTCTGTGGCAAATTTTGCAGAATATTCTCTCGCACGTTGTTGTGATAGTGACAGGGAGAGAGATGTAATCATTGCTGTCTTCATTCTGCTGAGGCATCAGCCAGTTTTGTAACATGTCCAAGTAAATCATCCCAGTGACGGTGGGCTCTAAAAAAATGGCCCATACACCTTCACTTTCGAAATTACAAAGAAGACATTCACCTTAGATGAGTCTCGTACAAGCTCTATGACTGCGCGGGAAATTTCAGTTCCTCATAAACGCACATTGTGCTGATTCACTTTTCCGGAGAGATGAAAAGTTGCTTCTTCGCGATGAGCGAGTCAGCGAAACCGACTACTTCAAATCTTTGTCGAGGTCCTTGCATATTCCGACATACAAAACGATTGCTCACGTTTAGTAAACGTCATTTTGCCATTATCGATAACTACTGGCACCTAACTATAAATCATGGCAACTAAAAGCGGGCTTTTCTTATTAAAAAAACTTGGAGAGTTTCTCTTTCTATCGGCATTTCAATTACCATGATAATTACTAGACAGTGGATGCGGGATGACTTAAGGAAAAGTGAAGTTGTTTCGTATCGGAGTATATGGCACGTGCCACGTCGTCCGTCTTTTCTGTACCTGAGGAGTTCAGCAGCGTACAAAACGAAGGAACCCCGATCTGTTCATAGTAACATTGCAACGCAATGTGTGCAGTTGTGTTATCCTGCTCAAGTATTTAGTACGCGTTGAATATGTTGTGCTGATCCATTCATAATGGCAAAACGTTAAATTCGCTCAGAGATACGAAATGCAATTAAGAAGTATGAGAGTGACATTTTATGTATTAACGAAGACAATATCGTGTGTAATGTATAAATACAATAACACATACAAACTTTCATTGATGTGTGCAGTCATCTTATTTTACCTTTGTTACCTCTTTTACTATAATACCTACTCTCAATTTGCTTTGTAACCTCTCCCCTTAAAATTTTCTCTTCTTCCTAATGAACACCTCACCACTTTTATTGTTTACTTATATTTGAAGTACTTCCTATCGTCTAAAATTTCCCTAATTTTGAACTAACTTTTACTAACATTATTTAATCATACTCATTCACTTTCATATCTAATTTACAATCAGTTCTACCTCTCCTCACTTCTGTCATCACTCTTATCCCCTATCTCGCCATTAGACACTGAACCGCATGTTTATTTTGTTAAACTGTTCCCTTTCACCCCGATAAATTTTCCGTTTGCCACTATTTTTGTAAGTCAACTCAATCTTCACTTGTAAACTTACATTGAAATACTCGCTCTCGTCCTATCATTTCAATTTCTCTGATTGTACGCTAACTTAGTGGACACTCCAATATTAGTAACATTTCACTACCAATTACTGTTAACAAACACTTCTAATTTTCTCTAGTCACTTCCTTTATCAACTCTTGTTTCTCTTGACACTAATTTACTTATTCGTTCATACATTCTCTCTCCGATTATTTTGCTAGTTACTCTTACTCCTTGAACACTCACTTTATTGTTTCTATGTCTTTTGCCACTCTTTTATCACTCCATCCCCCTTAAGCACCAACTTCTTAGACTGTAAAATTGAAATAAAAACCAGAACAACTCAGGCTATAGAGAAACATTGCAACAGTACATCGCACAGGAAATGCGTTGAAATGAAATCTGAGGAACCATCTACATCATCATCATCATCATCATCATTTAGTTGTGCGGGTCTAACGACACGTGCAACATGATGCTCCGTACAAATATTCCTTTAAAGAAATTGAGTGATCCCCATTTTAGAGTTTTTCTTCAGAAATTCTCTGAATACAAAAACTGTTTAAGCGATAGGCGAAGACTATTCAGCTTCGACAACTTACGAGAATATATCGTCGTTTACTGCAACGCTGGTTATTGCTTCAGTTATGACGAGGACTGAAGTTGCAAGGTATGTACTACAGTACGTTATTTTTCTTTTCCTTCTGACTGTACGGAGATACAGTAGCATGTTGACGTCATCTGTTTACGTTTAAAACCTGTTGAGCCAATGGTCTGAATGAAAAAAAAAAATGTAACATATAGTAAATGTGCACTTACATTCAACGATAAGTCATCCCGCATCCACTGTCGAATAATTACAGTATGTTGCGTACTTTATTTGTTATTATACTTTAAAATGTTTCACGGACTTATGAATAACCCCATATAGAGGTGAAACTACTGTGATTCTCAAGAGTCATACTTAAATATGTAAATTTTCTTTGTTTTTAAACTCGCAAATAATTTGGTAGAATTTCTAGTGAATTCTTAATGTCATTGGTTAAATTTAGTAGAATTTTTATTCCGTCTAGTAGACTTCCTTTCTGAGGAGTTGGCAACACTGTGTAGGATACTGTAAACAATATTGATAAAGATGTATTTTTCAATTATCTTTGAATCGAAATGTATTATATACGCCTTATGGTTAGTCTTCTTCTCTGCCTTTGAAGTGATGCTTTTAGTATAGATTCCAGGCGTTTTCCTAGTTGTAGATAACTTCCGTTTCATATGTTCAGTGTGTTTCCTAAATTCAGGACAGTCCGAAAACTTACTGATTCTCCCTTGTATTTCACTGTAGTTAGCTTAGTTTTTGTTATTGGTTTGTTGATAAAATTGTAAAAAAAAGCTGTATGTGAAACTATTAAGTTTGTTTCTTAAGTGTCGAGTTATCCCTTAATGGGTAATTTTTCTTTGTTTTTAAACTCGCAAATAATTTGGTACAATTTCTAGTCAATTCTTAACGTCATTGGTTAAATTTAGTACAATTTTTATTCAGTCTTGTAGACGTGCTTTCTGAGGAGTTGGCAACACTGTATAGGATACTGTAAACAACATTGATAAAGACATATTTTCAATTATCTTTGAATCAAAATGTATTGTACACTGTTGCCATGAGACGTGAAATGTAGATCTACTTTACACCACCCCTTGAAAGTTTACACCGAAGAAATTTATAGCACGTTCTCTATCTGCTGTAAGGGTTGTAGAAGACGACGCCCCATTCTTCACCACTCGTATTCATGAGAAGAGTCTATTCTTTCAGCAAACACGACATCCCTAAAATATTAAGATAGTTTACTTTCCCAGCCGTCGTCGCTTTTGTCTCATAATGATGACTGATATACGGCTGTTGTGAAAAACATCTCATTTTACCGTTGTTTTAGTTGCTTAATTAACGACGCTGTATCAACTACTCACAAGAAAGGCTCATAAAGTGATAATGCATTTTGACAACTGTTTTTCCTCAATATGTTCCACTTGCAATATGAAATCTCCCTATAAATTTCTACATCCGTAAAAGGCCTAGCCTTCGAGATATGATTTTTTAAAATAATGGCTTAACACTCCTTCATTTCATATAGTGTTCTGCCCAATGGCAGGTCTTTCACTGTAAACCCAGCATTCTTCAATATTTCCTATTTTCTGCCTTCCTCTCTGCCTCTTCATACGATCCTTATATCTTAATGTCGTCTATCATCTGATAACTTATTCTATCCCGAACTCGTCTCTCGTTCATCGTTCCTTCCAGTGCATCCTTCAGTAGGCAGTTTCTTCTCAACCAGTGACCCTGTCAATTCCTTTTCCTCTTTCTAATCACTCTATCCAACATAGCTTCGTTTCTTGTCCTGTCTGTCCATTTGACACGCTCTAGCCTATTCTTCTCGATATCCACATTTTAAATGCTCCTATTGCCGTCTCTTCACTTCGTCATAATGTCCATGTTTCTGCCACCTCACAATGCCACACACCACACAAAGCACTTCACTTGAGGAAATTTAAGAATTGCAGAAAACTGTAATTGAAATCAACTTTGGTAAATATTATGTCGACCTTCAATTGTGTATTTTTTTTCGATGTCTATATTTTGTTCAAACTAATTTATTCTAAACTCGAATAATAATAAAATCAAAACAACTAGCAGCATATTAAAAAGAAACCGGAAAGTTTAGAAGTAAGGAACAAAGCTACACTCTTCTAACATGTAATATAAAACATAAGATACAACAGAAGTTTCGAACATATTCAACAAATACTTTCTCTAATAACTGATAACCTAAACATCCCACAGAAAATAATAATAATAATAATAATAATAATAATAATAATAATAATAATAATAATAATAATAATAATAATAATAATACTCACAA
This sequence comes from Periplaneta americana, assembly GCF_040183065.1. Taxonomy (NCBI): domain Eukaryota; kingdom Metazoa; phylum Arthropoda; class Insecta; order Blattodea; family Blattidae; genus Periplaneta; species Periplaneta americana. The sequence goes on along the minus strand of NC_091132.1, from coordinate 187,975,473 downwards.
ATGGCTTTTAAGGAACCCGAAGGTTCATTGCCGTCCTCACATAATCCCGCCATCGGTCCCTATCCTGTGCAAGATTAATCCAGTCTCTATCATCATACCCACCTCCCTCAAATCCATTTTAATATTATCCTCCCATCTACGTCTCGGCCTCTCTAAAGGTCTTTTTCCCTCCCGTCTCCCAACTAACACTCTATATGCATTTCTGGATTCGCCCATACGTGCTACATGCCCTGCCCATCTCTAACGTCTGGATTTTAAGTTCCTAATTATGTCAGGTGAAGAATACAATGCGTGCAGTTCTGTGTTGTGTAACTTTCTCCATTCTCCTGTAACTTCATCCCGCTTAGCCCCAAATATTTTCCTAAGCACCTTATTCTCAAACACCCTTAACCTATGTTCCTCTCTCAAAGTGAGAGTCCAAGTTTCACAACCATACAGAACATCCGGTAATATAACTGTTTTATAAATTCTAACTTTCAGATTTTTGCACAGCAGACTGGATGATAATAGCTTCTCAACCGAATAATAACACGCATTTCCCATATTTATTCTGCGTTTAATTTCCTCCCGAGTGTCATTTATATTTGTTACTGTTACTCCAAGATATTTGAATTTTTCCACCTCTTCGAAGGATAAATCTCCAATTTTTATATTTCCATTTCGTACAATATTCTGGTCACGAGACATAATCATATACTTTGTCTTTTCGGGATGTACTTCCAAACCGATCGCTTTACTTGCTTCAAGTAAAATTTCCGTGTTTTCCCTAATCGTTTGTGTATTTTCTCCTAACATATTCACGTCATCTGCCTGTTATCCTGAACTTTCCTAATGGCATATTCTAGAGCGAAGTTAAAAAGTAAAGGTGATAGTGCATCTCCCTGCTTTAGCCCGCAGTGAATTGGAAAAGCATCAGATAGAAACTGACCTATACGGACTCTGCTGTATGTTTCACTGAGACACATTTTAATTAATCGAACTAGTTTCTTGGGAATACCAAATTCAATAACAATATCACATAATACTTCCCTCTTAACCGAGTCATATGCCTTTTTGAAATCTATGAATAACTGATGTACTGTACCCTTATACTCCCATTTAATAATAATAATAATAATAATAATAATAATAATAATAATAATATAATAATAATAATAATAATAATAATATATACACACAAAAGTGTTCTGCCCATGGCCAGGTCTTTCATTGCAAACCGAACATTCTCCAGTCTTTCCTATTTTCTGCCTTCCTCTTTCTCTCCTCTACGGTCCATGTATCTTAATGTCGTCTATCATCTGATTTCTTCATCCTTCAGAAGGCAGTTTCTTCTCAGCCAGTGACCCAACTAATTCCTTGTTCTCTTTCTGATCAGTTTCAGCATCGTTCTTTTTTCATCCACTCTTTCCAACACAGCTTCATTTCTTTGTCCACTTCACACGTTCCATTTTTCTCCATATTCACATTTCAAATGCTTCTCTTCGCTTCTCTTCACTTCGTCGTAATAGCCACGTATCTGGTCCATACAGTGCCACACTCCATACAAAGCACTCACTAGTCTCTTTCTTAGTTTTTTTTTTTTCCAGAAGTCCGCAGAAGATGCTCTTGTTTCTATTAAAAACTTCCTTTGCTATTGGTATTCTCCTTTTGACTTCCTGGCAGCAGCTCATGTTACTGCTTATAGTACACCCCAAGTATTTGAAGTTGTCCCCTTGCTCTACTGCCTCATTTAGAATTCTCATGTTTACCTTCTTTGTTTTTCTTGTCTTTTTCTTATTTGCATTTATCTTCATCCCATACTGTTTACAGCTGTCTCTTTAGCATACCCCTCAATATAATCTCCTCTTCTGTTAACAAAGTCATATCACCAGCAAATCCAATGCATTTTATTCTTCTTCCTCTTACTATCACTCCTCCCATGTTCTGAAAATAGTTCTTCACTAAATCTTCCAAGACACTCATATAAGTCTCATATCCATTGTGATCATTAAGAAGAAAATGTTTAATACCCAAATGTTTATGTATTGCTCTCAAAATCAGGAAAAATTATGAAAACTCACCTCTTGAGGCAGATTTAAGAAGTATACTTTCCATCTGTCAGTGACCATAGCACTCTTTTGGTAGGCTCGTGAACCATTTACCGAGGTGGACATGCTATATAATGAATAACTCCAGAAGGTAAAACGGTGTAACTCAGACGTTTGCATCGGACGTTTTCGCTCGAGCGCCAAGTAGTTCATAGCATAATCCGATAGGTAGCGCACATGCATGATGGGTAAAATTGTCGCGAGCGATAAATCCTCGAACGATATAAGCCGAGCGTTAGACATTCGTTCTTGTTATAGTGATGAACTGTGTAGTAACATCATAGATGTTTATCATTTCAAAACTTTGCAGTGTTTAACTAACCTCTCCATAGTACAACTACAAAACTTGCTTTAAAATGTAATATAAATGTTGTAAATAATTTGTTTTGCTTTTCCGCTCAGGAGTTATTTTGTTTTTGCCACACCTGATAGATGTTACTGGATGTAAATGTAATTATTATAAACGGAGAACACAATCACGATAATGCAAGAACTGTATCAAGTTTTCTAGTAATAATAATAATCTCTAATAAATAATTAGTGTATCAATCTTTGTGCCAGTAACAATTGTGCAGCATGATTATTCGTTTTCTTATATTTTCTGTGACGTTATCTCTGTACTAATATTGTTATTAATCTACTGCTATATCAATAATATTTTGTAAAACGTTTCTACTTTGTTGCAGTATATAGGCGGAACACTATGTATGGAACTATCATATTATATATGTGATAAATCAAATATTCAATAATTATTAATTAGCAATAATAACTGTATATCGAAGTTTTTCGTACTATTTTATATATAACTTCATGTTTCTGTTTTGGTACGTTCCATTAACTGTTCCACTAAACGTTTCTCATAAACGCGAAAATAAAGCCTTACTTTTACCGTGTGAGCAAAACATGTGTGTATCTTATCTGTTGCCTTCCATACAAGATAAGACATGTCGGTGAGATGACCTTGTACTGCGCTTCTATTTATTACGAGCGTATCACGACCGATCTTACCTCACTCGAGGGTACGACATTCGACCGAGTTCAAGCGAGCGATTTAACTCCAATGCAGCACTCTGGTGGAAGTGGTAACAATTTCAAAGCACACAGTTGCTATTGTTCAGCTTCTTGACGTTTATGGCTTTAGGCCTTGGAAACATTTCATTCGGAAGTTCTCTGATAGTGTTTTATTACTTGGCACGAATGTTACGAGTATATTGTATCAGAGAGGTAATGTGATGAAATTGCAATCCTTAACACATAATCGGTTTCATCTCTGAGATATAATTATATGAATATGTTTAAATAACTTACGGATGTCATAAAGTCGGGTACCTTGGCAACAAACCTGATAAATTCATCGCTCCTGTCCCATTCTATTTTCACGTTGATGTGCATAACTGCTCTAAAACTGACTGCGAGAAACTTATTGCTCTAAAATATTCATGGTGCAAAGTTCCACTGTATTTTCAGCATTTTCAAAACAATTTTCAATACTGTGATAAGCAGGCTTCGAGACCTCGAACCCAATAGAGCAGATCAGTGAGAAATGCGCATAACTGCGTACTGAGTATAGTGGTAAACCGTACAGGGGTACTGTAGAATGAATTCCAACAAATACGCAAAGGAAAACGCTCTGGATTTGAAGGTTCTGATGAATTATTTGGTTTTCATACAAACCTATTTTCAAACTATATCTGAAACTATTACACGGTTAGAAAAGTCAGAGCAAGAGATGCCGGAAGGCCTCAAATTAGTTGAGAAAATGACACAGAGAATTAATAAGACACCAAGTACACCGGTTACTGAAACAGAAGTGGAAATCAATTTTATGTAAAAATAACGGATATTTAACATTGTGTAATATAAACAGCAAATTATTGGACATAGAGTCACCCGAGAATAAAGGACTGTCTCATAGGGCCATATCATAGACATTCTTAGCGCGGGCTTCCGGTGGATGATCAGCGAACTAACGTTTTTCGTATTCATAAACCAGTGTTAGCGATATGATATGATATGAATCCTGTACAAGTAACCAGTCGATAGCTGGGGCTAGTTTAGCACGCTCGTAGCTCGGGCTAGCGAAATGTCTATGAATAGCATCCTTAGAGACTACAATGATGTTAGATTTCTTCGTTTTGCTCCTATCGCGTCATGCGACGTAGAGCGCAGCTTTTCACGGTACAAACTATGTTTGGAAGATAACCGAAAAAGATTTACGTTTGAGACACTGAAAATGTATCTTGTGGTACATTGCAATTCGGTACTGTAATTGCACTTCCTAAATACGACCTATAGGATATATAAAGAAATTAGAATTGCTACATGTTTATTTCCACCATTAACACTGTGTATAATTAAACAAAAATGCTTATAAAAGACAGGAGAATAAATACTTTTCACATTCTTTTGACATTGTCATTGTGTAATGTATATTTACTTTCAGAATGTACAGGGACATCATTTTATTTTTACTAACATTTTTAATATTAACATGTCTATACCTTTAGAGAACCGGAAACACCGCTTGCTCCCCCCTCCAAGACTGGAGTTCGATGATACTGGCGTAAAACACAAATCAATCTACTAGGTATAGGAAGGAAGAAAACTAGTTCATCCATTTACGTAAACTAGGAAATATCTCGATTTTGAGTTTGATAATTTTCATTAGGTTTTTCTTTAATCAAAGTACAGTACTGTATTAAGAATAAGTGTTTTTACTCACGAAGTGAGTTATCCATGCGAACGTATTCATTATGCGGTGTATATTATACTGTCTACAGCACATCAGCGTACAATATAGAGAAAGAAGTTAAATTGAAAAATAATCATAATATGAATATTTAAACACAATTTTGAAAATGGTGGCCGTTCATTTCGATACAGGCTTCAGTTCTTTTGTGCATATTATCGCACTATAGAATATTGCATCTAATTCCAATTGCCAGTTTCGTCCTTCGTACTAGTAACTCATGTTGAAATAATTCTATACCTACTCTACGTACTGTTAATTCAATTTTCACTTCTGCCCGACCCGAAAATATAAAATTACTCAGACATGCTATCTACTGTCCGTCCAAGTAGTTATGTCGCATGATTGTAGAAAGGGAGGAAATCACGTGACAGTTAATTACTTAACGAGGCCCTTTTATTTAAGTTAAATTAAACAGCTGTATAATATTACGTAAACGCCCAATTCCTAAGAGAAATTAATGTTTTCAGAAAAGAGCTAAGACAGCCCAGCTTTTACAGAGGGGCGAGCAGAAGCAGGTGGAGGAAATCGGGATGCGACGTAGGCAAACGGACAGTACCTGTGCGAAAATATGATTCAATATTGAAAGCTCTTTCGTCACTGGAAAACGCGAACATATTTCTGGAACGTACTATACTCAGTAACTCAGTACTGCTTACTATCTGCTGTCTTGGCTCTGTGTGGAGTTGGAACTTCATTAGTAGAAGGGGTGGGAGTGAAGTACATTCAAAATCTCAGGTACAATAAAAATTGAAGTAAAAATAAAATTATGTCCCTGTCCATATGTGTGTGTTTCCCCATACTACCGTACTCTATACTAAATAGTAACGTTGTTACCTCAACTCATGTCTACTTTTCACTACCTGCAGCGAGTCAGCAACCTATAGTACGTGCACAGTAAACTTATTGTATCGGGTCCCAAGTCTCGAAGCCCGGTGATAAATGGAGTGAGTAATTTCAGATATGCTTACATTTCTATATCATTTATTCATAGACAATTTTATAGTCAATTTCATGAATATTACATATGTGATAATATGTCATTTTCATAACTTGTATTATTTAAGGAGATTTTGATCTATGATATGCAGCTACATGAGATTTATTACCTGATATGTCCACCACATAACACTATTTGCATTAGCTGTTATAGCTCTAGATTGAACAATTTGAAAAAAAAATCGTATCTCGAAAACTAGACCCTTTCCGGATTTGTATTTTTACAGAGAGGTTTTTTTTTTATTTCGAATGGAACGTATTGGAGAGCAATCGTTGTGAAAATCCATTTTCACATGGTGAGCCTTCATTGTCCGTTATTAAACGTCGAAGGAATTGTGGATACCGAGATGGTTTGGGGAGATCAAACATGGCATTGGTAGTCAGTCACTTTACTGTCTGAGAAAATTTTGAAAAAATTCTAACCAGGTAATCAGTTCAAGCGAGGTTAGAATGCACACTCGATCATAGCCTCTGAAGAGAAGTCTGTTTTTATCATTGTTCTTCTGCCCGAATTTCGATTTTCATTGTCCCGAAAACCTAATGCAATAATTTGGGTCGTCAGTAATATAGATATCTCTTACTTATCGACTGCATCAGGGAAATGGAACTGGTACAAAATTTATAATAAGAGATATGGGAGAAGACTTTCTGGCAATCTGTTGACCTAGGAATTTTACAATGATACTTTTGTTCGGATCAATTTTCTGCACATTTAAGTGACAGAACTAAAATAAATTCTTTCAATAATTTATTGTCACTATTACACTTTTACTACGCCATACTACTTTTGACCAATAAAACGGTAAGAAAGAACGTCTTTGAACCAATGCTGGCTGCTTATCGCACAATTTTATCGCTTCCCTAGCATTTGTTTAATTTTATCGCTTCCCTAGCATTTGTTTGTTTTTATCACTACCCTAGCATTTGTTTTTTTGTGTGCCAACATTTCAAACTGCAAGTTCTTTAAGGTACTATAAAACATGTTTTGCGATCATAATTTCTTTCCCGTATATATAGTCGACTTAAAATGGCTACTCCGTTCGAACATTTTGGTGAAGATAACATTAGTGATACAGAATTTAGTAAGTCATTAATACCTATTTTATTGTATTAAAATACTTTATTTCTCCTAATTTGTATATACTTTCTCCTGTTTTATCATCTTTCTGCCATTTGTCTCATTGTTTGCCAACATTTCAAACTGCCAATTCCTTACGGTACTATAAAACATGGTTTACGATCGTCATTTGCTTACAGAATAGACAGTCAACTGAAAATGGCGGCTCCGTTCAAACGTTTTGGTGAATCTAACATTAGTGAAATAGAATTTCAATAAGTCAATTAATATTTTATTGTGTTAGAGTACTTTATATCTTATAAACTTTATATACTTTCTTCTAATCGTGTAATAGTCAAACCCCACTCGAGTTTTGAATTTCTCTAGATAAATCAAAAAATTCTAGTGAGATTACTGTTGATAATATACTGCTCTCTTAAACTGACTCAACATATTGGGAATTAAATCAATGGCTTTCACAAAGCACGCTATGAAATGTTTAATATTTATAACAATTTTTATCTCAGAAAGGAAGCAAAAACGAGCAAAATTGTATTAAACTTCTTTCTTTGAAATATGTCAAAGAATACTTACTTATCTACTTACTTACTTACGGCTTTTAAGGAACCCGCCATAGGTCCCTATCCTGAGCAAGATTAATCCAGTCCCTACCATCATATCCCACCTCCCTCAAATCCTTTTTTTTTATATTATCCTCCCATCTACGTCTCGGCCTCCCCAAAGGTCTTATTCTCTCCGGCCTCCCAACTAACACTCTATATGCATGTCTGGATTCGCCTATACGTGCTACATGCACTGCCCATCTCAATGTTCCTAATTATGTCAGGTGAAGAATACAATGTGTGCAGTTCTGCGTTGTGTAACTTTCTCCATTCTCCTGTAACTTCATCCCTCTTAGCTCCAAATATTTTCCTAAGAACCTTATTCTCAAACACCCTTAATCTCTGTTCCTCCCTCAAAGTGAGAGTCCAAGTTTCACAACCATACACAACAGCCGGTAATATAACTGTTTTATAAATTCTAACTTTCAGATTTTTTGACAGCAGAGTAGATGACAACCGAATAATAACAGGCATTTCCCATATTTATTCTGCGTTTAATTTCCTCCCGAGTGTCATTTATATTTGTTACTGTTGCTCCAAGATATTTGAATTTTTCCACCTCTTCGAAGGATAAATCTCCAATTTTTATATTTCCATTTCGTACAATATTCTGGTCTCGAGATATAATCATATACTTAGTTTTTTCGAAATTTACTTCCAAAACTATCGCTTTACTTGCTTCAAGTAGAATTGCCGCATTTTCCCTAATCGTTTGTGAATTTTCTCCTAACATATTCACTTCATCCGCAAAGACAAGCAGCTGATGTAACCCGTTCAATTCCAAACCGTCTGTGTTAATCTGAACATTCCCAATGACATATTCTAGAGCAAAGTTAAAAAGTAAAGGTGATAGTGCATCTCCTTGCTTCAGCCCGCAGTGAATTGGAAAAGCATCAGATAGAAATTGGCTTATATGGACTTTGCTGTAATTTTCACTAAGACACATTTTAATTAATCGAACTAGTTTCTTGGGAATACCAAATTCAAGAAGAATATTATATAAAACTTCTCTCTTAACCGAGTCATACGCCTTTTTTAAATCTATGAACAATTGATGTATTGTACTTTAATACTCCCATTTTTTGTCCAATATCTGTCGAATACAAAAAATCTGATCAATAGTCGATCTATTGCGCCTAAAACCATACGGATGATCGCCAATAATTTCATCTACATATGGAGTTAATCGTCTCGAAAGGATATTGGACAAAATTTTGTAGGATGTCAACAAAAGTGATATTCGTCTAAAGTTACTACAGTTAGTCTTGTCCCCCTTCTTAAAAATAGGTATGATTATGGACTCTTTCCATTGTTCTGGTACAATTTCCCTGAAATTAATTTCAGTATTTACGGTTCACCCTGTACCGTCATGAAATATGGTTGACAATATGCACTACAACAAATAAGCTTGCATTGCTAAAATCCAGTTCGTGAGAAAAGTATTGCAACGCTAGCTCATGTGTCTTATCACACTGAACATCGTTAAAATTCTAAAATAGTGGACAGCTGTGTTTCTCCTAGTGGAACTTCACACTGAGTGACAAACTCCCGACACTTCGCTGATAAAGTATCAACTTTCATCGACTTCGCTAATATTATTGCAACACAAACACAAGTTTCCCACCGGAGCAAAAAGTTTCGCCATCTGTTGCGACTCGCTACAGGCGAGTACGGCATGATGGCGTCGGGCACAGACCACTTGGAGGAGAGCCGGCGTACTGCGGGCGTGGAGGCAGAATGAACGTGAAGCATACATGTGCAAAAAGCAATGTACATTATTTTGTGAACGAAGGAACAAATGAATTTCAAGAAGGAAATTCTCTCGCAGTCTTTCAAGAGATTATGCTCTGAGAACTTAAATACATGGGAAAGGAAAATATTAGGAAAAATCTATGGACCTCTGGAAATAAACTACATATGGAGAATTAGAACAAATTATGAGTTACAGAAGTAATACAAAGATATTGATATAGTTGGCGATATACGAAAGAAAAGACTGCAATGGATAGGGCATGTTATAAGAATGAAGGAGGATAGATTGGTAAAGAAACCCCTAAATGGAAAAATTGAGGGCATAAGAAGAAGAGGCAGGCCTAGAACAAGATGGTTAGATGCTGTTGAAAACGATCTAAGGGAAATGAAGGTTAAAATATGGAGAAAAACAGCAGAAGAGAGAGAGGCATGGGCAACTATTATGAAGGAAGCTAAGGTTCTCAGAGGATCGTAAGTAAGTGAGTATGCTCTGAGAACACCTTCTTCCAAGCTCTTATTACAGGGAAAGGAACTGGCTATCCTAACCCATTATCTCCTGGCCTAGTTGCCTCGTAAGTAGTGCTTTTTGGTATCACTTATAATCATAGTAATATATACTATCACACAATAAAGTTTAACAGTAATGAACCTTTCAAACTTTTTTTTCACATCAATTATGATCTCAAAAAAACTTTTTCGTTAACTTAAAATTTAATCAAAAAAATTATGCAACCAGTTTCGTTACGAATTCAACACAAAAGAAATACTATACGTCACATACCTCATAAAGAGCATCTCATAAAATTTGAAACATTACAATGTTAGCGCAAAACGTAAGCATTAGTCTGATCACGTCACAAATTTCAAGTAGTTGAAATACAGTACATACTCAATTCATACAAAAGCAAGCAAAATAGTGTAGACAACTTCAAGCGGTTGAAATGTGTGTATGTATGTATTTATTAACACTGCAATTGGGTATACACCCGGTGGAAGTGATATATAATATACAGTAATTACCATTACAATAATACAATAAGTACAGCACTAATTAAAAAAATAAAATAAAATAATATAAACGTAAATTTATTTCTAACTATAAATAAGTAGATGCAATAAACCTAGGACTATAAATAAAAATATTCTATAATAACGCCTACAATAAGCAAAAGTAAATCTAACTTATAAGTACTTCTGTTTCACCCAACTATTACCAATTTAAGTAATTACATATCACCTTAATTAATTACATACCAACTTAAATTATTTACATATCATCTTAATTACACATCAACTTAATTAATTACATATCAACTCAATTAATTACATGACACAACTTAAATTATTACACTGCACCTCCAATTACATTTTCAGTCTAATCTTCTCAACCTTTTCTTAAATGTATTGATTTTAAGAGGACCACCCTGAAAGATTGCCGCAGGTAAGCTGTTCCAGTCTACTATTGTGCGGTTAACAAAGGAAAATTTTGCCACGTCCGTTCTTTGTTTTCTACACTTAAACTTCCTAATATGATCAGCCCTTCCTAAGTATGATGGTGTTGCTAATCTAGCATTGATGTCGGTCCATGCTTTGTCCCCCATTTGTGCCTTAAACAATGCGGTGAGTCTGGTTTTTCGTCGCCTTGATTTGAGAGATATCCACCCTAAGTCTTTTACTATCTCTTCACAATGTCCCTTTCCCATTTTAACATATTTTGCTGCCTTGCGTTGGACCTTTTCTATTGAATCGATTTGGTATTTGGCAAGTAGTAAAAATATGACATATTTAAGCATAAAAATTTCGAAAAGAAGACTGAAATCACAGCTCAAGCATGTGTAACACACGATGTTACTTAAGTGATTCAGTCACATCAAAAATCAAGTGTCTGAAATTTCATCAAAAAATCAAACAAAACAGTTTCATCAAATAAACCCAAACATGTGAAACTTTAGGCCTACCACGTGCTTAAGTAATGAGATCCCATTAAATCACAACAAATTTAATTATAAGGCCAAATGGAACAGTTACGATCAGAAAATTGAAGCAATACATATTTCAAGACACACTCAGACAAGCTGAAATAAACTGCATACTTAAGGACAGACGCTTGTAAGTTTTTATATTTTTTTATGCTCGACCATGCCGAAATGTACTCATTATACACCTGGTAGCAGTCGTTTAATGGACCGTATTAAAGTACACCTATTCGTTAAAGTTCAGTTCTTCAACCAATCAGAATACGCCATTGTAGCAATATGAAAGCGCAAATATCGATTATTCTCGGATATGCAATCGAAAGACAACTAGCGAAACGTCACGGAGGTTGGAAATCCAATACTGTCGCAGAAGGTTATGTTCTGTTACTATAATAATTAGCGTTAATTGTAAGTAATATTCAAATAAATCCAATTTGTCATCTCGTTTTTCAATGTCGAATTCAATTTCAAGGTTATATCAAGATTAATGTTTATATTACTCTCTAGATTATATGAAGGTCGTCGACTTTGTTTCTCGGAAAAAATCAATACTTTCGCGTCTGCGCACACCTCACAATTTATGAGGTAGGCTATTGCACAAGGTCAGTTCCGTTCCTCACTCACATAACAATAACAAGAATACTTATGAATAATTTCAAGTTAGAAATATGGTCCAGCATAAAAAGTCGTATGAAACTTGCCTGTAATGGTAATTAAGACGCTCGTATGAAAATTATGAAACTCGCTTGCACTCGTTTCATAAACATACTTGCGTCTTAATTACTACCATTATAGGTTCCTTGCATAATGTACTATTTTAATTGGGCCAAATTTAACAAATTTTTACATCATAGTTATGCTAACCAGTAATAAATAGTAATATTCTGCGAAATTTAAAAATAATTGAGTAATTCCTTCAAGAGATATAATTGTTTTAATATATTATGTAATCTTTTCACTAGGCCATACTTTTTATACCTTAACTACCATTCAACTCTGTGTAATTTTCCATATATGGGAGAACTAGACTGTGCATTAGATTTACATAATATGTGTAGTTATTGCCAAAGTGTTATATATATTTTTAATCTTTTTTGTTTCTGGACTTGACAAGGTTTTAAGACCTTAAGACCCTGGTTATCTTAAGAAATTTTATGGTCTTGACAGTGATCTAGGCCTACGCCGTATTGTATTTTCCCTGGATTAAAAGTAAAATAGAGCATTGCATCGACAACTGCCGGTTAGCAATGTATCAATTTTAACACCAACGTATATCGATAATAACATTCACTCCATTCAACCAATCGGGAGGCCGGTCTCAATAATACATCTGTTCCATAAATACTGTATTTCCCTGTATGAATTCACACTTCAGTGGGTAACAATCCTCAATAGCAAGCGAATGAGCAGTGACGTTTGAAACAGACATGAAAGACACGTTTCGATTCACAACTAAAATCTAGGTTTTAAATAGAAACAAAAGACGCGCTTCGGTTGTTAAGAGAAGTTAGCGGCAGCGGAATTATAATTTGACGTCTGAAACAGATACAAAAGGCGCGCTTCGGTTGATGAAACTCATCATCGCGGGAATAATAAATGGTGTTGAAAACACACAAGATGCGCTTGAGCTCATGACAAAGCTCCACAGCACCGGGACGATAAGTGGCTTTGTTCAAACACGAAAGACACGCTTCAGTTGATAAGAAAACTCGGCAGTAAGGAAATGAAACGGAGTCAATAGACGAGCCATAGTTGATTAAAAATCTCCGCAGTATCGGGATCATAAATGGCGTTTCGGCCAAAACGAAAGACGCGCTTGAATTGGTAATAAAGCTGAGCAGCCGGTGGATGTAAAGTGATGTCTGAAACAGACGTAAAAGACGCAATTCTGTTGTTAACAGAACTTAGTAGTATGCATGAAGACATTTGAAGTAGAGGGAGAGATCGCTTCAGTTGATAACAGAACTTATTGGTATATATAATAACGTTACAAATATATTTTTTTGTATAAAATATTACCTTGTAATGAAAAAATAAATTACTTCTAAAAATATCTATATTAAATAAATTTTACAAGAGAAAGAGTTCATCCAAAGGGCTGGAACCGGGAAGAGTACCCAAAACGCTCATTGCATTTCCGCGTTGACTTGCAATACTTAAGCGTTGACGGAAATAAGTAGTGCAACGACGATCACCGGTAATGGAGATCAAAATTTGGCCTATTTGAGATACTAAGGAGCGAAGAAGGTCTCCACAGCAAAGGGGACGAAGATATAATTGTCTAAAAGATCAGCATATTTATTGACTTTCTTCTTCACGGCTAATTCAGCAGCAGATGCTGCGCGTCTGGAGGTATTCGGCAAGTGAGATGGAGCTAGAGTGTCAACGCAAGTGGAGTCCCAAATTAAAGATTTTCCTCTAGACCATGGAATTAAGATGAGACCATCGGGTCGTTTACCATCCGCGCGACTAATACCTGGTGGTTCCAAAAGAAACGGGATGCCACAAGAAGTCAGAGATCTTTTAATGATATCATTGAGTGATGTATCTATCTCTGGGAATGCGACCCTTGTTCCTCGCACAGCTGAATGCATGATGACCATATCAGCAATTCCTCCGCAAATACATTGGTGTGGCTGGCAGAGTTTACACCCAAGGCGTAAAGCCATTGCGATTTTAAAGGGTGTACTGTCTATTAGAGTGCCGATGTGAGGAGAAGGTAATGCGTGTAACCAAGCTCCAGACTCACTCTCTTGAAGGGCTAGGAGACGTGCAATGTCTTCTTCGGATTTTAAAGAAGAAAGGAGTTTATCTAATTTTTTTTTGGGAAAAGATAACGTCCCACTGCTTTTGAAATATACAGAAAGTGCGTCTCAGTTGACAACACAATTTAGTAATATGTATGATAAAGTTTCAAGAAGGTAGAAGACGCGTTTCAGTTGATAACAGAACTTAGTGATATGTATGAAAACATTTGAAGTAGAGAGACAGCGCACTTCAGTTGATAGCAGAATTTAGTAGTACGTATGAAAACATTTGAAGTAGAGAGAGCGCGCTTCAGTTGATAACACAACTTATTGCTATATATGATAACGTTTGAAATAGAAGGTGCGTTTCAATTGATAACACAACTTAGTAATATATATGATAAAGTTTCAAGTCCACACCTGTGGAGTAACGGTTAGTGCGTATGGCCGCGAAGACAGGTGGCCCGGGTTCGATTCCCGGTCGGGGAAAGTTACCTGGTTGAGATTTTTTTCCGGGGTTTTCCCTCAACCTAATACGAGCAAATGCTGGTTAACTTTCGGTGTTGGACCCCGGACTCATTTCACCGGCATTATCGTCTTCATCTCATTCAGACGCTAAATTACCTAAGCTGTTGATAAAGCGTCGTAAAATAACCCACCAAAAAAGTTTCAAGAAGGTGGAAGACGCGTTTCAGTTGATAACATAACTTAGTGATATGTATGAAAACATTTGAAGTAGAGAGACAGCGCACTTCAGTTGATAGCAGAACTTAGTAGTACCACAGTCTAATAGATACAGTCACGCAACTCATACGTATAAAATATGCCAACATTTGACAGCTGGCGCGACAGTAGCCCTCTAGCGGCAGGCAAGTTAAAAGTGTGCACACGACATATGATAACACATTAGAAAACGGGTTTTGCGTAATTTATTTTATATTTTTATGCTATACAATAAGTGTATATGGTTCTAATTAATTCTACTTTAGAATCCTGGAAGAATTTCACACGCAGTTAATCTACAAGTTTTAGAAGCTGGATATAAACGTAATTCTTTCTGCTCCTTACAACTGAATTATGGCCCTGATCACGTATCATGGTTTGAAATAATATAATTGTTCGTGCGTGGTCGGTTAATTCAATTCATTCCTAAATATATTTATGAATCATTGGAACTTTGTATTTCCTGTGAGAAGAGTCAAAATTAGTAGCTTCAAAATTGTAGGGCATATCTCGTAGGGTACATCGCGTGGTGAACTCCTCTCCCTATTTCCTCAGAAATTAACGATTTTGCATACCGTAAATTGGGGTAAACTCGGCCGCTGAGGTAAACTTGAAAATAAAGAAAAGGGGAGGATTTAAACATTATTATGAAGTTCATTATTTTTCCATTTCTTAAGAACCGGTATTTCCTTTATTATTTTGAGTCACAAATAGTGCTGATGTTAGGCCTATGGTTTAAATTTTTATGGCAAGTTTACCGCATTTTACATTACATTTCCAGTTTTCACACATAATGCCTAATTTTAACTTATCCTACCTATATAATACCTAATTTACATGCACTTACTGTTAATATGACGTAGGTGAGAACAAATAAATGAACATACAATTTTGTTGAAAAAATTGTAACTTCAATTAACTCAGAAAATGTAGGCTTAATTTTATTTTCAGAGCAGAAGTGGTGTAAGTCAAAAGTGGGTAATGAGGGGTTAAAGTAAACATTCTGTAAAATACAGCGCAAAGTGGCAGTTAATATTGAATGTATTTAAACTATTAATAGTCAGTGAATAGCACGAAGGATATATTAATTGCTACTTTGCGCTGTATTTTACAGAATTTTTACTTTAAATCTCATTACCTAATTTTGACTTATACCACTTCTGCTCTGAACGGCTCAAATAATCACTGGGAATGTAAAATCAACACCAATAACAGTCATGCAAATTATTACAGAAAAGATTGCTTTTTATATTAAATTTAAAAAGGCTCTTTTATTTCTTGAGAACTTAATACGTCTGCCACATGAATCTACACCAACACATCAGAAATTTATCGACACAGTCTGGATTTATTCAAGAAGTGAATATTTTGCAAAAGGATTACTATACTCCATGAATTCTTGCAAAATTAACACCATGATACCTACTTGAATGCTATATAACATTCTTGAAAAATATAAAGAAAAAAACACGAATACAAAAAGTATGGAATTACTTGCATTAAAAACTGTAGATACATTATCCAAAATCGGAATGGTTACACATTTACACATGATCTCTGAAAACAATAATATACTGTAACAGGTATTTACTTTGTTTTTATTTAAACTCTCCTTGCTGACATACAAATAGGTAACCGATAACTAATAAATGTTTTATAGAACACAATACGTAGGCTACCTACAACGTGGATTATAGATTATGACTGAGTTATGATTTTCTCTTGGTCTTTAGGGAATCTGAAGAACGACAAATTCGGAGATTTAAACTTGTTGTTACTGCAATTTTAGTCATTGCACACATTGCCTTTATTCCGACGCATGATTAAAACGTTATTATAACATCTCGCATCCCTTTGAAGCACGTGCTGGCTGTATCAACCCTATGAGCAGTGCCTTGCCTGCCGCTTGGGCGCTAGTGTCGCGAATGTTGGCAAAAAAAGTGTTGAAGTTGCGCGACTGTATATATTAGACTGTGGTAGTACTGTCTGAGTGCCAGCTCTGAAAGCGCGCCGTAAGAGGTAGTGGGGAGCGGGAGGAAGTGACTCTGCAAGTTTAGTATACAGCCTTCGGGGTCCCACTGCGCATTCCTGCCGCCCAGACAGTAGGCCTATGTGTGAAAAAATCTGAAGTAGACAGACAGTGAGTTTCAGTTGATAACTTAGTAATAAGAAGAAAATAACATCTTCCTCGTCGGACGACATGGAATCTGAAATTGGTGAAAAGATGAAGACGATGATAATCACTCCAAATTTCCTAATCAATAAACATATTACAAAACTAGCCGTACCCGTGCGCTCCGCTGCACCCGTTAGAAATAAATATAAAGTAATTACATAATTAAAATAGGACGTTTGATCCAGTGAACATTCGTGTTTGATAGAAGGATAAATCGTTTAATATGCTACTTAATTTAAATTGGATCCAAATAATTAAAATGCGATCATTTTGGTCCAGAAAGCACTCATTTGGTGCAATGACAATTCCTTTAACATGTTTCTTAATTGTTATTACATGCAACCATAGTTTAATGAATATTGACATCATTTAGATTTAATATGTATACTTTATTTTACTTGCTATATGTTTCCATTGAATTACGGTAATAACTTAATTTTAACCCTTGTTGTTTTCTACGTATTCAGTAAATGGCGCTTTGCCCACTATGGTTCTGAACTCTACAAATAACTTAAATTAAATTATATTATATTATATTATAATATATAGTATTAAATTATATTATATTACATTACATTATTATATCAGAAGTTACTGTAATAACATTATAGTATTATGTCCATCTAGAGAAACTCCACTTTCCAATGGTGAAATAATAATTAATTATACAAATCGGTTAATTTAGCTTCCGATATTACTTCATACAAACACAGAAACATTCTCTGTAGGCTATCTTTCATAGATTTCGATTGTTGTTGTTAAAGGCCCCTTATAGACCAAGTCATTTGTTTTTTATTTCGTTACAAGGCCTTAGATGGCAGTTATTTTAATTTTAAAACTCATTTCTCATTAAATATCAGTCCTATCAAAATTTTTCAAAGAATAAAACTTATCACAAATGATTTTTAAAGAAACTTTTGATATGTAACATTTTTCACAAAAATCAATAATACGCAAGATATTTCGATTTATTTAATTCAGGTCCCCTTATAACCCCCGTTTTAAATAATGTATTTTGAGTGCCATATAGCCTAAAATCTAAGTTACAACGAACTTAATTTATATTCCAATTTTCATCGAAATCCGTTCAGCCATTATCGCGTGAAAAGGTAACAAACATACAGTCAGACAGACATACAAACAAAAATTTCAAAAAAGCTATTTTCGGTTTCAGGGTGGTTAATTATATATGTTAGGACCAATTATTTTTGGAAAATCGAAAATTACTAGAAAAATTTCGGCTACAGATTTATTATTAGTACTAGCCGTACCCGTGCGCTCCGCTGCACCCGTTAGAAATAAATATAAAGTAATTACATAATTAAAATAGGACATTTGATCCAGGGAACATTCGTGTTTGATAGAAGGATAAATCGTTTAATATGTTACTTAATTTAAATTGTATTTAAAATATTAAAATGCAATCATTTTGATCCAGAGACCACTCATTTGGTGCAATGACAATTCCTTTAACATGTTTCTTAATTGTTATTACTAATTATTTTTGAAAAAGCGAAAATTAACAGAAAAATTTTGGCTATAGATTTATTATTATGTTTATATTATATTATATTATATTATATTATATTATATTATATTATATTATATTATATTATATTATATTATATTATATTATGAAAAAGTGTGTTGATAACGGATGTACTCGAATTAGAAAGTTTTTAATTTGTTGTGGGAGCTCTTGAATCTCAGGAGGAACAACTTTTACAACAGCGCAACATAATCTGCTTGGCTCATTACCCAATTTTTGTGCATTCCATTTATTGCATATGTATTTTATGTATTTTAACACGATTCAATTGAGCATAGTTAAAATTTGAATTATAAAATAATGGATTGCTAAGCTAACTACTATTACTGCATACTAAATCAATACACTCTCGTTGTTCGTTAATTCTCTGAGATAAAAATGAATATGTTCATAAACATTATTATAAGAAATACAGGAAATGAATATACAGAATAACCTATCAAGTTTTCTGTGCATAAGAAGCTATTTTAATCTTACCTGTCCTCAATTCACTCACAAGTTACTGTAATAACATTATAGCATTATGTCCATCCAGAGAAACTACACTTTCCAATGATGAAATAATAATTATACAAATCGGTTAATTCAGCTTCCCATATTACTTCATACAAACACAGAAACATTGTCTGTAGGCTATGTTTCATAGTTTTCGATTGTTGTGTCCAAGGCCCCTTATAGACGAAGTCATTTGTTTTTTATTTCAATACACCGCCTTAGATGACAGTTATTTTAATTTTAAAACTCATTTATCTCATTAAATATCAGTCCTATCAAAATTTTGTAAAGAATAAAACTTATCTGAAATCAGTTTTAAAGACACTTTTGTTATGTAACATATTTCACAAAAATCAATAATACGCGAGATATTTCGATTTATTTAATTCAGGCCCCCTTATAACCCCCTTTTAAATAAAGTATTTTGAATGCCATATAGCCTAAAATCTAAGTTACAACGAACTTAATTTATATTCCAATTTTCATCGAAATCGGTTCAGCCATTATCGCGTGAAAAGGTAACAAACATACAGACAGACATACAAACAAAAATTTCAAAAAAGCGATTTTCGGTTTCAGGGTGGTTAATTATATATATGTTAGGACCAATCTAAATCTAAAATTACCAGAAAAATTTCGGCTACAGATTTATTATTAGTATAGATAGATGTTAACTGTAGGTAATAAAAAACAAATAACTTTCGTTCTAGGAACCGACCATACATCTCGCGAATAATAGTGAAGATTGGATCAAAATAAAGACATCGTTCAACCGATGATAAACTCAATAGCACAGAAAGGCTACGTGACGTTTGAAACTATACCGTAGTACGTGGACTTTCGTCTTTGCGTATCGTTGGCAATAGCATGCTGTATGTATGCAGATGTCATAAATGCTGATGTAACCGTGAACTGGATCCGAATGAAATTTGGTGCTGACGTTGCTTGACGGAGCCTCTGAGCTCAAGAGCGACCCCGCCCGGACAAGACGATGGGAGATCCCGCCCTGCAGGGGTGTCCAGACATGTATTCCAAGTTTCCATAGCCACGCCTTTTTCATTCTTTTCTGATTATGTGGTTTATATACTAAGGTTGGATAAAAAGTAATGGCAACAGTTCGATATTTCTGATATGACTTTATTCACAGGGGTACAACATTTACGTACCTTCTATATAGTCACCTCCCTTATTTATTACCTTTTGCCAAATGTTTGGAAGGCGTCGTACACCATCAGCGCATCCATCTTTGTTCATGTTCCGTATTGACCGCCCTAAAGCACGGATAAGTTCATCTCTGGTATTGTACCGGGTCCCTCGCAGTGGTCCTTTCACTTTAGTGAAGAGATCGTAATCGCATGGATCATATCGGGTGAGTACGGTGGATGTTCCAGTAGTCCCCGTTTTTCGTCTGCCTTGGAGGTACAGCGTGGTACAGTATTACCCCATCAATGTCATATGCCACAATGAACGTCACTTTCACATCCCTGCCTTCCCCGAAAACGTTTTAACCCATCGTGCCACTGTGCGATATGGCAACGCTGCATCGGCATATGCTTCATGCAGTCCCAGAAAACATTTTTGTGCACTACGACCTCGTGTCACTTCAATTTTGATCAAGGAACGTTGCTCTAGTTTTGTAAACGTGGTCTTAGGGCGCTCGCACTATCCCTATGAAAGTGAACGTTCTACACACTGCAGTAGTTTGACAGAGTACTGTCGCCGCTAGCTGCACTAACTCATCTAACAGTCCTTATTCATGTCCACACAGCTGGCAACTCTCGAACGCACCATCGTCACGTGACAGCAGTGTTGTCATTACTTTTTATCCAACCTATGTAGACTATGCAAGCAGCTAGTATCAATGGAATCTTGGACATAAATCTATACATGTAATTGACTATAAACAACCAACAAACTCATGATAAAAATATAATTATTAGGTTGGTGCATAATTCCGTAGCGATTTTTTCATAAGTTAGTTAAACACATCAGATACACATAAGAGAGAAGTTAATCAAGAATATATTTACACCCAAAACTCCAATACACACTGGAACTTGAAAATAATAACTCCATAAATTTCCTAGACATCACCATAATAAAAGCTGACAACAAACACACCTTCAAAATATACAGAAAACCAACCACCACCACCACACATATACACAACACATGTAATCACCCCACACAACACAAACATGCTGTATTCAGGACAATGGTACACAGATTACTTAACATACCCATGAGCCAACAACACTACAATGAAGAAGTGAACACAATCAAATAAATAGCACAAGAAAATGGTTACAATCCAAACATAATAGCCAACATCATAAGGAAGACCAAATAAAAACTCAACAAACACAAAAACACACGAAACACAACACAAATGCAAGAACACATCACACTAACATACGAAAACAAAACCACACACAAGATCGCATCCTCATTCAGAAAACAGAAATACAACATAGCATACAGAACAGAAAACACACTACAAAGACACCTCAACACACAAACAACTAATTACAAATTCAACGTCGCAAATTACTAGCGCAATAATTAATAATAGATCCCTATTAGAAACAACAACAACCAAATTTCTTGGCTTAAAAATCGATAATGTGTTAAATTGGAAAAATCATTATATTAAAGAAATTACCCCCAAACTAAATTCAGTTTGTTTTGCTATTAGATCTAAGCAAAAGATAGTAAATATCAATACCTTAAAAACAATATACTTTGCATACTTCCACTCGGTAATGAGTTTTAGAATAATATTCTGGGGAAATTCCACAGATAGTAACAATATATTTCTATTACAAAAAGAGTAATTAGAATAATATTAGGTGCCAAATCTAGGGAATCGTGTAGGACTATTTTAAAAAAACTACAAATAATGCCCATGGCTTATCAGTATATCTTTTCATTAATAATCTTCCTCGTATGTAATCGTGAAAACTTTGTAACTAATTCAACAGTTCATAGCATAAATACACGTCAAAAAAATGACTTTCATACTCCATCGGCAAGTCTATCGTGCTATCAAAAAGGAGTGCATTATATGGCATTAAAATTTTTTAATAGCCTCCCTATCGATATAAAAAATGAAACTCAAAACATGAAATTATTTAGGGCCAAATTAAAGAAGTACCTAATTTCTCACGCCTTCTATTCTGTAGGTGAATTCATGACATTCAATAACACTTCATGAAATTGATACTAAAACTATGTGTTGTACTAGTAGACTATATCGTAAATCTCGTCTGTATATATTTCATCTAGACTGTGACTATAAATTAAGACTTTATAACAGTATTAAGTTTTTTGACTTGTTCCATATTCTAGCTGTAAAGCAATGTATGAATACCATGGAATGTTAATAAATACAATACAATACAATACAACCACACAGGCGTTTACAAACTCTCATGCAATAGTTGCGACAGTTTCTACATTGGACAGACAGGCAGATCATTGCAAACTCGATACAAAGAACACATTAAAGCAATAACCAGAGGACACAATACATCTACATATGCCGAACACATAACTAATGCTAACCACACATACAATAACATAAATACAGACATGGAAATCCTATACATACAACCCAAAAACTTAACACACTAGAACAATATGAAATATACAGACACACTAAAACACACCCTGATCAAATTCTCAACACACAGATCAATTTCAGAACACACACACTATTTGACACAATTCTTCATCACACGAACGCACCCACACAACAGGCAGCGAAGTTAAGATAGCGCCGAGATCTAGTAGGCTCTGAGGATGATGTCGAATAGCACCGAAACAGCTGTAAGCCGCACACGCTTATACAATTAACACGAGTAAGATCGCCATTTAATCAATTATTAATATATTCTCCTTCACTATTTATAACAATCTGCCAACGCTGGAGTAGTTTTTGATTCCACGCTTGTAGAAATCTCCGGGTTTTGAGTTAAAAGAAGTCGTCAATCCATGTAGGGAGCGCATTCTCATCGGAAAGGAAGTTCCTTGAAGCAGGATTTAAGCTAGAAAATAAAGAATTGTCGCAAAAATGCACAAGTGAAAAATTGTATTTGTGCAAATTGCAAAATGCTTGTGCAGTATTATAAATAATTGTGCAGAAAGATAACATTAAATAAACCATGTAAAGACAAAAAGTTTCTTGGAGTATTATTATATTCAATCCATCTTATCGTAATCTAGATATACTTATGTATGTTTAGAATAAATTACTGCTGAATTTAAATTACATTAAAACACGTTATTTTATGGGCACTCTAAACATTGAAATTTTCACTTCAAGATCTATTCTTGGCAGAGTGCTAACTCTTTTTACTGAAAGGCGGTTTCTAATTCCAATTTTTACAAGATTCAAGCAACTAAATCCTCGCTCACAATTTACATTATGCGATGGAATTATATAAATCAGTTAGAAGAAATTGTTTACTTAACTTAAATGGCACACAACTCTTTGAAATCAATTCCTGAACATCTATTGTTGAATAACTTTTTGGACATTGTCTATGCCATTAACATTTCTTTAAATTCAGATTAGTTCAAACACATCTCTGATTTAATTTTTTCCATTTCCATCTTCGTTTCTGAAGTCCAATGTGGTTGTCGCATTTTTGCACATTTACATTCAAAGTTTGTTGCATTTTTACAAGTCGAGTAGCAAAATGCGACTGTAACTTAAACCGTGCCTTGAAAGTTGTAGGATAGAGAGCGGAAAAGGTGAAAATCTGAGGGCGCAAGATCAAATGAATAATGTAGGTGCGGAATGGTTTCCCAACCCAACTCCTGGATAGTGTTTTGTGTCAGGTTAGCAGAGTGCGGACGGGCGTTATCGTGGAGTAGCATTACTTCACGCAGTCTTGTTGGTCATTTTTCTTGGATTGCGTGTGGAAGACGTCTCAGTTGGTGGCAATAAATGTCGGCAGTGATGGTTACACCTCGGGGAAGCAATTCGTAGTACAGCACACCCTTGCAGTTCCACCAGATGCATAACATCTTTTGTACGGGGAGTTGCTTTTTTGTTCGGGCTCAACCATTCCTTTCTTTTCTTTATATTAGCATAAAGACACCATTTCTCGTCATCAGTAATTATATTGGATAGGAATGTTCGATGTTGTTCACGAGCCAATCGATGACGAGCAAGCAAAGATGCACATATGGCGACCCGCTGATTTTTCTGGTTTTGGCTTAGAGCATCCAGTATCCAGGTTGGAGGTTAAAATGTTCATTTCAGTACGTCCGCAAACCGAAATGTCCACTAGCAAAATGTCCACTTGTATAAACGTCCTAGAATTAAATGTCCACTTGTTTTAATGTCCTATATATGAGATCATAATTTTTAATGTACAAACATTCACACAAATCTCCAATTTATAATGAGTTTTTTATGTAAAATGTTCTATGTGAGATCATAATTTTTATGTATGTATAAACACACAGAAATCTCCAATTTACATAAATATTTTTATTCCATCTCTTGATCTTCACCTTCTTCTTCTGGCTGTCCATGCATTTTTAAGTAATAAGATATTGCACGAAGGTAGCGTTTTATATCATTCCTGTCTTTGTATTCATGATATCTCCTGCCGTTTGCACCTATCCGTTGTTGGTTTCTTTCGTAGCCTATGTTTATTAACTGGAGGCCTAATATTTCGATGACCTACTCGAATTTGATGTATCAGAGTTTCGATCTCATGTTGTTCATCTTTGATATTTTGAATTAACCTCCAAACACTCGCATGATGAGCAGCGACCACCTTCTAAAATTTACTATGAAATGCTTCCACTGCATTGTTTGTTCGTTGGTGTCCTTGAAGAGTCAGCATATACATGTTTTGGACATTTTTTATACTGGACATTTTGGTGTGGACATTTTTTAGTGGACTTTTTCCCTTGGATATTTTGCTCTGGACATTTTTGTTTGTGGCCATTTTTCCTCTGGTCATTTTGAAGTGGGCAATGTAACCTGGAAGCGGTATCCATACACCTGATTTTTTAACCTTGCCCATTGAATGCAAGTCTCGCACGAAGGTGGAATAGTCACAGTTCATCACATTTGCCAGTTCTTGAGCACACTGACGTGGACCATTTTGGATTAATGTGTTCAAACGGTCTTCCTGAACGTGGAGTGTCACTAATGACAAAACGATCTCTTTAAAACGACAAAACCATTTTCTTGCCATGCTCTCTCCGATAGCATTGTCCCCATACACGCCTCCGCTGCTTTTGCCCCTCTATTGAACTCAAAAAGAAGAATATGTCGGAAATGTTTCACTTGACACTCCATTTTCTAGCGTCCACGGCTCCACTCACTATCTGCAAAAATGAAAACTTCAATATGTAAACTCAAGCACAACAATTGAACTTAACATAAAAAATGGCAATCGATAAATAAGCACATAACAACCGGAGTACCAAGACGCAAAACAAAAACGCTACGAACTTATGCACTAACCCAAATGAACCAATATTTCACCCACTTGAAACAGAAAATAGTTCTTTGTAAATTACGCTCTCATAAAATCTCTGCTGTCTTTTAAAATAGGGGCCTGTACTTTTGGATAAATTGGAGCAAATCTGGCCCAGTTGTCACAAACCTACTGACCTGCCAGTATTTAAATATGAAATAAATTTAACTGTAACAAATCAATAAGTTTATAATAATATTCTTAACACTAAAAAATGTCTAAAATATTTCAGGACTAAATCCGATCTCCATAAATATCCAACTGAACTAAATTATCGTTTGATTGAGCCTTATGTTAGACTAACCAAGTCAAAGAGATCATTATAATAATAACTTAATAAATTTCCTCAAGAAATGCACACTTTAAATTTTGATGTACAGTCTTAGAAAAAATTATGGCGAACAGATATTTTCAGTTCCTGAGGTCCGCAGAAGATGCCCCTTTTTCTATTAACAGCTTCCTTTGCCATAGCTATTCTCCTTTTGACCTCCTGGCTTCACCCATGTTACTGCTTATAGTACACCCTAAGTATTTGAAGCTGTCCACTTGCTCTAGTGCCTCATTTAGAATTCGCAAGTTTACCTTCTTGATATTTCTTCCAACACCCATGGTCTTCGCCTTGTTTGCATTTATCTTCATTCTAAGCCACCGGCGTGGCTCAGTCGGTTAAGGCGCTTGCCTTCCAGTCTGGAGTTGCGTTTGGGCGCGGGTTCGATCCCAGTTTGGGCTGATTATCTAGTTGGGGTTTTTCCAAGGTTTTCCCCAACCGTAAGGTGAATGCCAGGTAATATACGGCGAATCCTCGGCCTCATCTGGCCAAATACCATCTCTCTATCACAAATCTCATCGACGCTAAATAACCTCGTAGTTGATACAGCATCGTTAAATAACCAACTAAAAAAATCTTCATTCTTTGCTGCTCACAGCTGTCATTTAGCTCCAGTAGCATATATTTTAGTATCGTCTCCTCTTCTAATAACAATGCCATTTCATCAGCAGATCCTATGCACTTTATTCTTATTCCTCCTACTATCACTCCTCCCATGTTCTGAAAACAGTACTTTACTAAATCCTCCAAGTAGATGTTGAACAGAGTAGGTGATAAAGAACATCCTTTACGTACTTTTCTCCCTATTTCACTTCCTTCAGACATTTCTTCTCCTATCCTGACTTTTACAAGCTGTTTCATATAAAGATTAATTATTAAACTGTCTTCTCTCTAAGTGAGACTAGTGACCAACAGGCTTGGAGCTCACATATTTAGTTTTGTACAGCCCCCAACCCCTTGCAAGGACGCGTTTTGCGTACCTTTTAAATTTGTCCTCCTCTTCTCTCTTTCCAACCCACTCCAATTTTCTTTAGAATCCCCATCAGTTTATTCCAATCCACTCTGTCAAATGCCTTTTTTAGGTCCGAAAATACTACATACACTTCTTCATTCTTCTTTAGGTATCTTTATTGCTATTGTTCTTGTTGCTGTATTATTCGCTTATTGTTATTATCCTTAGTGTTGTAATAGTAATATGCTTTACAAGAGCGGTATGTTGAAGTTTTCATGTTCCAGGAAAAGTTTGAAAAGCGAAACGTAGTTGAGCTTTTTTAATTTCCGAGAATTGAAAGAAAACATACCGCTCGTGTATCGTACATTATTTTGTGCGAAGATCGTTTATTACATACCTGAAAGAGGAATTTCTAATTAGTTGCAATGAAATCTCCATTTTGGTTTCTGTTCAATGACGGCAAATTTGAAAAACAAAAATATCTATCTTCAACATTGTTGCTTTAAATGTTTTCTGTGTTTACTATACTCCAGCAGGCTGTGATATAGGCCTACTTCTGTCTTTTTATTCCCCCAGTCTATGATGAGTCTGGAATCTTGTTGATTTTTTCACGGCTTCCTTAATGTTACTTGCATCACGAATGCAGTAACTTTAGTGGAGTCGTAGAGTTTACTTAATTTTTGCAAATATTTAAAAACAATAATTAACAGTGCAATTTAGGTGAAATTGCAGTGGTAAGTTTCCAATTTATAATTATTACTATATTGAACGTCTCTAAAAATAATATGTTAAAAGCCTAAAGCAGTAAAATCAATATGTCACTTATGCGGTAAGAAGAGGGAAATTGTTATGTGTGTTAGGTTTGGAATACTGACTGTGGAATTTTAGACTTTCCGCGTATTGGTTTTGTGCGGAAACCAAGCAAATACGCACGATCTCGCACAATAGTAATATGCGTAACAAGAGCGGTATGTTGATGTATTCATGATCGAGGAAAAGATTGAAAAAGCGAAAAGTAGTTGAGCTTTTTTAATTTCCGAGAAGATAAAACAAACATACCGCTCGTGTATCGTACATTATTTTGTGCGAAGATCGTTTATTACATACATGAAAGAGGAATGTCTAATTAGTTGCAATGAAATCTCAATCTTGGTTTCTGTTCAATGACGGCAACTTTTAAAAACTAAAATATCTATCTTCAACATTGTTGCTATAAAATGTTTTCTGTGTTTACTATATTCCAGCAGGCCGTGATATACGTCTGTCTTTTTTTTCCCCCCCAGTCCATAAATGCGAACTTAAAACAAACGGTAGGGTTATGTAATGATTTATTTTTCATTTTAATACTTACAAATGGCTTTTAAGGAACCCGAAGGTTCATTGCCGCCCTCACATAAGCCCGCCATCGGTCCCTATCCTGTGCAAGATTAATCCAGTCTCTATCATCATATCCCACCTCCCTCAAATCCATTTTAATATTATCCTCCCATCTACGTCTCGGCCTCCCTAAAGGTTTTTTTCCCAACTAACACTCTATATGCATTTCTGAATTCGCCCATACGTGCTACATGCCCTGCCCATTCAAACGTCTGGATTTAATGTTCCTAATTATGTCAGGTGAAGAATACAATGCGTGCAGTTCTGTGTTGTGTAACTTTCTCCATTCTCCTGTAACTTCATCCCGCTTAGCCCCAAATATTTTTCTAAGAACCTTATTCTCAAACACCCTTAACCTATGTTCCTCTCTCAGAGTGAGAGTCCAAGTTTCACAACCATACAGAACAACCGGTGATATAACTGTTTTATAAATTCTAACTTTCAGACTTTTAGACAACAGATTGGATGATAAGAGCTTCTCAACCGAATAATAACACGCATATCCCATATTTATTCTGCGTTTAATTTCCTCCCGAGTGTCATTTATATTTGTTACTGTTGCTCCAAGATATTTGAATTTTTCCACCTCTTCGAAGGATAAATCTCCAATTTTTATATTTCCATTTCGTACAATATTCTCGTCACGAGACATAATCATATACTTCGTCTTTTCGGGATTTACTTGCAAACCTATCTCTTTACTTGCTTCAAGTAAAACTCCCGTGTTTTTCCTAATCGTTTGTGGATTTTCTCCTAACATATTCACGCCATCCGCATAGACAAGAAGCTGATGTAACCCGTTCAATTCCAAACCCTCTCTGTTATCCTGGACTTTCCTAATTGCATATACTAGAGCAAAGTTAAAAAGTAAAGGTGATAGCGCATCTCCTTGCTTTAGCCCACAGTGAATTGGAAACGCATCTGACAGAAACTGACCTATACGGACTCTGCTGTAAGTTTCACTGAGACACATTTTAATTAATCGAACTAGTTTCTTGGGAATACCAAATTCAATTTGAATATCATATAAAACTTCTCTCTTGACCGAGATTTTTATTATTCTTACTGTTGTAAAATTATGTAAATGTCTTTTATAATATTCGAGTATTATGTGACAATTTTCTTTGCTTCTCGCACTCATTTTTGAATGATATTTGTGGTTTTTATCCTACGGCCTTGTACAGCTCGTGTGGTCCCGTTGCAACTAGATTTTCAAGCGGCGCGGCGCTTATGCGTGCGTGAAGACGATAAATCTCGCTCCCATTCCTTCCAGTCTAGTCCCTTGCATGGTTGGGAGGACCGTGTGAAGACGACTACGTCATAATGGACAAATGAGAATGGTAGAACATAATCCGTGTCACCTACTGGCGTCTGTTTGCTCTTCACGGTTCCACGCTCTCTTTCTTAATCTTTCGCAGCTCAAGGGCTGGTTGGATATGAAACCCCAGCCAGCTATGTAACAGATGGAGCCCAAGTTGCTCTGTCGGTATTGAATGCTCGTATAATCTCGTCTTTCTAGTGTCGAAGTTGAAGTATGGCGTTCCTACCCACCGTATTAAAGTGTGTATGACAAGGACGGACTTTTTCATGAGGAGACGTGGTAACTAGGGCTAGGAAGTTCATGCTTTTGCCTAGTTTTTTTTTTAAGATTATTATTGATATGCTGCATAATTATCTGTAGTAATGTCACGAGAGGTCTGAGATTTCCCAGACATTTATTAAGACTATTTCGTGAATAAAATAAAAATGTAAATAATATATCCCTAAAATTCGATCACAAAAGTTAATAATTGAGCCGTCCAGAGCAAAAGTGGTGTAAGTCAAAATTGGATAATGGGTTTAAAGTAAAAATTCTGTAAAATACAGCGCAAAGTATCAATTAATACGTCGTTCTTGCTATCCACTGACTATTAATAGTTTAAATGAATTGAATATTAACTGCTACTTTGCGCTGTATTTTACAGAATGTTTACTTCAACCCTCATTACCCATTCTTGACTTACACCACTTCTGCTCTGAACGGCTCAATTGTATATTAACCAATACTTAACCTATTCAGACATTGTGAAGTTGAAATACTCGTAGATGAATATCGATTATTGCAATAAAGAAATTCGATGTTATTATTCAGTAATGCCAATTGTGAAAAGCGAAATACAGGTTTAACAATGTTAATTACATGTACTGCACTTTTCTCTTATTATTATAACATAAATACATTTTCATTATCTGCTGAAATCATTTGAACTGGTAATGGAAATTACGGGAAAACGTCTGAACGGATTTTAATGAATGACCCATCATTTTGAAGCTTGGTATCCATAGATTTTCAGAAAAATAGTAACTTTCAGTGAAGCGTTAGTTTTTCTACATCATTTTCCTATTTTCCAAAATCCATCTTTCGTCAGTTTTTAGAACTAATTGCATTTCAGAATAAAACAAAACACACACTACAATAAACAATAGACTATTACACGAAGGCCATGACCCACAGGATTGTTGACATAGAGTTCAGATGGCTCAGATTGTTTCGCATAATGCCAATATGTCGATCTTCATTTGTGTAATTTTTTGATAATGTATAAAAAATAATTAACAGGTCTGATTCTCTGGTCTGTAGTTTTCCGAGTACAGCTGTGTATTGGGTATTAAGAACTACAAAACTTAAGAATGTTTAATGACATTATTACCATTAAAAATGAAATATTATTATAGCTAATACAACACTTAATGGTATACTGATGATATGAAAGTGAAACCTTTTGGGGCTTTAAGTAAGTAGACGCAGAGAAAGAATATTTTATATTAGATCTTCATTTCTATAGTTTACTGAGTAACGGCTATATATATAACTGAAAACTATAAAACTTACGTGAGGTAACAACATTGTTATTAAACATGAAATACTTTTATAGTTATTAATCAAGTGGTGTGGGTCTTTTTTATATATTTACTGATATAGATATTTATATGTCTGATTCTCTAATTTTCCTTGGTAGTAATTGAGTCATGCTTCCTATTTTAGCTGCGTCTTTAAACTACATCAAAATTAATTTCATATATTTTTGGTTTAATCGATTAGATTTGTGATCGCTGCCAAGCATATTTTGTTGTAGGGAAAACAGCAGGCCATTTCACTTCTTGCTACCGTGATGAGTAAGTTTATTTCCCGCATCGAGCAACGAATGAAACATTGAAACTGCTAACGATTTGCGATGGAAAGTTTTATTTATGGCGCATATAAGATTCTACAACTCTGACATATAATTCGCCTCATTTTCCACATCTCAGCAATAGATTCCTCACAACAGCCTATATTACAGAAAATATACGGGATAACATTCATTGTTACACAAATTAATCCAGCAGTATTTGGTAGATCAGTATTGTCTGGAGGAAGCGCAAAAATTACAATTCTTAAGGAGAGACCAAAAGGTATTACTTACTGATAAAATAAGAGGCCTACAAGATTTCGTAGTCTCTTGATCACATCAGTAAGATTTCTTAGTGGGAAAAAGTGATTCTGCCCTCTACATTTCAAGGTAGTTCACGAAACACTATTCCAAGATGCTAAGGCTTTTGTTCAAAGCATGGCAAACGTTACATTTTCTTAACTTTCACCTACAATCCGCAATGGCTTGAAATAGCTACTGCATTACTCCCACACGAAAAACTCGCTGATCGTCCTGACATTGTTACTTGCGATTTCGCATTCAAACTCAAGAACTGAAGACGGATAGGTTCAAGGAAAAGGATTTGGCATAAAAAAAACATTCAGAGGGAGTATGTTTCACTATTATGGAAGCAAATAACTTTCAAAATGTCTGGTTTCCTTCACTGAAAATAAATCTGAACAATTTTTATTTGAACTTTTTATTTGCTGCACAAGCCACTAGTTTTATAATATAATTACAAGTAGCTTTATTAATACATTAATTAAATGAAGAATTGTTGAAAACGCAGTTATCAAATCTGAATGGAGGAGTGTAATTTTTTTCAGATAGTCTACAATGGACATGGAATTAGAAGATGAAGATGTCGATATGGAAGTGGGATGTCGCACTTTATTTACTACTTCATCGTTGCATTACACACTACACCGAGAACTAAGAACTGTGTAATATATGTGAAGACAGCTATATAGCAATGCTTATGTATTCACACTACAGCGAGACATACGTTGCTACACCATCTCTGTATAGATAATTAAAACACGAATTTCATTACGCCATACGCAAGGCAGTTTGATTAAAAACCTTGTATATAATACTGTACAAGGTCTTTGAGTTTGATATGCGCTGATGTTACATAAATTTGAACATCTGACTTTCTATTGATAATTGTTCAATTTCATTCACGTAATACAAATTTTATAGGCTACAATTAGGTTAGGTTACCTGTGGGAACGGGACCAATGTCAGGTATGCTTTATTTCGACCGTTACTCCGTGCTACAGGAAAGCATTTTCCATAGCTCGACAAACGCATTCTCGCTGTAGTGTATAACGGGACTAAAGCGGGACAAATATTCGCTGTTCACGAGTGCAGCCATTTTTTTTACAGCTGTACATATCAGCCAGAACTTCAATCAGAGGATTGAAAATATGTATTTACATTAAAAATTCAAAATATTTGATTTTACGTGAAATAAAACTTAAAGTATATGCTTAGGTGTACTTGTCCGAAACTTAAAACACAATTACGAGTTTTATTAAAAATATTTATTTATCTAAGAACCCTAGCCCTACTTATCACATCTTCAATACATGGTGATTTTAATGCTTTCAATAGTAGAAGAAAACATTTGTGTCAGTTTATTTCACATGCTTTTGTGGAGTTTTGTGCAACATTTCACTGGGATTGGAGAAAAACTGCGTTCATTAGAGCATTTTGAATGTTACAAAAAATGTTGAAAATTGGATAATCGAGAAAACACGTATCAAAGTACAGCATGTCTGTGATATATAGGCTACTATTTATATCTTTCCTTCCTATACAGGTCTACCACACACATTTTTCTCCTACGTAACAGTGCGAAATATGAACTGAATGGAAAGTGAAATTAGTTAGAATAAAGAACAAAGTATGTCAGAATCAGTGCTGCTCATCGGAGTGACTACTACCGCGGAAGAATCGGAGATTACGAATAAAGCTCTCCACCAGTGATCTCCGGTACTACCGTAGATGGAACAGGGGATATACGGAGGGATGCGGTGGTTCGGAGCGAAGCGACAGTTAGCTCAAGGACGACCGACGCGTATGGACTGACGGTAGTTGTAAGTGGCACAAAATCGAATATCCGTCGCATGGAAATTCTTTAATTTAGTTGAAGGTAATAATAAAGTCGCACATTGTAAACTTTGTCGGAGAATTTACTCTAAGGGTGGTGGAACTTAAAATTTGTTAGACCATTTGAAGCGATCGCACAATCGCGAACTTGATGAAAACAATTACGTAAAACATTTGATACGATTTATTTTTAAATTGTTTCAGTGCTATTGTTCCCAAAGGCTCACAGTCTATGAAAAAGTCTTGAAATTTCTCTAAAACGTCACTTTCGAGGCGATAAAAAACATATTAAATATTCACAAGACGACTTGAGTTATATTTTGCTGTTTAGACAACTTGAGTTATACATTACTGTTTAGATTAAAATATTCCTGAATGAAACTAAAGAAACATGTCGTAATAATATAATTACAATTATCCTTAAGTTGATATCCACTTATATTTTTATTACAGAGTGGCCCGTTTTAGAAGAGACAGTTCAAATGCTGACACATTTTAACACAATAATCACAATCCTGTCCGGTGAAGAATCTGAATAAATTATGTTGGACAGTAAACTTTATCCCATTGATAGCCCACGTTTCTTTTGTTTCATTCTGAAGCTACCTTGATATACGTGGTACAGTCATTAAGTTCTAATACTGAGCGCATAGTGGCGTTGTGGTGCACTATAGCGCATAGGTGGCGCCATGGTATGATACCTTGTCAGTTAGTCTCTCGACCCAACAAGAGACAGTTGAGTGTATGCACTGTAAGCAGAACTACGGTCTTTGTTGTGACGGTGATTTGAATGCGCGCGTCGGAACTCGAGTATGTTGCAGTTTGAGCAACGGGCAAACGTCACGTTCTGTCAGAAATTAGGCGAAACTGCTATAACCGATCATAACTGGAGACGAAACATGGTGTTTCCTTTACGATCCGCTACTGAAGCGACAATCCGCCACCTGGAAAACGCCATTATTTCCACGACAGAAAAATCCGCAACAAGACAGGTCAAAAGGCAAGGTGATGCTTTAACAGTTTTTTTTTTATTCAAATGGAATTGTTCACATAGAATTCATCCCACAAGGTGCAACTGTAGACAAGATCCTCTACAAAGAGATTCTTGGCCGTTTAAGCAATTCAATTCGTCGTAAGCGTCCTGAGCTTTGGCATAGGAAGAATTGGCTGTTGCTACACGACAACGTCCCTGCACATCGCTCCATCCTTGTCCAAGAGGAACTTGCAAGGTAACAGGTCGCTGTTTTGCCACACCCTCCGTACTCACCTGATCTCGCACCATGCGATTTTTTTCTCTTTCCCCTCATGAAATCAATCCTACGAGGGCGTAATTTTTATGCGGCCGAAAAGGTCATGACTACCACAAAAGAAGCCGTACGGCATCTTCCTGCCAACATCTTTCAGCGGTGCTTCCAGCAGCTACACCAATGTTGGCAGACGTGCATAGCGGCCAACGGCGACTATATTGAGGGAGGATGTCGATCTGTTTAAGTGTACGCCGTATCACGCGGCATCTTCTGAGACATCCAGATTCTTGTGGGTGCCTACCCTTCAGGCGTCAGTGTCAGAACTTAATGACTGTACCACGTATTTTACGTTAACTAGGCCGATTAGAACCCTGTTTTCGATTAAACGAGAGTTTCTAGGAGAATTGAAGTATTAGAGTGCTATTCATAGACATTTCGCAGCACGCGCTAC
Source organism: Periplaneta americana (assembly GCF_040183065.1). NCBI lineage: Eukaryota > Metazoa > Arthropoda > Insecta > Blattodea > Blattidae > Periplaneta > Periplaneta americana. The sequence goes on along the minus strand of NC_091132.1, from coordinate 187,940,391 downwards.
GAGCGTACTAAGCTAGCCCCGGCTATCCATTGGTTACTTGTACAGAATTCAAATCATGTCCTATCGCTAACACTGGTTTATGAATACGAAAAACGCTGATCATCCACCGGAAACCCGCGCTAAATATGTCTATGAATACGGCCCAAAATATTTACATTAGCTACTGAAAAGCTTTACTTCTGCGTTAGTTTTGCAGTTAGATTGAATGTTATTAATTTGATCAATGACATAAAACTAATACGGCTTTCCACATATACTATGAATTTCAAAACTAGAAAAAAAAAATCTGTCGGCTAACGTAGCACTTTAAGCAAAACAAAAAAAAAAAAGAAAGAGAGAGAGAGATTAACATAAAAGAGAGATTAAACAACAACAAATTACGAGTACAACTTATTTTAAAAGATACGCGGACGTCAGCGGACTCGAATCACTATCTGATCCGATTAAAGGAATGCTCAGCGGAAAGTGTATGTCTGCGCCACAGCACATATACAACCTGCGCGGCATCAATCGGAGGTAACCGGAGGTCTGCGATTGAAAGCTCGCAAACAACCGCTCCGGAGAAAACCTAATCATAAGCAGCACTAGTCAGAATGACAGCTGAGTGTCAGAAAACACTGCAGCTCCACACACGCGCTCGTCCCTTTAAATTCGTCTTGAGGGGCTTTAAATTGTCGTAGGGCGAAAATAAGCACAGATTTAGAAAACTGAAACAACAGTTTATTTTTAGAGTTGAAAAGAAAATTTCAATTTTTAATGGTTTTTTTTTTTCCACCGATCCATAGCCTTTTTTTTTTTTTTTTTTTTTCCACCGATCCATAGCCTTATCGTATCTGTTGCTTAAATAGGGATTTAGCGATTTTTCAGGATCCTGTAGGGACAAAAATAAATCTTTGTCCATTGATAATAAGGAATCTAGCGAATTTTGAACTACTGTTTGGCGACTTTCCTCTTTAAACATTAATAGCTTGTTTTAAAATAATTGTAGGTTGTTCTTGTACATAACATCTGAGGAATAAGCAGATACAAATAATATGATAAAAAAAATGCTGCTACATCACGTGTAAAGCACAGCAGAAAATTGTACGTATTTTTAATTAACTTACCCGGCACACCGAAAAATTCAAGCGACGTTTCCTTCCAGCAATTTTCTTTTTGTTTCATTGTTACGCTATCGGTATGTTTATTTTCCATTATTCCTTTATAGAATCTCTCAACATGATCGAGTAAAAATAAATATCCGTATGCGCTGAATTTTGGTGCTCTCCCTCTTTTCGTGTCTTTCCTTTAATTTAATTTAAACACACTTTCCCTAAAATAGGGATTGCCCTGAAGGACAGAGTATACCAAATATACAAGTATTAGTTAATGCGTACAATTTTCGTGAGAAATATAATTATTAGTCTATTGTTGTGCTATAAATTTGGTTGTCATTTAGTCTGCTGTCAAAAAATCTGAAAGTTAGAATTTATGAAACAGTTATATTACCGGTTGTGCTGTAGGGCTATGAAACTTGGACTCTCACTTTGAGAGAGGAACAGAGATTGAGGGTTTTTGGAAATAAGGTTGTTAGGAAAATATTTGGGGCTAAGAGCGCTGAAGTTACAGGAGAATGGAGGAAGTTACACAACGCAGAGCTGCACGCATTGTATCCTTCACCTGACATAATTAGGAACATTAAATCCAGACGTTTGAGATGGACAGGGCTTGTAGCACGTATGGGCGAATCCAGAAATGCATATAGAGTGTTAGTTGGGAGGCCAGAGGGGAAGAAACCTTTGCGGAGGCCGAGACGTAGATGGGAAGATAATATTAAAATGGATTTGAGGAAGGCGGGATATGATGGAAGAGACTGGATTACTCTTGCTCAGGATAGGGACCAATGCCGAGCTTATATGAGGGCGGCAATGAACCTCCGAGTTCCTTAAAAGCCAGTAAGTAAGTGCTATAAATTTACTTTATATATGTGATTTCTCAAAAGATAGATTGAATATTTTAGAGTTATCAAAAAAACAACCTTGGCCGAAGAGGATTCAAGATTGAACTTTTTGCAGAAATTAATATATATATATATATATATATATATTTTTTTAAATCGTGCCTCTAGCAACCACTAATAACCCAATAATTTCAATAGATTGTAACTTATAAATATGTAAATAATAAGGAACAGTTGGACCATAAATTTGATTCTTCTCATTGTTGACATCTTCCGGTTGAGTTGTCTTCAGTTCGAAGCCGATAGTAGGATTTATTATATAACCTGTTGTGTTGTTGAAGGCTAATATGTCAACTCACCGACACCTTCCTGTTTCCGATAGACCATGGATTTCTTCATAGGTGGTATATCTCTTGTCGCGAAGAGCTTTAGAGATTGCGGACCTGATTTTGTGATGCCTGGCATTGCGTAATGTCTCACCATGCGGGCAAGACCCCAAAACGTGGGCGAGGGTTTCTATCTCGTTGAGGCAGTGGCGACAACGGTTACTGTCCATGGAATAGCGCATACAGCCGCAACATTACCGACCATTTTTAAGGGATAATTTTAATTTAATATTATAAAGCTATTATGAGAGTAGGAAAAAATTGTTACTGGTTATATTATGATTAAAAGATGGGAGTTTCCATATATCGCTGGCTAAATGTTACAAGGGTGTATCTAGTAATATGTTAGTTTTGAGATACAAGAAATTAAAATTTTAGACCTTCGTTACTTGGTGTGAGAATATTATTTCTTAGTTATTTGTATTACATCTTAAAGATAATTGAAAATACCGAAGTTTTGTTGCATTCCATTCTTAAAATTAAAGTTTTTAAGGAGATTATTTTATATTATATTTCAACATTGAACCTTGTAATTTTAAACGTGTATTTTATTTAATAGTCCACACCTGTGGAGTAACGGTCAGCGCGTCTTGCCGCGAAACCAGGTGGCCCGGGTTCGAATCCCGGTCGGGGCAAGTTACCTAGTTGAGGTTTTTTCCGTGGTTTTCCCTCAACCCAATACGATTAAATGCTTGGTAACTTTCGGTGCTGGACCCCGGACTCATTTCACCGGCATTATCACCTTCACTTCATTCAGACGCTAAATAACCTAGATGTTGATACAGCGTCGTAAAATAACCCAATAAAATAAAAAAAAAATATTTAATAGCACAAAGTTGTATGTTGGAGTTCTGCATTAAGATCATTTATAATATAATATCACAGTCTACTATATACGAGCTATTCCTTCTCAAATCGAACGAAATATAGAGAAAATTAACCTTGCAATTTTTAAATACAATGAAACTTTTTCTGTCCGTAGACAACTGTGATATAATGCTTTGTGCAAAGTTTGAGGCATCAGAACTTAATAGTGTTTAAATTAATAATATTTAAATTTATCGTATTTTCATAAAATTAGCAACTTTAAACTGTTGTGGCTCCGAAACCCTTTCACCCAATGGTCAAAATCGTGGTTTATTTTGATGCTGAGAAGCTAAAGTTGATATTCACATGTAAACAGTTTTTCTTACTTTTTATGGAAATGAAGAATTTAGATTTTTCTTCATTAAGACGCCTTTCGCCACAAAAAAATATTTTTAAAATATATGGTTAGATTCCGCATTGAAAGTACAAATAAACACATATTTTACTGGTGCACCGTTGATAAAAAAGTATTGAAAATATCAAATAAAGGAAATAAATAGTACGCGCGTGAACTAACCAGCTGACTGTAGGTAGTCGAGACAAGCAAGGCCAGGAGACAAATACGTGATGTGTCGTCTAGCAGTCATGGCTGGGCTAGCTTTATCGCAAGTTTTCATAAACACTGGAGTAAAATGGCGCCCAATGCTCGCTTATCTTCACCTCTCGGCCAGTGCGTGGGGTACTGCGCCGTTCAAGTCTAGGCGTGTGAAAATAGTTTATTTAATACCCTCGAGCCACTAAGCAAACAATGCCGAATCCCTCTTAATAATGCAAGGTTTTTTCTCAATATTTTTTTACATTTTTACAAATGGCCAAAAAGCCTAAAAGCAACTAAAATCAGATTGTCTGTCTCTCTGTGTACAATAAAAATAAGGATTACTTCTTAACATAACCTACCAAATATCAGCTTCAAAATAAGCTCTCGTTCAATGTCCTGAAGTAAATGGTTCCAGATTTCTGAGCGCTGAAAGAGGCTTGTTTTTATAAAATACGCTAAATTTGTCGCTCAATAATACGAAAACCGTTTGACTTTCGATAGTATATTTTTGAAAATGCACTCCCCTCAGCACTTTGTATAAGTAGGGAAAAAATTAGAGTATAAAAAATGCGAGGTTTTTTACTGATCGATTTCATATGGAATAGCCCATACAGTCACGAAGCTTGAGTTTTGAGCGTGCTAGAAACAATAGACTGTGACGGTACTATTTTCCATTGCCTGTAATGAGGCGATATTAGCGATCCTAGTGGTGAGCAACTATCTAATGTTTGCATATTTACTACGTATTGAGCTTCGCGACTGTATATACTAGACTGTGCTAATATTCAAGGATTACAGAGGGTAAGTATATAAAACACAGGGGTTTAATTTTCATTACCTTTATTGTAATGAAAAATTGGAAATATAATAAAGGCTTATGTATTTTAATTTTTATGAAATAAAAACGTGAGTGATGACTAAAATCTGAGAACTCAAGAAATTTTTTGAAATATAAACAGTTATTTTAGTTACAAATTTAAGTTAATCATTACTCTATGACATGATAATAATATAGACAAAACTCTCTGAAACAAAGATATGAAAATAACATACGGTAACCTATATCAGTATGCATACTTACACAAAGTGAAAATAAACTAGAATCTTAAGTTGCTGAGTGAAACAAACTAATAATTTATTCTGTTTTAGTATTCCTTGAACTTAATATTACAGCATTATAATAATACATTTAATTATTACATTATGACATACAATTGCAAGAAAGTTATGAAATTAATATAACATAATATATTAATATGCACACTCATACAAAATGAATAATAAAACTAACATCTCAAGAAATTGAATGAAACAAAGTAATGATACAGCTCTCACTACTGCTACAGATTAATATTATATCATCACAATACAAAGAAATAACAACATGAAGTGAAGACAATGCAAAAGCTACATCTACAAATCTCATTTTCATACAAACTGAACAGCACCAAAACATTTTCTTGTAGGAAATATAAACATAATAAATTTTGCTATGTTTATGCTCGACCATGCCGAAATGTAGTAATTATACACCTGGTATCAGACCTTTAATGCATGTCATTAAAGTACACCTACTCTTTAAAGGTCAGGTCTTTCAGCCAATGACGACTCAGGTTACAACTGTTCAGCCAGCTTTCTACCGTTATAAAACCGCAAGTATCGATTATTCTCGGATATGCAATCGAAAGAGAATTAGCGAAAAGTCACGGAGGCTGGAAATCCAATACTGTCGCAGAAGGTTATGTTCTGTTACTATAATAATTAGCGTTAATTGTAAATAATATTCAAATAAATTCAATTTGTCATCTCGTTTTTCAATGTCTAATTTAATTTCAATGTTATCTCTGTAGGTTCTTATGGCCTAGCAAGGTCAATGTGGACATCTGTTCCTCGGAAAAAATCAATACTTTCGCGTCTGCGCACATCTCACAACATACGGGACATTGCTAAAAAATTAATAATATCAAGTTAGAAATATGGTCGACCATAAAAAGTCGTATGAAACTCGCCTATAATGGTAATTAAGAAGCTCGTATGAAAATTATGAAACTCGCTTGCGCTCGTTTCATAAATATCCATACTCGCTTCTTAATTACCTTCATTATAGGCTCGTTGCATAATGTACTATTTACATAACATAAGAGAGGAAATGAATCAGTGGAATTAATTGATGTAGGTGTTTCCTTTATTCTTTTTGCCCCCTTTTTATTTAGGTTTCAAAGAAGGATCCATCAATCTCGGGCATAAACTTGAGCATTGCTTTGAAAGATTTGACCTTATTATCTGCCAGTTTTGTTAGGATTTTGGCTGGTTTTGATGTTGCAATTATTCCAAACTCGGTGGATTTTCTCGATACCATTGTTAAATATTCCACATTAACATCATTATACTCCCTGTCACTATGGCATTCCTTCCATTGTAAAAATGTGAGCGACTGAGAGAACTTAAGGGCTGCTACTTTTATAATTGAACAGTTTAAAGCATGCTTGAAAGGCATGACCATTGCTTCATAGGTGACAACACCAGAAGTTGCTTCTTCCGTATCAATGGCAATAACAATGGAGTTAGGCTGCTCTGGCTCTTCATAATTACTTCAGCTTTCCTAAAAATCATAATAAAATTACTGCAATATATTTTCTAAAAAATAACAAAATAATCTGGTCTTATAAATATTATAAAATGAGGTAGGTACTGTATTGAACATAACTTCAGAGTACAGAGCTAAGTTACATTAAATTATTGAATAATTCTTACCTTTCAGTGTTCTCTCTGTCATAATGATCCACATTCATGATCTTGGTGAATTCAAATTCATTCATATTAGAATGATTACACTGCGTGACAATTTTTTTTTTTGCGCTGGGCATGTGATACATGTTTTCTATATAATTTGAGCCTCCTGAATACGAATATGACAATAAAAATCAGTTGCGGTTTTTGAGAAACTTTCGAATTTATATCTATTCAAAATACTGCTTTATATAATGACAATAAGGTAAAATATTCACTGTTCAGAAGATTAGAGCTTTCTTTTTCTGCATTTTCTTTCATATTGGGCATCAGGTAAAGCACGAGATAAAGTTCAACAATACTTTGCTAGCACATTGGTACTCCACTGTCCTTGGTATCTTTTTGCCATAGTTGAAATTTCTTGATGAAAGCGCTCACCATGTTCATCACTGAAATCGTCACAATTCTCGGGGAAAAAGTCAAGATGGGGGTGAAGGAAGTGAATTTTCAGGCACATGTTACAACCCGTAGTTTCATACGCCAACAGTAAATTTTGCACTAGTTCTTCATAGTTCTCATAGTTGGAATTGAACGGGTTACATCAGCTTCTTGTCTATGCGGATGACGTGAATATGTTAGGAGAAAGTACACAAACGATTAGGGAAAACACGGAAATTTTACTGGAAGCAAGTAAAGCGATCGGTTTGGAAGTAAATCCCGAAAAGACAAAGTATATGATTATGTCTCGTGACCAGAATATTGTACGAAATGGAAATATAAAAATTGGAAATTTATCCTTCGAAGAGGTGGAAAAATTGAAATATCTTGGACCAATAACAAATATAAATGACACTCGGGAGGCAATTAAACACAGAATAAATATGGGAAATGCGTGTTATTATTCGGTTGAGAAGCTTTTATCATCCAGTCTGCTGTCCAAAAATCTGAAAGTTAGAATTTATAAAACAGTTATATTACCGGTTGTTCTGTATGGTTGTGAAACTTGGACTCTCACTCTGAGAGAGGAACATAGGTTAAGGGTGTTTGAGAATAAGGTGCTTAGGAAAATATTTGGGGCTAAGCGGGATGAAGTTACAGGAGAATGGAGAAAGTTACACAACACAGAACTGCACGCATTGTATTCTTCACCTGACATAATTAGGAACATTAAATCCAGACGTTTGAGATGGGCAGGGCATGTAGCACGTATGGGCGAATCCAAAAATGCATATAGAGTGTTAGTTGGGAGACCGGAGGGAAAAGGACCTTTAGGGAGGCCGAGACGTAGATGGGAGGATAATATTAAAATGGATTTGAGGGAGGTGGGGTATGATGATAGAGACTGGATTAATCTTGCACAGGATAGGGACCGCTGGCGGGCTTATGTGAGGGCGGCAATGAACCTTCGGGTTCCTTAAAATGCATTTGTAAGTAAGTAAGGACTCTATGTATACATAGAACTTTGCAACTCAAAGAGAACAACGAATTTCACATACAACTTATTATCATCGGCTGTTATGATTATTCCATTGGCTGTTGCCATCTAATTATGATATTAGGAGGTAGATACCACTGCATAGAATCTTGCAACATAGAACCTTGTAATATTGAGCGAGCGAAATGTTATTCCTAGGTATTTACATTTGTTAACTTCCAGAATGGTTTCACTCCCTAACGTAGAGGTAGAGGGGCAGAGAAGGCCTGACGGCCTTATCTCTATCAGGTTAAATAAATAAATAAATAAATAAATAAATAAATAAATAAATACTACTACTACTACTATACGATGCGATTATTTTATTTATTTTTCTTGTAAAGCTAATGGCTTTGCTCTTTAGAGAATTTATTTTCATTTTGTTGGTAATTGCCAAATCGTTTATTCTATTGAGGTCATTCTGAAGAAGAATGAGGAGTATCTTAAAAGTATTTATTTCAGTCACTGACTTCACAGCATATGTTTAAGGTGCTACACCTTTACATTACATATTTAAAAGACGTATGAAAGTTTTCGTTGGTCTACGCCAACATCATCAGATACGAAGTACATTTCAGCAATATCAGTGCTCTCTACATAATATCTACAAATACAAAACATATTTAGTGGCATGCAAAATCAAACAACCCAACATATAATACATTGGCATTTATAAAACCATATAAATTTGAAAATATTCAAATAATTACGTGACACAAACCACGATACATACGTTTCTGAATGTTGGAAATATATATATTATTGTGAAACAGAAATAAAAATATAATGAATGTAATTACTGTAATTTTGCAACTCTTCACATTCATAATTTTTATCTTAGTTTTATATTTTATTATTTTTGTCACTTTTAAATCATGTCATTTTATTATCTCATATGTGAAGACTTGCATTTATATATATATATATATATATATATATATATATATATATATATGTAAATCAATATTTTTTGTAATCTATACGTGTATTTTAAGTAAGTGACAATCAAGGCAATCATATAGAATGTCAAGGTGTATCACAGCAATGTTGGTTTTTAATATGTCTCATTTTGCATGCCACTAAATATGTTTTGTATTTGTAGATATTATGTAGAGAGCACTGATATTGCTGAAATGTACTTCGTATCTAATGATGTTGGCGTAGACCAACGAAAACGTTCATACGTCTTTTAAATATGTAATGTAAAGGTGTAGCATCTTAAACATATGCTGTGAAGTCAGTGACTGAAATAAATACTTTTAAGATACAATATAGACTTCTCTGAAAATCAAAAATGAATTGCAAGAATGAGGAGGTTCAGGAAGATCCGTGATAATTAAGGAACCTAATGAAGAACAAATTGGTCACCTGGTTTATACAATGGGAAATGAAGCGGAAATAATATTTAAATCCCTTAACTTGAAAAAAGTTCACAGAAGTAAATATAACAGTGTAGTGAATTGCAGTAATTTATCACAAATGTTGCAGATGGATCCAAATTATGTTTAGCTGCATATATATATCCAAAGTTCAGCACGCAGAGCAAATTAAAATACAAGTGTATAACAATTCACTACAATGTTATATTTATATATATTTGCATTTGTCTACTTCATTCAAGTTGAAGGATTCAAATATTATTTCTGCTTCATCTCCCAGTTTGTAAATCAGGTGCTGAATTTGTTGTTATACAGGGTGATTCACGAGGATTTATCGTCCCTTACGGAGCTTATTTCCGAAGATAATCTGAGCAAAAAATGTCATATAAACATTTGTCTTAATCTCAATATTTTCAGAGTTACATTAATTTGAAGTTGTTTGTAAAATACCATTATTCTTGAGTTTTAAGGGATTAGGAATGAACTATTTAGGAGTATCATTTCTTTAATTAGCTACTATTCTGAAGCTAAAAATGTGTTGCGAATTCCATAGTTGCTTTGTAAGATTTTTTTATCGATTTTTAACTACAAAATTACATTTTCTTACTCATTTATCACAACAATTGTTACAAATCACGCCACTCTTTTAATTTTTTTAAGACTGTACATTAGGATGCTTAATTAAACTGTAAAGAATCAAGTTCCTAAAGTCATATTATTTATATCAATATTGTGATAACTGCGCGAGCATGATTTCATGTTTAGTTAAAATTTGAAAAAGAAAATCTGTAGAAAACAATTGAAGAGTCCACTGCAAAAATGATGGTTGTCATTTGGAATACATTTTCCAGGAGAAGCAATTGAAAGTTTGAAATGCTTAGTGCTCAAAGCTTAGGGGAGAGTCGGGTAGTATCGGACATCGGGTAATATCGGACAGTGCGTTTCTCTCATCTACCACCATATGGTAGTACCTGAATGACATGGTTACGTTTCTCTATGCGACATCACAGAAACGTAACCATGTCAATCAGGTACTATCATCGTGTGGTAGATGAAAGAAACTCACTGTCCGATATTACCCGATGTCCGATACTACCCGACTCTCCCCTAACTGTGATTTTCCGATCATTACTGGACAATGGCTATCAGTGTTAATGCCATATAACTCTCCATGTACATTCTATAAATCTTAAGCTATGCATTGACAGTCTTGGTTCATTTTCGACAACAAAGTGGCATCCATCATTCTTGCAGTGGACTCTTCAATTAACAACACATTTTCAGCTCCAGAACACTAATTTGCTGCATTCCAGATCAGGAGGTCCCGGGTTCGATTTCCGGGCTAGGCTCTCGGTGAATTTTTCTTGAAGAAGAGGGATTTCCTGGGTGTCTAGAGTCTGCAAATTTGTATGATTGTGAGTGTGCCGGGTTAATATTATTTAACCAATCATCACAAATATATCTGAATCTGAATCCACAATCTGAACACACGCTCTCGCCATGAAACAATACTAACAATGCCATCCCATCGCACCTCCTCATACTCATCCTCTTTCACAATAGCCCTGCCAAGACTCTGGAATTCGTTACCTGCTAGCATCAACTGTCGAAATAAAATTGAATTCAAACGCAAATTTACTAGGCACTTGGTCAGTAATTGAGACTCGTTCAGACATGGTTTCTTGTAAATATTTCTCTTAATCTATCACAAAATATTTAAATATCCGGTAATTTCATTACTATAGATTTTTGTTATTGTAGGTTTAATTTGTAATTCAGTAAATACAAAAATATTCTTTGTGCTTAACTTCTATGATAAAATGTCTAGCTTTCATTAATCAGGTAATCTTGTCGTATTTTAATTTCTATTGTAATTGTAATTGTAAATTTAATGTTAATTGTAATTTTATTGTTCATATTATAGTTGTAATCCCCTGGTAGAGGGGCAGAGAAGGCCTGACAGCCTTATCTCTACCAGGTTAAATAAATAAATAAATACTAAAATACTAAATAAAAATACATCAGGACTGTCGCTGGGCAGTAACCTGAACACAAGTTTCAGCGTCACATTGTTGACAAGTAACTCCATCTGTTAGCACAACCATAAAGCATATAATAGATGCTATAGAGTTACCAACAACGAAAAAAAAGAACACTAACAAATTAAAGAAAAGACACTTCTAAATAGCTCTGTTTGTAATATTTTTTTATCCGTAAAACTAAAGAAAAATATATTTTACTAACAACTTCAAATTAACGTAACTTTGAAAATATTGAGTTTAGGACAAATGTTTATAGGATGACATTTTTTGCTTAGGATATTTTCGGAAATAAGCTCCGTAAGTGGCGGTAAATCCTCGCGAATCACCCTCTAGAGATGTGGTTATTGATTTGTACGTATGGTTAAACTTGTTCTCTTTTAAATAAAATGTTCGTGTTAAAACATATGTTATTAGAATGTTTTGTTTACTGCATCCTAGGAATAAGTTCCTAAAATCTACACAGTTATATTATTTCCACCTTTATTGGATCCTTAAAAAATTTAGTCGAAATAAACACTTCCAAAAATATTGAAATGACACAAGAGAAAACGTACTTATATCATATTCAATTCAATTAAATTTATTAAGCCATTAAACATACAGTGATAGGCTTCGTCACAATACAGAAGGGAGGAAAAAAAACATACATTTGAAAATACACATATAATTGAAAACAGTAAAGTTCAATTAGAATGAAAACACAAAACATTTTGAAACTCTAAAATTAATGAAAACACTTCACTCTTAATGTAATAATTGTAACTAAATGTAAATAATTTTATTTATTAAAAACAATTTCGTGAAGAAACTCATCTACAGAGTAGAAAGGATTAATTAAAAGCCAATTATAAAATCTAGCTTTGAAACTATTGGTTGGTAACTTACAATATTGACTGGTCAGCTGTTTGAAGAAAATTTCCACATCTCGTCTGGAAATGAAATAGCTGGTTTGCAAAGAGGTGACTTCATTCGCTATCTAGGAGTCAATTTTTATGACGAGATTAATTTTGATCCTCTTTCAACATTGTCTAAACTAAGAACAAATGTAGAATTGCTTATTTCTTCACCACACTTACAAGCGGATCAAAAATACAACATCATTAACACCTCAATCTGTCCTAGTCTAATATATCCATTTCAGACAGTGCCTCCAAAAAAAAATTTCTAATAAGTTCATAGTGGATGCAGATATTATGATAAGGGGTGTGCTGAAAGAAATACTGCAACTGCCTAATGACCTTCCTACAGATATGTTATATACTGACACAAAATTCAAGGGATTAGGTTTATTCTGTTCAGCATGGGAATTACACTTACAAAATATAAACGCATGTAAGATATTGCTTAAATCCAATAATTCCTTCCTACATGCTACAAGGAAATTATCCCAAGAAATTACATCCAGTCTCACAGCACTCAATATCACCGAATCAGCAAATATTTTGGACAAGTACGGCACTGTAGATACGCGAAAGGTACGGCAAGTATTAAGAGAAAAAGCGTTTGAGAACTGGAGCCAGAAAAAACATAAAGTCAAAGGCGTGCTCTTATACCAACAATATACCCCGGCCAATAAGTGGATCCGGAATCACAAGGGTCTTTCCTGTAGTGAGTGGAGGGAAGCAATCAAGATGAATGCGAACGTGTCAGCTGTGCGTAGTATACCTGGCAGGTCTTCGGGCAGTAACCTCTGTCGACGTTGCGACAGGGAGGTTGAAACCCTTGCCCATGTCCTGGGGGCCTGTCCACACGGTGAACTTCTACGAAATACGCGGCATCATACAGTAAGATCTATAATAGCAACTGCCTTAAGGAACAAAGGTTATTCAGTATATGAAGAAGTACACGGCATATCCAGTGAGGGCAGTAATCGAAGAATCGACATAATTGCATTTAAACCTCCCTCTCTTGAAGGTTACATCATAGACCCTATTGTGAGATTCGAATCGCACGAACACCAGCCAGAAGAAGTACACGAGGAAAAAAGGAATATATATGAACCTTCCATCAGTTTTTATAAGGACAAATACCATCTGGAATCCATCGTCAGTACGGGACTAATGATAGGAGCCCGTGGGACCATACCCCGGTTCCTAGTCGACTTCTGTAAATCTTTTGGCCTGCATAAAAGTATTTTAAGAGATCTAACAATTGCAGCACTCAAAGAATCAATAGCTATTTTCAGGCATCACATATATGGACCATGACTAATTCGCATCTCCTTGACGTTACTTCGTTTAACATCATGTGTTTCAATATAATTCAAATTCTTTCTTTTTCACTCTAACAACAATTTATCACTAAGCCTCAAGGATTTTTACTCTATTGTATCATGGTACTCTTTGTCGACGGCAACCTGTAGTGGTTACAGGAAGAAATTAAATTAAATTAATTAAATTATATTTTCATCCCCATTACAGAAAAATTTGTACTAGTTTTCTGTAATCTACAGTATGGAATATTAATTTGTTCACTATTTCTAATTTCATGATCATATATATTGGCTATTCATGAGTAATTGTCTATATTTTGTCGAGTGTAAAGGACTAGATCGTATATATATATAAATTTATGACAGTTAATATCTGTGATTGTTTGAAAAGAGGTGGACAATGTTCAAGATAGTTTGATTGACATAGAATTCTAATGGCTTTCTTTTGCAAAATCAAGAGACTCCCAATTTTGCTACCATTTCCCCAGAAAATTAAGGCACACCTAATTATCGACTGAAAGAACGAAAAGTAGGCACATCTTAAATAATTTTGAGAAACGCAAGTCACTAATTTCTTTAATAAATTATAACTCTTGATAATTTTTTGCATATATATTCGATATGTTTTCCCATGTTGAACTGGAGTCTATAAAAAGTCCTAGAAATTTGGTACAGGGACATCATTTTATTTTTACTAACATTTTTAATATTAACCTGTCTATACCTTTAGAGAACCGGAAACACCGTTCGTTACCACCTTCCACGACTGGAGTTCGATGATACTAGCGTAAAACAGAAACACATCACTTTACTAGGTATAGGAGGGAAGAAAAGTAGTTCGTCCATTTACGTAAACTAGGAAATATCGCAATTTTGAGTTCGATACATTTCATTAGGTTTTTATTTAATCAAAATGCAGTACTGTATTAAGAATAAGTGTTTTTACTCACGAACTGAGCTATCCATGCGAACGTATTCCTTATGCAGTGTATATTATACTGTCTACAGCACATTAGCGTACAATATAGAGAATGAAGTTCAATTGAAAAATAATCATAATATGAATATTTAAACACATTTTTGAAAATAGTGACCGTTCATTTTGATACAGGCTTCAGTTCGTTTGTGCATATTATCGCACTATAGACTATTGCATCTAATTCTAATTGCCAGTTTCGTCCTTCGTACTAGTAACTCATGTTGAAATAATTTTGTACCTTCTCTATAAAAGAGTACCTTACGTACTGTAAATTCAATCTTCACTTCTGCCCGACCCGCACAGATAAAATTACTTAGACATGCTATCTACTGTCGCAGAATCGTAGAAAGGGGAGAAATCACGTGACAATTACTTAACGAGGCAATTTTATTTATTTTAAACTGTTGTATAATATTACGTAAACGACCAATTCCTAACAGAAATTAATCTTTTCAGAAAAGAGCTAAGACAGCCCAGCTTTTACAGAGAGGCGTGCAGAAGCAGGTGGGGGAAATCGGGATGCGACGTAGGCAAACGGACAGTACCTGTGCGAAAATATGGTTCAATATTGAAAGCTCTTTCGTCACTGGAAAACGCGAACATATTTCTGGAACGTACTATACTCACTAACTCAGTGCTGTTTACTATATGCAGCCTTGATTCTGTCTGGAGGACAGTTGGAACTTCATTAGTAGTAGGGGTGGGAGTGAAGTACATTAAAAAACTCAGGTACAATAAAAATTGAAGTAAAAATAAAATGATGTCCCTGTATAATGTTACGCTCAGTTCTTTTGTGATTAAAATTGTGCTTATAGTTTGTGCAACCCTTATTTTTAACAAAGCTGCACTGATTTCAATGTCATCTGTTATTTAACAAATCTACAATTTATCATTTTTCCAGCTTCTCTTGATGTTGTACTCTTATTGGTATAGCTGATAGCTATATCTGTAATTGCGAGCATTTCGCGTCAGTTGTCTCGGATTACGATGTCTGGCTGATTCTCTTTTGTATTGCTGCTGGTCTACATTGAAGGGGACCCACAGTGCAGCGACATCGTTTCTAGTCGTGCGTGTCCTTATGTCTTAGTCGGATGCATTGATGTACTCCTGGGATTACGGCTGGTAGCCTTCCCGCCGGAACCTGCAATCGATAAGATAAACATACGAGAGTGCTCTGTCGGTGACTATGCGAAACAGAATGTTTGATTGCGGGCGAACGCGGCCCGCGGGCCACGTATGATCATCCTCCGGATCAATACGGAGACCGCGTGACGCGCCGTGACGTAGCGTGACTCTCCGTGCAGCCAGTCCGAGCATGCCAGTGTGTCCGTCCTGACGCTATGGTGGCCAAGACGCTCTCCAACTTGCGGAGTAAGTCTGTCTCTGCTTTATGTCTTTTCTGGAGATGGTACCGAAATTTTCTTCTGTTCCTGTGCACATCCGTGACGAATTTTGGTTCTGCTTCTGTACACTTCCGTGATCAGATTTCATCTTCTGTTCCTCTGTTCTTCCGATATGAGTTTTGTTCTGCTTCTGTGTTTTCAGGTGAAATTTATACTTCTGCTTTTGTGCACTTTCTTGTTATTTGTTCCTCTTGTTTTGTGGACATGTTATGTGTTTCTCTGTTTTTGTGCACTTTCTTGTTGTTTCTTTGTTTTTGTGCACTTGTTATGTATTCCTCTCTTGTACTTCTGGTTTTGTGCATTTATTCCTCTCTTCTACCTCTGGTTTTGTGCACTTCCTTGTTACTTCTTTCTTTGTTTTTGTGCACTTGTTATTTATTCCTCTCTTGTACTTCTGTTTTCTTTGTTTTTGTGCACTTGTTATGTATTCCTCTCTTGTACTTCTGGTTTTGTGCACTTATTCCTCTCTTGTTCTTCTGGTTTTGTGCACTTTCTTGTTATTTGTTCCTCTTGTTTTGTTTACTTGTTATGTGTTTCTCTGTTTTTGTGCACTTTATTGTTATTTTTTTCTTTGTTTCTGTGCACTTGTTATGTATTCCTCTCTTGTACTTCTGGTTTTGTGCACTTATTCCTCTCTTCTACCTCTGGTTTTGTGCACTTCCTTGTTACTTCTTTCTTTGTTTTTGTGCACTTGTTATGTATTCCTCTCTTGTACTTCTGGTTTTGTGCACTTATTTCTCTCTTGTACTTCTGGTTTTGTGCACTTCCTTGTTACTTGTTTCTGTATTTTTGTGCGCTTGTTATTTATTTCTCTCTTGTACTTCTGGTTTTGTGCACTTCCTTCTTACTTGTTTCTGTATTTTTGTGCGCTTGTTATTTATTTCTCTCTTGTACTTCTGGTTTATTTGTGTTTGTGCACATTTATTTATTCCTCTCTTGTACTTCTGGTTTTGTGCACTTCCTTGTTACTTGTTTCTTTGTTTTTGTGCACTTGTTATTTATTACTCTCTTGTACTGGTTTCTTTGTTTCTGTGCACTTTTTATTTATTCCTCTCTTGTACTTCTGGTGTCTTTGTTTTTGTGCACTTGTTATTTATTACTCTCTTGTACTTCTGGTTTTGTGCACTTTCTTGTTACTTGTTTCTTTGTTTTTGTGCACGTTTTATTTATTCCTCCCTTGTACTTTTGGTTTCTTTGTTTTGTGCACTTTTTATTTATTCCTCTCTTGTACTTCTGGTTTTGTGCACTTCCTTGTTACTTGTTTCTTTGTTTTGTACACGTTTTATTTATTCCTCTCTTGTACTTCTGGTTTCTTTGTTTTTGTGCACTTTTTATTTATTCCTATCTTGCACTTCTGGTTTTGTGCACTTCCTTGTTAATTGCTTCTTTGTTTTTGTGCAATTTTTATTTATTCCTCTCTTGTACTTCTGGTTTCTTTGTTTTTGTGCACTTTTTATTTATTCCTCTCTTGTACTTCTGGTTTCTTTGTTTTGTGCACTTTTTATTTATTCCTCTCTTGTACTTCTGGTTTCTTTGTTTTGTGCACTTTTTATTTATTCCTCTCTTGTACTTCTGGTTTCTTTGTTTTTGTGCACTTTTTATTTATTCCTCTCTTGTACTTTTGGTTTCTTTGTTTTGTGCACTTTTTATTTATTCCTCTCTTGTACTTCTGGTTTTGTGCACTTTCTTGTTATTTGTTCCTCTTGTTTTGTGCACTTTTTATTTGTTTCTTTGTTTCTGTGCACTTGTTACTTATCCTTCTCTTGTATTTCTGGTTTTGTGCACTTATTATTTGTTTCTTTGTTTTTGTGCAATTGTTATTTATTCCTCTCTTGTACTTCTGATTTTGTGCACTGGTTATTTGTTTCTTTGTTTTTATGCACTTGTCATTTATTCCTCTCTTGTACTTCAGGTTCCTTTGTTTTTGTGCACTTGTTATTCATTCCTCTCTTGTACTTCAGGTTCCTTTGTTTTTGTGCACTTGTTATTCATTCCTCTCTTGTACTTCAGGTTCCTTTGTTTTTGTGCACTTGTTATTTATTCCTCTCTTGTACTTCAGGTTCCTTTGTTTTTGTGCACTTGTTATTCAGTCCTCTCTTGTACTTCAGGTTCCTTTGTTTTTGTGCACTTGTTATTCATTCCTCTCTTGTACTTCAGGTTCCTTTGTTTTTGTGCACTTGTTATTCATTCCTCTCTTGTACTTCAGGTTCCTTTGTTTTTGTGCACTTGTTATTTATTCCTCTCTTGTACTTCAGGTTCCTTTGTTTTTGTGCACTTGTTATTCATTCCTCTCTTGTACTTCAGGTTTTATCCACTTGTTATTTGTCCCTCTTGTTTTGTGCATCTGTTATGTGCTTCTCTGTTTTTGTGCACTTCCTTATTATTTGTTTCCTCGGTTTTGTTCACTTGTTAATGTTCCTTTGGTTTTGATCACTTCCTTGTAATTTGTTCTTCAGGTTTGTGCACTTGTTACGTGTTCTTTTTGTTTTGTGCACTTTCTTGTTATTTGTTCCTCTAGTAGAGATGGCCGTTAAATCACAGTGTGACTTAGAAACGAGACTGTCATTTAGATCAGCGGTCATCAGCACAGAGCACTCTGGGGCTAGCGTCTCTTACCCGCGGAGAACACACTGCACTATGGTGCAATCGTAGCTGCTAGCGGGTATGTTTTCTACCTCTTCCTGCTGCACGACGGGGCACACGGGACGGCTCCGCTTACCCTTTACCCATTTCAGCGAGTGCTGACGACCACCGATTTAGATTATATCTATGACTGAAGACGCAAAATATCTGTGCCAAAATATCACAGTCAATCTCTGCTCTATGTAATAACGAAGGTATTGAATATTCAGTATACTCTGATATTTTTATGACTTGTGATGACCTTACTTTTACGACTGAGAAGTAATCACATAACCTCAATTCCTTCATACTCAACTCCATTTCAAAATATCGACTGATTCAATACCTATAATATTGTGGTACGTGCACATTACTTATATATTACTTACTTGCTTTATTTTACAATATGTAGGCCTATTCACAAAGCTTAGAGAAATCGTTTTCACATTTCAGTGTTTTGGGTGTTTCATATGCAGGTATATTAAATTTATCGATGTAACAAAATCACGAAAAAATGTAACATATAATTATATCACAGTGACAGTTGCCATATTTTAAAATGTATAAAATTATCTCCATTCTCTGGTCTTTTTCACTTTCTTGTTATTTGTTCCTCTGGTGTTTTTCACTTTCTTGTTATTTGTTCCTCTGTTTTTGTACTTTCTTGTTATTTGTTCCTCTGGTGTTTTTCACTTTCTTGTTATTTGTTCCTCTGTTTTTGTACTTTCTTGTTATTTGTTCCTCTGGTGTTTTTCACTTTCTTGTTATTTGTTCCTCTGGTGTTTTTCACTTTCTTGTTATATGTTCCTCTGTTTTTGTACTTTCTTGTTATTTGTTCCTCTGGTGTTTTTCACTTTCTTGTTATTTGTTCCTCTGTTTTTTTGCACTTTCTTGTTATTTGTTCCTCCGGTGTTTTTCACTTCCTTGTTATTTGTTCCTCTGTTTTTTTGCACTTTCTTGTTATTTGTTCCGCTGGTGTTTTTCACTTGTTATTTGTTCCTCTGTTTTTGCACTTTCTTGTTATTTGTTCCTCCGGTGTTTTTCACTTTCTTGTTATTTGTTCCTCTGTTTTTTGCACTTTCTTGTTATTTCTTCCTCCGGTGTTTTTCACTTTCTTGTTATTTCTTCCTCCGTTTTCTTTTACTCTTTCTTGTTATTTGTTCCTCTGGTGTTTTACAGTTTCTTGTTATTTGTTCCTCTGTTTTTTTTTCACTTTCTTGCTATTTGTTCCTCTGGTGTTTTACACTTTCTTGTTATTTGTTCCTCTGTTTTTTGCACTTTCTGGTTATTTGTTCCTCTGTTTTTGCACTTTCTTGTTATTTGTTCCTCCGGTGTTTTTCACTTTCTTGTTATTTGTTCCTCTGTTTTTTGCACTTTCTTGTTATTTCTTCCTCCGGTGTTTTTCACTTTCTTGTTATTTCTTCCTCCGTTTTCTTTTACTCTTTCTTGTTATTTGTTCCTCTGGTGTTTTACAGTTTCTTGTTATTTGTTCCTCTGTTTTTTTTCACTTTCTTGCTATTTGTTCCTCTGGTGTTTTACACTTTCTTGTTATTTGTTCCTCTGTTTTTTGCACTTTCTGGTTATTTGTTCCTCCGGTGTTTTTTACTTTCTTGTTATTTGTTCCTCTGGTGTTTTTCACTTTCTTGTTATTTGTTCCTCTGTTTTTTTGCACTTTCTTGTTATTTGTTCCTCTGGTGTTTTTCACTTTCTTGTTATTTGTTCCTCTGTTTTTTTTTCACTTTCTTGCTATTTGTTCCTCCGGTGTTTTTCACTTTCCTGTTATTTGTTCCTCTGGTGTTTTTCACTTTCTTGTTATTTGTTCCTGTGGTGTTTTACACTTTCTTGTTATTTGTTCCTCTATTTTTTTGCACTTTCTTGTTATTTGTTCCTCTATTGTTTGCACTTTCTTGTTATTTGTTCCTCTATTTTTTGCACCTTCTTGTTATGTGTTCCTTTATTTTTTGCACTTTCTTGTTATTTGTTCCTCTATTTTTTGCACTTTCTTGTTATTTGTTCCCCTATTTTTTCACTTGTTATTTGTTCCTCTATTTTTTTGCACTTTCTTGTTATTTGTTCCTCTATTGTTTGCACTTTCTTGTTATTTGTTCCTCTATTTTTTTGCACCTTCTTGTTATGTGTTCCTTTATTTTTTCCACTTTCTTGTTATTTGTTCCTCTATTTTTTGCACTTCCTTGTTTGTTCCTCTCGTTCTGAGTGCTTCCTTGTTACTTGTTCATCTGGTTTTCTGTACTTTCTTGTTACTTGTTCATCTGGTTTTCTGTACTTTCTTGTTATTTGTTCCTCCGTTTTTTTGCACTTTCTTGTTATTTGTTCCTCTGGTGTTTTTTACTTTCTTGTTATTTCTTCCTCTGGTTTTGTGCACTTCCTTGTTATTTGTTCTTCCGGTTTTTGCACTTTCTTATTACTTCTACTTCTGGTTTTGTGCACTTCCTTGTTTGTTCCTCTGCTTCTGTGCACTTCCTTCTTATTTGTTCCTCTAATTTTGTGCACTTCCTTTTATTTGTTCCTCTGATTTTGTGCGTTTCCTAATTATTTGTTCCTCTGGTTTTGTACACTTAATATTTTTCCTCGTTTTGTACTTTCTTGTCATTTGTTCCTCTGCTTTCGTGCACTTCCTTCTTATTTGTTGCACCACTTCCTTTAAGTCTCTTTCACGTCCGAATTATCCGAAACTGTCCCAGTTTTCCATGTTCCCGGAGGATTTCATTGGGACAGTTCCCCGGAATTTGGCCATTTGACATTTTGTTTGCATTGCGATATTATGAAGAACAGTGTTTTGTGCTGTAGGAAATAACCCAACTAAATGGAATAGTTTGAATATTTACTTCGGACTATCATATTTAAAAGTTTAGTAATTCTGAATGTCTGAATAAGGGACTCTTTCTAACTTCACCCGTCATCTAAGACATTATGATGCCGAAGCGATAGAGTAAATGTACCGAGTAGCTCCAAGTAAAGTCATTATCTGAATGCGACTCATTTTGTGCGCTTTGCAGCACATTTTGAGCTTCACGTGGTCGAAATGCAAATGTAATCATTCATACAGATTTCCCAGCACTTTCAACAAAGACGATGAGTCCAAGTTTAACATCTCACCTATGTTTTTTTTTCTGTTTTGCAGAACGCGTCCTGCGGGACGACCAGCGCCCCCTGGAGATCCTGCAGGAGTGGGGGCCCCATCAGGACCGCGTGCGCTTCGTCCTTCGCTACACCGTGCTGCCGTCTAGTGCTGCCCGTGAGTACCATTTTGACGTTCTCTTGTTGGATGGTTTAACTGATAGACAGGGTGCTCCGCTGTTGAATACACTGACGCTGCAAATCGTCGTTCAAACAGGAGTGACTAAAGTTTTTGCGTGTAGTCTCCTGAAAATAAGTTACATAACAAGAATTCTGCATTCAAGATTTTATAAAACTGTTTTTCCATTCCCACTGCAGTAAATATGCTGTTCTTATCTTGTTTTTAGGGAATTAATCCGTGACTGGATTCGAAACTGCTCTTCATTTCATCATCCTTAGGAACCTAAACAATGGATTTATTCACAGCAGTGAATTAAACGTTTTGAACTCACAGCAGTCAATTATTTTTTTTAATAACTCTCTCCATGACAACCAACATATTAGCATCAATAAATACTGCGTGTTCAGTTCAAAGTGTGTCATGGCTCGCTGTATGCCGTCATGTGGCTAGTCGTTGAACCTAGAGAATTCAATCTTCCTACACTTCCACAGAGGTGTATGACCTATGTGCCAGAGAAGTTGCCTAGCAAGTACGGCGTTCATTCTGAAGAGTACTTACCGATACGTACGGTAACACCTGTAGTGGCAGGAATGTGAACTGTTTGGAAACACGTACTGAGATGAGTTTTTTTGTTACTATCGGGATATGGGGAGAGGGTTAAGACGATTACTTACGCATTTGTTGACATTAACTTCACGGTCAACATGGACACGGAGCATTGATTTGTATTGTGGAATGTTGCCGTACGCAACCGATGATAACAAATACCCTGCGTACGACTTGCCCCCGCAAAACACAGTTCGAAAGAGGTTATGGTAGCGCACAGACCGTACAGACCGCCATCTGTTGCTACGACGTTCATATTATACCGTACACGTTCTCAAGTTCAGATTGAACGCCTTGATTAATAGGCAACTTCTCTGACATAAAAGCTGAAACTCGCTTCAAATCGCTGACTCACGACAGTGATGTCATGACACACTTTGAAATGAACAGCCAGTACATACATACATATATACATACATACATACATACATACATACATACATACATTCATTCATTCATTCATTCATTCATTCATTCATTCATGCAATCCTAGCATTAAAAACGCTTGTTATGACCCTATAAATCGTCCACAATTGGCCTATTTCTGGCACTGTGCCAGAAAAAGTTACCCATAGGTTAACAACTGGGAAAACTCCGTTGCAGAAAGTTACTAAACCTTACCGCTGCGCTGGGAGCGGAGTCGGAGGTTCCCTCCGTTAATCTGAACCACTGTCGCTACTGATTGGCAGGTCATCTGATGCATCACTGCTATCAGTTAAACATTCTCCTAACGAAATTATTCTGTCACTTTCACTGTCTGTTACATTAGCACTAGGGAAAATTCTTCTTCGTTATTTTTAACGTGCTCAACACATTTCTTCCACTTTGTCTTTTCCATATTCTGCGATAGGCGGCGACGCAATCGTTCCTTTACGTTAAGTGGGGACAGTGGCGGCTGATTGACTGAGGCAAGTGAGGCCGGGCCTAAGTCACTTGGCTTAACTGAAATCAAATTTTGTGTTTATGTAATGTATTAGTTATTTGAATGAAGCATATATCGCTGTAGAAGCATTTGAAAACTTTGTGATGTATATAGACCTGTTTTGCAGTAAAATTTGTTCCTGAGGCCAGGATCGCTCGTGCCGGGTCTGGCTTGTGATGTATATAAACCTGTTTTGCAATAAAATTTGTTCCTGAGGCCAGGATCGCTCGTGCCGGGTCTGGCTTGTGATGTAGATAGACCTGTTTTGCAATAAAATTTGTTCCTGAGGCCAGGATCGCTTGTGCCGGGTCTGGCTTGTGATGTAGATAGACCTGTTTTGCAATAAAATTTGTTCCTGAGGCCAGGATCGCTCGTGCCGGGTCTGGCTTGTGATGTAGATAGACCTGTTTTGCAATAAAATTTGTTCATGAGGCCAGGGTCGCTCGTGCCGGGTCTGCTTCTGGATTTTCGTTTGTCTTCGCGGGCTTTTGACGTTGCGCTTTAAACGTTTAACTGAGGCACAATTCGTCTGGCCTGGTCAGGTTTCACTCCTCTCAACCATGGGCCGGCCTCAAGGGTAGAGTGGGGTGGGAATAGGGTGACTTGTCTTCCTAAATAGACCATAAATAACAAACATTCCAGCTCTTTGGCAGGCAGAGATCCACACTATTCTCTCCTCTTATGTCGTAGTTTATGACTTAAGCGAGGGTGTTGTACTATTGTACTTCGTGTAATGAATATGGGCCAATGTTGTTAACTATTTCGGGAAAATATAAACAGAAACAAATGCCAGAAATAATGCTGGTGTAGTTAATTAATTGTTAGAGTGTCCTTTTTCGAGAAGAAATAATATTGAAAGAAAGGAAGTTTTAAATAAAGAGAGAGCCGACCGAGATACCTACGACATCGCTGACAATTTTTCTGACAGATAATCTTAAAACGCGAGTTTCTATTGCATCCTGGTATGGGCAACATAGATGGTTAAGTGGTAATGTGGTGCAAAATAAACTTCTCTGTTGGCCTTGTTCGTTGCTGTCAAAGTAAAAAAATAAAAAGAAAAGAAAGAAAGGGAAATTTCAACACATAATATGGGTTGCTTCATCACACTGAAACAATCACTGAAACTCACAGCATAACAGCTTATTTGGTGAGTGAAATTATTATTTTTCATTACTAGTAATAATAATAGACTAATAATAATAATAATAATAATAATAATAATAATAATAATAATAATAATTCAGTAATAATGATATTAATAATATAACAACATAATATCATAAATAAACATTTTCTATCGGAGGCACTTAAACTAGTTGCATCTGGCCTCACCGAGGATTTGGATCACCGGCCGCTACTGAGTGGGGACTCAGTTTCTGTTATAAAAATCCAATTGAAAAGACTGGAGACGACTAACTAAACATTTTAGTCTGTTCCTTTAAGTAAATAAAACCAAAACAATAAATGCTTATTTTTAAGGCATGATTGAATTTTGAAGATAAATAATGTTTAGGTACGCGCTAGTTGACGGACCGCGAGCAGTCAGACATAAACTTAACAAGTGATGATATCTTGTTGACTCATTCTATTAACATGGTTTTTTTTC
This sequence comes from Periplaneta americana, assembly GCF_040183065.1. Taxonomy (NCBI): domain Eukaryota; kingdom Metazoa; phylum Arthropoda; class Insecta; order Blattodea; family Blattidae; genus Periplaneta; species Periplaneta americana. Next base: position 187,915,427 of record NC_091132.1, on the reverse strand, counting down.
AACATAAAGTAGAATCTATTTAGACGATTTCAGGCACTGCAACTACCCACTTCTCTCTTCAAAAGAAAAAAGTTTATCGCTGATCGCTTTTCTAATTCAAAATAGTAATAAGCGTTACAAGAGCGGTATGTTGAAGTTTTCATGTTCGAGGAAAAGTTTGAAAAAGCGAAACGTAGTTGAGCTTTTTTAATTTCCGAGAATTGAAAGAAAACATACCGCTCGTGTATCGTACATTATTTTGTGCGAAGATCGTTTATTACATACCTGAAAGAGGAATATCTAATTAGTTGCAATGAAATCTCCATCTTGGTTTCTGTTCAATGACGGCAATTTTGGAAAACAAAAAGATCTATCTTCAACATTGTTACTTTAAAATGTTTTCTCTGTTCACTATACTCCAGCAGGCCGTGATATACGTCTGTCTTTTTTTTCCCCCAGTCTATAAATGCGAACTTAAAACAAACGGCTTCCTTAATGTTACATGCATCACGAAATGCAATAACTTTAGTGGAGTTGTAGAGTTTACTTAATTTTTGCAAATATTTAAAAACAATAATTAACAGTGCAATTTAGGTGAAATTGCAGTGGTAAGTTTCCAATTTATAATTATTACTATATTGAGCGTCTCTAAAAATAATATTTAAAAGCCTAAAGCAGTAAAATCAATATGTCACTTAAGCGGTAAGAAGAGGGAAATTGTTATGTGTGTTCGGTTGGAAATACTGAATGTGGAATTTTAGACTTTCCGCGGATAGGTTTTGTTCGGAAACCAAGCAAATACGCACGATCTCGCACAAACATATTTTCCCACACTGCAGTAATCTAAAACAAACCTCAATTAACAAGTCTTATATGTGTTATATTGCGGTGACTCAAAGATTTTAAAAATCTCCAAACAATACTCTTCAACATGCTTCTTTCCTTATTAGAATCCGACTACTACTCTTTGAGTTATTATTAAGCATAAAAAATGGGAAAATATTTTGCTTCATTGAAAGCCTACGTTATTGGCTGACAATTAGGAAGGAGGAGGTGAATAGTATATTGTGTCACTCTTTAAGATTGACGCATGCTCAGACCAACGAAGTTTTCTAAGTTGTTCCCCTATAGCACTCATGTCAAAAGATGCCCATAGGAGCAAGCGCGCGCTTTAGAGCTCAGGAGAGCCTGAGCGCTTCGAAAGAGGTAGTATATGCCGCTTGGTCAAGCTCTATACAGGGATGGCCAGCACTGATTCAACGGATAAAGGGAAGAGAACTTATTAAAACTATATCCATGTTAATATTTAGATTTGTCTGAGAAGTATAAGTGCATTATAAGAACGTAAGTTTTAATTTTAATGCTCGTTTTTCACAAGTTTGCTCTTTTATTCAAAAGGAATAGTTTCTCAAATTTGTTTACAAATAAGTGAAATTTTCCGATATGTTTATTTAGTAGCCTTACAGGTACTGAAACAATGTTTTCGTAAAACTAATATACCGTAAATACGTAAGCTTATTACTGAAGATAGTGTATTGAAATTTTTGAAAATATTCGCATGGAAAATGTTTGTAAGGAAATGAATTAACAAAGGAACTACTGTTACATCATAAGCAAAATATACGTGCCGATGTGTTTGTGAAACGTCAGCTCTATAGCTTCAGCAGAATTCGAGAAAATAATTTAATATTCTGATGATAGGAAGTTGCGCACAATATCAACTTAAAGGCATAATGCGTTTTGTTATGTAATATTAGTTACAGTTAAAACATATACCTAAGTAACTTTGCTTTGTACTATAATATTGTTTTGATTTGTTTATTGATTACTTTAATAAGACTAAAAATACAATCAATATCAATTCCAACTTACCATGACATACTCAATCTCTTTCTTTGGGATATCACTTTCTTTACGAATGATGTTTCATCCACTTAGTACAGTATAGTTGTACTACTGGAATTTATGTGAATATTATTATTTCTTCACAACTCCTTATTATGTTATTAACGTTTAAAACACAACAGCAATAATAAGAAATTGGTGTTAGTACTGTTGTTTTTCAGATAATATAGATAATATCAAACAGAAAGAAGCCATATAAAAATTACGACATAAAATGTTACGTTCCGTTTGAAGTTTGCAGACCACTGCTTTCTTAATCCAACAGACTGCTTATTCATATGCACAATCCTTTCTCCTTCCATACCTAGCGCTTGATGCCGCGCACGACGTCAAGGTCAGAAAAATGCGCTTGCTTTGCCATCACTGCCCTACAGCAACTAGTATTCCATGACGTCATCACCACCTTCACAACATAATTTTATACAACGTACCTGTAAGAAACAGCTTCAAAACAACAACAAATTAACATTGTCTTAGAAAGGGTTACTTAGGGTCGTATTCATAGACGAGAGACTTTAGACCAAAGTTGACTTTTGAAAGTACAAAGTCACCATATTCCTATTTACAGTCGACACTTTGACGAAAGTAAACTTCAATGGCGACTTTACTTCGAAGTCGCCGAAAATCTAGACTTTGACTGTGACTTTCGTTCGTGGACATAAGCAAAATGGCTGATATTTGCAAAATAGTTGAATTTGCTGAGAATATTGAGGACATCCAGCAGGTTATTAAAGCTTCTCATGTTTCTTAGCGTATTTTTATAGATTATAAATTCAAATCAAGGCACAGATTAAAATATATCCTCGTCATGTTTCAACTTTCATTGATGAAGAATCAAAAAGGATTATCTGTTCCACCAATACATAGTACAATTTAATTCATCGCGATTTTACGCTATAGGTAAGGATTGACAGCTTAATAATGATTTTGACTATTTAATTCTATAAAGGATAGGTTATACAGTTGGATATGCAGTTAATTTATAATCCTGCGGTCGTCATAATAATGTTTTCTGCATATTGATTTCAGATAATTTTTAAGTAGTTTTGCAGACATGCAGGAAATAACTATGCCAACTGACAGCAGATAATATGTCTCTTTCATAGTCTAGGCCTATCATTGGTGGCATCTTCTTATCATCTATATCTTCAGAATAAAATTATTTTACAGTGAAATAATTTGAGGGCTTAATGTGAAACTAAATTAACTACAATCGATGTTTTATTCACAACAAAATTCTTAACAGGCAATACTATTTCATATGAACTCTACCATCATGTTTTTTAGTTACTAATTATGTTATACACAAGACTGTTCGAACTGAGTTACGATTTTTGTGACCAAGTAGAAGAACAAATTATTATCGATCTAAAAATGTCAATTTTTGTACTTACGTTAGTTTCACATTAAGCTCTCCAATATTTATTCTTATGTAAAGCTGCTATAATGGTTAACAATCGCTTAACATGTACCGATGTTCAATTGTTTCATTGATTTGTGACTCAAAAGATGGTTTTGATTGTGGCAATGCCTACTCTATTTCAACTATCTGTTAATTTAATTCGTTTACAAGGCAGTGAATTTGATTGCCAACATTAGAACAAGATCGTCAAATTTCGACTTACCAAAGTCAAAGTCTTAGAAGTATTGTCTATGAATAGCACATCTAACGAAGTTAAACTTTACTATACCTGGTAAGGTTTATCTTGTCTCAGTAGCAATAAAACCAAGTCCCTTCAAAGGAGGGTGGAGATTATAGGAGGGTTGTAAATTTTCAGGATTTCTTTCAAAACCTTGTTATTGTGCAGGCTGCCGCAACTCAGTTTCTTGAAAGACAAGCTCAGTGACGGAACTACACAGCATGAAGAGAGATACTTTGTTATTTTATTTTGCGCTACAGAATGTATCAACTAGTCCCTTCCACCACTGGATGGATGGACGGCACAGCTCCACTCTCCCATCGCCATAACAACATACACGAAGTAAGACATATCTCCTTTCTCTCTCTTTTCATAGTGAGACAAGATACATCACACAGCCTTTACGAAGGTCGACTTTGGAAAGTCTTCATCCAAAGTCTCGTTTATGAATACGGCCCTTAGAAACCATACAATATATTACGTCATATCCAGTACTTATATCTCAACTACGTCATAACATTATATCTTGTAAATTTATAATACCGTTTTTTACATATTTTAATGCTAGAATAGCATAAGACGTTGTATGAAACACGTGTATAATCTCCATTATAAGCCCTCGTGAAAATTAACGCGTGAGCCATAATTACCAAGATTGTACACTAATTACATAAATTACTATTATGACTTCTTCAACAACAACACATTACAAAGAAAAGGTTTACAAATAAATTTAGATACCAGTAATGGATAAAATATTGTATAGCACGCGAGAGTAAACAGATTTTATGCGCTCGTAGAAATTATCGGTTTCGCCTCGGGCGTTAAACTTTCCACTCACGGATAAAATCTAATTTTACTCTCTTGTACCGTCCTAATGTTGGTTGCTAATGACGATGGAACGTAAGCCACATTACTTCTCGAGGAAAGTAAGTGAAAAGATGGTTAGCAACAAATAATTGAAAGATAAAAACCAAAATATTCCTAGACTCAGTTTTATATTACAGTTTAATTAACCTTCAATACAGAATTTACTTTAAATGTACCGGTATATTAATATTATACTGGGTGTTAGTTCAAAATGTGTCATGGCTCGCTGTATGCCGTCATGTGGCTAGCGTATGAGCCTAGAGAATTCAATCTTCCTACACTTCCGCAGAGGTGTATAACCTGTGAGGCAGAGAAGTTGCCTAGCAAGTACGGCGTTCATTCTGAAGAGTACGTACCGATACGTACGGTAACGCCGGTAGTGGCAGGAATGTGAACTGTTTGGAAATGCGTACTGTCGGGATATGGGGAGAGGGTTAAAACGATTACTTACGTATTTGTTGACATTAACGTCGACGGTCAACATGGACACGGAGCATTTGATTTGTGTTGTGGAATGTTACCGGACGCAACCGATGATAACAAATACCCTGCGTACGACTTGCCGGCGCAAAACACAGTTCGAAAGAGGTTATGGTAGCACACAGACCGTACAGACCGCCATCTGTTGCTACGACGTTCAAGTTATACCGTACACGTTCTCAAGTTCAGATTGAAGAACGCCTTAAATAATAGGCAACTTCTCTGACATATAAGCTGAAACTCGCTTCAAATCGGTGACCCAACAACAGTGACGTCATGACACACTTTGAAATGAACACCCAGTAGTCTAGCATATACAGTCACGAAGCTCAATACGTAGTAAATATGCATCCATAGATAGTTGCTAACCACTAGGATCGCTACTGTCGCCTCATTAGAGACAATGCGAAATAGTAGCTGCACAGTCTATTGTTCCTAGTACCCTCATAAACTCAAGCATCGTGACTGTATATACTAGACGTGTTAATATTATAGTTGTTACAGTTATTCATGTTACACACAGTATTTGGGTAAGTTGGTTAGAATCACGATTTTTTTCTGTAGTTATTTCAACTTTTTTTTTAAATGTTAGTCAAATCCTCCATAATAACTACTTCACATGTACTAGAACCTGCACCTCCGTAAAGAACCCTATGGGCTACTTTTTTCTTGTTAGATATATTGTCGGCAACATAATTTTCTGCAATTGTAGAAGATTTTCAATCCCTATACCTTTTCAGGGCTAAAGCATCAACACCTGTAACAGCCAAAAAAGTAGCAGAAGTTCTAAATGAATGGTCTTTTTTTTTCTCTCAATTCAGAAACATTCCTATTTTTACTAAGAATAGTAGAGAGTACTCTTGCCAATTTTTTGGTTATAATATTTCCCTTCTTGATATCGCACAAAGAAGCGCGGATTTTATGTCGAATCTTAGACCTAATTATTATACACTTCCTCACAATAAATTTCGAAATAACACATATTACCTTTACTAGCAGTAATTTTTAATGTACGTGACATACCATTTTTTTGGTTCTGAAATATTTAGTCATTCCTTAACTCGATGTTCTCCAGTTTCAATTGAAGTAATTCATTAGAACGACATGCACCAGCAATTCCCATCACTGCTACTACCTTCATGTTATAAGTAAATATGTATCATCAGGTGCATTTGTGAAGAATTAATTAACTTGTTCTCTGGTGAAAACATTAGATTTTCTCGGTTTATATCCATCATTCTCACGTTTTAAGGCACACTGAGACGGATTTTTTACTAAAAAGAAACAATTTTCGGTTGTTTATGGAAAAAATATTCTTTGGGCACTTAGAAAGTTGATAGTAAGAAGTTTTTTTGCTTCTACATCTTCGAAGTAGGTTATCTTACGATGCTTTATCAACATCTTAGGTTATTTAGCGTCTGAATGAGATGGGTGAAATGAGTCCGGGGTCCAGCATCGAAAGTTACCCAGCATTTGCTCATATTCGGTTGAGGGAAAACCCCGGAAAAACCTCAACCAGGTAACTTCCTCCGGCCGGGAATCGAACCCGGGCCACCTGCTTTCGTCGCCAGACGCTCTAACAGTTACTCCACAGGTGTGGACTACGTCTTCGAACTCCAGGAGCGATTTTTATATAGGATTTCAGCATATCTCTTTTTTACAAATTTGCCTTTTACTCGAAACTATATTTTTGATACTTATTAATGGAGAAAAATTCGTTCCAACACCGGAAATCTAACCCAGGACATTCAATTTGGCGCGCTGAGTGCTCTTACCAACTGAGCTATGCCGAAACCCGGCTGAACTTTCCTCCTTTGTATCGTCAATAGCCCACTACCTGTACTTTAGACTTACATATGCCATATGTGTAAGAGCGCATATTTTAATGACTTCATGGCCATTTCAGCAACAGTTCTGGAACTATTAACATTGACATATTCTTATTAGAGATATTTTGTCATGGCGTGCTCTACTTTCACATTCTTCACGAAGTCGACCTGGTTGGTGAGATGGTATAGCTCTTGCCTTCTATGCCCAAGGTTGCGGGTTCGATCCCGGACCAGGTCGATGGCATTTAAGTGTGCTTAAATGCGACAGACTCATGTCAGTAGATTTACTGGCATGCAAAAGAACTCCTGCGGGACAAAATTCCGCCACATCCGGCGACGCTGATATAACCTCTGCAGTTGCGAGCGTCGTTAAATAAAACATAATGTTCTTTTTTTTTTTTCTTCACGAATGAATCTCTCACATATGCAGTTTCATGTCTGCCACACGATCGATATTGCAGATGGGACAGTACCAATATGTTCAAAATACTCCATGCGCATACATCTTTAACGAAAGTCAATGAAAATATTCCTACGTGTTCATGCAAATATTATTATCTGAGATCAAACGTTGAGAAATGTTAAATATATTGAAAATTAGGAGCTATAAAATTGTCAAATTATGTAAATCGGAAATTTAATCTCTGATTTTCACAAATTTATTTCGCGTAAAGTAGCCTAGATATCATGGATTGTCCACACCTGTGGAGTAATGGTCAGCGCGTCTGGCCGCGAAACCAGGTGGCCCGGGTTCGAATCCCGGTCGGGAGAAGTTACCTGATTGAGGTTTTTTCCGGGGTTTTCCCTCAACCCAATAGGAGCAAATACTGGGTAACTTTCGGTGCTGGACCCCGGACTCATTTCACCGGTATTATCATCTTCATTTCATTCAGACGCTAAATAACCTACATGTTGATACAGCGTCGTAAAATAACCCAATAAAATAAAAATATATATCATGGATTTGTCAACGTTAGATTATTGCCTGTGAAACAGGGTCGGTATGAAAAAATGTGAAGTTGCTGCATTTAAATGTAATACGCATGACACACTATTATTATATCACTAATTTGAATAATAAAAATAAAATTTAACTTTCGACCCTACTATTTCGATTGCGCTCACACTTTTCAAACACCTTATTGTTCATGCGTCTAACAAACAGTTAAAAATGAAATAAATCTATTAAAATTTCAAAACTCGGTCCTTGTGTCCCTTAAAAAGGCTCTCGCCGGTGACTTTAATACTTTCGATTTTTCCGAGAAATAAGCCAACAACGACTTTCAGACACTGCTACAGGTTGAATCAAAAGTCTGGGACCATATAAATTTCTTCCATATCTGGAACATTTAAAGAACCTTATCATTGAAGCCTGTGCTAAAATCACCCCGGAAGTGCCATAAAATGTTTTCACATTCTCAATTTTCTTTTCAAATTTACCAAGCTCTTTCTGTATCCCTAAAAAAAAATCAAGGGGTGTTAAATCTGGAGACCTGGTCGGCCATTCCACTGGTCCACGCCGACCAATTCAATGTCCAGGGAACTTTTCGTCCAGTCTGCTGCAACATTTCTGTGGCTTAATCTACCAGAATAACGAATGATATCAATTCCTTCCTCTTTTGATAATTCCATCACGAAAATCAATAAATTTGTTATAGGAAAGCTTCAAATAATCAGAACAATACATTGAAACTGTCGCAGGTTAACCAAACAGTAAAGCAGGAAAAGTTAATTACCACAATTACGTAAAAATACCTTTTCCAAAGCCTCCTTAGTACCGTACCATGTTACAAAACATCTGTAGATGCAGTAACTAATGTTTGTATCATTATGACAGTTATCTTTAAATAACTTGAAAACGATTAGAGATATCTCAAAACGGATTGCACCATTGTAATCTTTTTTTTTTTTTACAAACTTTCACATGATTTTGAGTACCTACATTAACCCCTTTTCATTTAAAATTTCAAAGTTGCATCAAAAATGGATGCTTTTGAGATAGCTGAGGGCTAGAATCGAATGAGTCACTGGTAAAGCATTTCGTCCTACAAATACTGGTAACACCTATAGTAATCGAAAATCAAGCATATGGAAGATATTTATATGGTTCCAGACTTTTGATTCACTCTGTAGATAACCTACATGTACTTTCACATCTTTTTTTAGACTTCTCGAGTAGTAATAGTTCACATGCAGCAGTTTCTGCTTCTTGTACTTCATCTAAGAACGTTTTAATTAAACAACATCAACTTTCAAAATGTCTGTCAGTTTTGTACGTGTCAACAGTTTCATATGTTTCGTTCAACAGTTGCGTATGAACAAATTAAAGATTACCGAAAACTTGAAGCCACTCTGTAAAGTTATGATATTATATAATGTAAAATGAAATACATTTTTATTACGCAATATGTGAGAATGGAGAAAAAAAAAAGCATATGCACGTAATATACACTGCCGAGCAAAAAAAAAAAAAACACGCAACACTTGAATAAATTTGAAATATCAAGCCATAATACAAATTATAACATTACTGTGTGCTTCTATGGGTCTGCTTGTGTTAGGCAAGTATTAATTCATGTTTTGGATAGGAAAGTATACCCATTGGGTCACTTGTGACACTCGCTTTGCCACTTCCTGTTCCTTACTCTATATTTATTGCTGCGCCATTAACATTTACAACCCTAAACACACGCAGTTAAAACAGAGTTACAGCATTATTGTTTTCTTTTTTGCTTATAATGGAATTCTGTAATAATGAACTCAGTTTTAAACAACATTTAAGAGAGTTAAGATGCAGTTAAGTATCATTAACGCCGCTAGATCAGTCGCGTTGGTAGAGGATGACCGCAGCTTACTTTATGTTGCATACAGCTCCGTCGACGGTTTCACGTACAGTGCAAAGGTACGGGGAACTTCGTTCATATTCTCGAAGACCGGAATATGGTAGGAAAAGGTCAACTTCTTGCAATAGATGGCCAGTCCTTGTTCCTTCAAGTGCTGCGTAACCACCACACCACCGCGGTCGAAGCCAGAAATCGACTGGAATAAGTGCGGGGTGTGAATGTCAGTGAGTGGACTGTGAGGAGGAGGTTACATGATGCTGGCCTGATCTCCAGAAGATCTGCCCTTGGCCCAGAACTTACAAGACAACATCGTCAAACTCGCTTACAGTTTGTAAGGGAACATCAGAAATGGGCTGGCGAACAGTGGGGAACAGTTTTGTTCTCAGATGAATCCCGATTCTTCCTCAGATCCCCAAATGGAAGAGAGAAAGTGTGGAGGACTAGAGAAAGGTATTCTCCATCCAACTTTTCATCAAGGACAGCATTTCATGGCGTTTCATTGATGGTGTGGGCAGCATCAGTTTGATTGTACAAACGGACCTTGTCTTTGTGGAGAGTAGGTCTCGTACTGTCAATCCCTACATTGAAGAACTCCTTTGGCAACATGTTCTTCCTTTATCATCATTTATTGGCAGTGGCGTAGCCTGGTTTTCAGACTGGGGTATGTAACCCAGTTAATATAGTTTGAAAATGGCATTTCCCATATCTGTATCCAGCATAGCATATATACCGAATACAATTGTATCATGTAATATAAACACTGCACAAACACACGTTTGAGATGGGCAGGACATGTAGCACGTATGGGCGAATCCAGAAATGCATATAGAGTGTTAGTTGGGAGGTCGGAGGGAAAAAGACCTTTGGGGAGGCCGAGACGTAGGTGGGAAGATAATATTAAAATGGATTTGAGGGAGGTGGGATATGATGGTAGAGACTGGATTAATCTTGCTCAGGATAGGGACCAATGGCGGGCTTATGTGAGGGCGGCAATGAACCTCCGGGTTCCTTAAAAGCCAGTAAGTAAGTAAGTCAGTCAGCAGACCTAAGTAGCTATTATTACGTACAACAGTATAGGAAACAGTAATGAAGTTATATTATTTGAAGTAGCATACACAGAATAAATATGGGAAATGCCTGTTACTATTCGATTGATCAGCTTCTATCATCTAGTCTGCTGTCAAAGAAAGAATCTGAAAGTTAGAATTTATAAAACAGTCATATTATCGGTTGTTCTGTATGGTTGTGAAACTTGGACTCTCACTTTTGAGAGAGGAGCAGAGATTAAGGGTGTTTGGGAATAAGGTGCTGAGGAAAATATTTGGGGCTAAGAGGGATGAAGTTACAGGAGAATGGAGAAAGTTACACAACACACAACTGCACACATTGTATTCTTCACCTAACATAATTAAGAACATTAAATCCAGACGTATGAGAGGGGAGGGCATGTAGCACGTATGGGCGAATCCAGAAATGCATATAGAGTTTTAGTTGGGAGGCCGGAGGGAAAAAGACCTTTAGGGAGACCGAGACGTAGATGGGAAGGTAATATTAAAATGGATTTGAGGGAGGTGGGATATGATAGTAGGGACTGGATTGATCTTGCTCAGGATAGGGACCGTTGGCGGGCTTATGTGAGGGCGGCAATGAACCTCCGGGTTCCTTAAAAGCCAGTAAGTATGTAAGTAAGTAAGGATAAGACATTAAGAACGTTAGGTAATTACAGGGCTGTTTCGAGCTATTTTAAATGCTACCATCTGAGCCAACTCGCTCTGTTGTATATCATTTATGTAGGGTATCTAATTTTTTTATTTCATAATAATCTGTCAGGTAGGAGAAAAGTTTCTAATTTTGTCTAAATGCGCCCCCATATAAGGGGTATTTCCCTTATACCTTCGTAACGAAAGCTTGCATACAAAACATACATGCTACCAGTAACTACTGTGTAAAATTTCATAATAATCTGTTAGGTAGCTGAAAAGTTGTTAACATGTCCCGCTAAATTTGCATTCTAGACCACTGTGGGGGGGTTGGAGAAGCTCCGCATTAACACTGCTTATCATTGTAACCTAAATGCATTGTTCTGATGTTACTATGGAAACAATTTTCGAAATGAAATAGACCAACTACACGTTTCCAATATTCGTTGCATAGATGTGTTCTTCATAGGAGTATATTTATTTCGCTGTTGAAATTTAAGTATTACTAAAGTAAGAAGACTAATAATTAAGTAAACATAAATAAAAGCAATATCAAATAGACGTATATAACCCAGCGCTTGCAAACACAATCCAGCAAATTACCAACAAAAACAGGCCGATGTTAGTTGTAGGCCTATTTCTCTTACAGCTATATTGCTATGTATAGAAGAGTGAGAAAATAATCTTTGTCATTACTTTACATTGTATTATATTTCTACCTGATAGTTTGTTCTTAGTGCGAACAACAACTTCAACAGCAAATTTGTTTTTAGACTTCGCGTCCTGATTAGATTCACCTACCCGGAAATATTTGAATCGCTTGTGTAGATGTTGGCTGGGCATAAATTTCATAAGTAGCGTAGGTGGAGACGGGTTACGGTTTGATTCTCAGTGATCGGCTGTCTAAAGAGAAATATATTCTTAACACTCTGAATACAACACTTTCTTGCGCACAACGAACTCAGGAATAAGTTACGCGTGTTCCTGATAAATTTTGTGATTCACTCAATTCGTTTCAACAAACTTGATCCATTCCGAATTTAATGTTTTTAGTATTAACCAAATATATAAATATTCTTAAATGAAATGTCTGTGATGAAAACCTAATTAATTTTGTAGCTCAAACCCATGAAATAAAATTGTTACTTTAATTGAACATTAAATCTACACATCGAATGGTTTACTACAGGGACATCATTTTATTTTTACTTCAATTTGTATTGCACTTGAGTTTTCGAATATACTTCACTCCTACCCCTTCTACTAATGAAGTTCAACCGTCCTCCACACAGATCCAAGACCGCCTTAAATAATTAATGATATATTATATAATATCTTATATTAATTAAACAAACCGATATTTACCATTTATATTGTTATCATTCTTTAGTGATCCTGTATAATAATATTGAAGTTATTTATATTCTGTTATCGTTGTTTGCCTTATAAATAATATTCAAGTTATCATTTATATTCTGTTATCGTTTTTAAGCGACATAAATAACATAAATTTAATATTAGGTTTGGAACAATACAGTTGCATAATACTGGTGTTAGTTTTTTCTTTTTATATTATTATATTATACTATCTTCAAACACAATAACATGAAAAGGAGTGACGAGGAATTGAATCTCAGACGTTTACATCTAAATTCCGGTGTTTTTCCGACTGAACTGCGCGGGCACAAGTAAAGAAACATTTGCGGAAAAAGTGGCCCAATCCCCCTCCAAAATTTTCCGACGATTTGTACAAGTTCGTCCAGGATGCGGGGGGGCAAATGCTAATTGGGATTTCCCGGTTCTGATCAGGTCAAAAATCCTGATAGAACTAATATTTAACCCTTGCGGTGAATTTCGGTGAAGTCCGGAGGGCCCAATTAGTCAAATCCACTCTCTCACCGCCACGCTTGGGCCCCTGTGTTCTGTTAAGATTGGAAAGAGAGAGTGGTGTGCGGAAGGCAATGGGATGTTAGCGCATTTATTTATCCCAAGAAAAATCGCAAAGATGAGCAAAGGAAGCTTTTAACAGAAAAAGGAGCAACTTCTGGGGACCTCTGGAAAAAGAACTAAGGAATAGACTAGTGAAGTGTTTTGTGTGGAGTGTGGCAGTGTATGAGGAATACACGTGGACATTACGATGATATGAAGAGAAACGAATAGAAGCATTTGAAATGTGGATGTGGAGAAAAATGGAACGTGTGAAGTGAACAGACAGAATAAGAAATGCAGCTGTGTTGGAAAAAGTGGATGAAGAAAGAATGATGGTGAAACTGGTTAGAAAGAGAAAAAGGAATTGGTTGGGTACTGGTTGAGAAGAAACTGCCTACTGAGGGATACACTGGAAGGAATGGTGAACGGGAGAAGGGTTCGGGGCAGAAGAAGATATCAAATAATAGACGACATTAAGATATGTGGATTATGTGCGGAGACTAAGAGGAAGGCAGAAAATAGGAAAGATTGAAGAATGTTGGGTTTGCATAGAAAGACCTGCCCATGGGCAGAACACTTATGTATGTCCCTTGGTGGAAGAATACTGGCGAGGCGGTACGCAGCTATCGTCCCCTCTTACTTGCACAGATGACGTCTCGCTGGGACCAATATCCAGCCTTGCCTTCAGTAAAGCATTACATTGAGGCGGTTCTGATCTTGATTATGTTACTCGAAGGCATCGTTGATGAAAATAAATATTTGTTACGGGACATTATAATTATGAACAATGATAATATGCTGACGATGCAGCAATAACATTGTGCACTTACTTACTTACTGGCTGTTAAGGAACCCGAAGGTTCATTGCCGCCCTCACATAAGCCCGCCATTGGTCCCTATCCTGAGCAAAATTAATCCAGTCTCTATCATCATATCCCACCTCCCTCAAATCCATTTTAATATTATCCTCCCATCTACGTCTCGGTCTCCCCAAAGGTCTTTTTCCCCCCGGTCTCCCAACTAACACTCTATATGCATTTCTGGATTCGCCCATACGTGCTACATGCGCTGCCCATCTCAAACGTCTGGATTTAATGTTCCTAATTATGTCAGATGAAGAATACAATGCGTGCAGTTCTGCGTTGTGTAACTTTCTCCATTCTCCTGTAACTTCATCCCTCTTAGCCCCAAATATTTTCCTAAGCACCTTATTCTCAAACACCCTTAACCTATGGTTCTCTCTCAGAGTGAGAGTCCAATTTTCACAACCATACAGAACAACCGGTAATATAACTGTTTTATAAATTCTAACTTTCTGATTTTTTGACAGCAGACTAGATGATAAAAGCTTCTCAACCGAATAATAACACGCATTTCCCATATTTATTCTGCGTTTAATTTCCTCCCGAGTGTCATTTATATTTGTTACTTTTGCTCCAAGATATTTGAATTTTTCCACCCCTTCGAAGGATAAATCTCCAATTTGTATATTTCCATTTCGTACAATATTCTGGTACCACAAGACATAATCATATACTTTGTCTTTTCGGGAAATTACTTCTAAACCGATCGCTTTACTTGCTTCAAGTAAAATTTCCGTGTTTTCCCTAATCGTTTGTGGATTTTCTCCTAACATATTCACGTCATACGCAAAGACAAGAAGCTGATGTAACCCGTTCAATTCCAAACCCTGCCTGTAATCCTGAACTTTCCTAGTGGCATATTCTAAAGCGAAGTTAGCCCGCAGTAAATTGGAAAAGTATCAGATAGAAACTGACCTATACGGACTGTGTGCACTGAAGGTGAAAATAAATTAATGGACAAGCACAACAAAATAACATTAATAATAATAATAATAATAATAATAATCATTATTATTAATTCCACATCCATAATATGCAATATATTTGTAAATGCATACATTCAAATGTTTCTACTGCCGTGAGAAAGACTTTAACAAGTGTATTACTTTTATGAAGTTATTGCAATGTCAGAACAAACATCCTTGTTTTAAAAATCGTAATTTAGCGTCTTATAAATTGAACTTGCCGCCCTTCGACAGTGATCCTCGAGCTCGCTAGTCGCTACGTCATTGTCCTTCGGAAATCCGTAGTATCTTATGTTGGTTCATTTCGTTTTCTTCGAGTGGCTGTTGTAGCCATACATAACACAGCCCGGCATTCTATTGCATATTTCTTTCGCGTAGATTAAAACAAAAATCGCGCAATCTTTGTCACCATCACTAAGTTTAAAGCGACGGCTGTGCTCGATTGCCAGGTCTGACCTCCCTGTGTAACGTCACATTTGCAGCCATAATGTCATAATAAATAATGATAATGTCATGACATAACACATTCATGAACCTGATGTTAATTACTAAAATAATCATAAAAAGAGAAAGGAGCAATTAAGTATGTTTTGTATTTCTGTCTTAAAAACAATACAAAAAAGAACATAAAAAGCACTTGGTTTTATTCGAACGCAGGACCTCACGGATAAGAGGCAGGGACGCTACCATTACGCTATTAAGTAACACAAAGAATACTTGAATTATAACTGTAGATATCAGGTAACGTGGTACAACAACATGTAACATCGCCTGTCTCCGAATTGTAGTGAAGATACCCGAAGGGAACTTTGCTTCTGGAGAGCGGCCACTTTTTCTTTTGACAACTGTACATACCTGTAGTGCAAATAATGGCCCATGTCTATATTATTCGATAATAAAACTTCAGCTAGAATTGCCGTCTTGTAGCAATGAAATTTTCGATTCCAGATTCAAATAGTCATAGGACAGAGTTCCCTAGTTTAAATTATGTATCATGTATTTTAAAACAAGTTTATTTGTTCTCTAAGTACATTATATCATTTCTGTCAATTTTATATTTTCGTTAAAATATCTATATGATTTGCTGCTAATGACGTTTATAATAATAATAATAGTAATAATAATAATAATAATAATAATAATAATAATAGTAATAATAATAAAGGTAAAGGTATCCCCCTAACATGCCATGAAGGCAATTGCGGAGCATGGAGGTAGAGCCCCATGCTTTCCATGACCTCGGCACTAGAATGAGGTGGTGTGGTCGGCACAACGCTCTGACCGCCTTTTACCCCCGGGAAAGACCCGGTACTCAATTTTATAGGAGGCTGAGTGAACCTCGGGGCCGATCTGAAAGTTTGGCAACGAGAAAAAAATCCTGTCACCACCTGGCATCGAACCTCGGACCTTTCAGTCCGTAGCCAGCTGCTCTACCAACTGAGCTAATAATAATAATAATAATAATAATAATAATATAATAATAATCCATCTTCATTCTCAACATAATCTTTTCTTCATTCTGAATTTATTATATAAGTTATCTCATATTATAACATATATCATTCTTATCAACTTTATAATAATCATCTTTATGTATCCTACTTGTTAAATATCTTATTATGGTGTTTAAATGTTAGTCTACAAAGTATGTATATTGTGACTTTTCTATGTTTTTGTCTCTCTATTCCGCGCTGGAATTTGATCCTGGTATTACAATTTTTAATTTCATTTTATGAACAACAGAGAGATTTGTGTATGCGAATTATGTAAAATTAGTTTTTAATACCGGTATAATTTGAAAATACATACATACAAAATTATTGACGTTGTAGCAGGTCTTTGCTGTGAAAAATAACACCAGGTTTTTAGATTACCTACTTGAGCCGATACTTTGCAATGAATGGCTAAATTGTAGATACTCCAGTCGCACCATTGAATTCACCTTAAGTTTACTTATAGCCAAAATTTTGTTTTGCAATAAAAAGCAAAGTAGGAAATGTAGGGTAAATGTGCGTACTGTTTTTGTCAGATGCTTATACTGCCTGCTCATTAAATGATCAAACATGTAACATGACCTATATACATACTTACGGCTTTTAAGAAACCAGGAGGTTCATTGTGCCCTCAAATAAGCCCGCTATCTGTCCCTCTCCTGTGCGAGATTAATCCAGTCTCTGTTATATTCCACCTCCCTCAAATCCATTTTAATATTAAGTTATCCTTCCATCTACGTTTCGGCATTCCCGAATGCCTTTTTTTATTCTGCGCCCTCCCACTAACACTCTATATGCATTTCTGGATTCGCCCATACGTGCTACATGACCTTTACTATGCCTAAAGCCGACATTAGGGACTATTTTCCAGTCTTTTTGCATCCTACCTCGAACTACAGATTTTAATTTCTCAACTTGGGGTTTTAAAGCAAAACAAGCTTGCAATGAATGAGAGGACACTGGATAAAATCTACTGGTCGTTTCTCGTCACAATAGAAATGTGTATTAGAATAGTACCAACTAAATATAAATATCTCTAATATTTATATACGGAGTGCTGTGTAAATGAGGATACACAAAGTAGAAGAGGGGGTAAGCAAAGTGAAGTAGTCGGTCTGGATGGCGCAGTCGGTCGAGTGCTATTCGCTTTATGACTCTTAATACACACCAAAAAATATTACACTTTGAACAATTTAAATTGTTTAATTAAACTCAATTTGTCAGTCTCATTGTAACTGTATACGCGTTACTACCGCTTGTTATATTGTAGCCTAATGCAATGCAATTCCTCCCATGTGAAGTAGAGGAACATGTAGGCCTAATCTCCTATGTGAATATTAAGCATATATTTTTGTAGTTGTGACACGCTGGCTTATTAAGCGTAGATTATTGTTATCAATTATGTAGTCTGACTGCACAGAGATGGTATTTAAATGTGTAGAATAAATAAATGAACAATATGCCACTAATAAATGTGTTTATTCTTCCTACTGAAAAACATATTTTTCACATAGGAGATATTGTAGGAACAAGGACGATAATGTTTTTGTTACATTCATCTTAAGCCAGAGCACGGCGGGTACAGGGTGTGAGGGCGATCTCCTCGTGACTGCCATCTGTGCTGCAGGGAAGAGTGTTGCCGTCTGTTGCAACTGCTACTGAATTCACTGCGATATAGCGATCTTTCCTAGAAACAAAATCGATTTCTTACTAAATAAAAATAAAGAAATGGAGAAGGAAGCTTCTGTTATTTAATCTTAAGCACTTAGTGTGTGAACTTACTGTTATTGAACATTTTCCACCTTGTATGAATTTTTGTAATACCTTTCACAGTTGAGATGCAGCTCTTCGCTTGTTTCATTCCGTATGAACTGAAACAACCCAGAACTCACCACGTGGAGGTGGCTGCATGTCGAGTTCCGCCCTGCCCTTCCCAACCTCCCTACCATTGGGCAGTGCATTAAATTTTTGTGGTTTGCAATTTTTTTTATTTTTTTTTTTATTTTTTATTTATTTATTTATTTTTTTTTTTTTTTAGAAAATTTGGTTTTATTTAACGACGCTCGCAAAAGCAGGGGTTACATCAGCGTCGCCGGTGTGCCGGAATTTTGTCCCTCAGGAGTTCTTTTACATGCCAGTAAATCTACTGACATGAGCCTGTCGCATTTAAGCACACTTAAATGCCATCGACTTGGCCGGGGATCGAACCCGCAACCTTGGGCGTAGAAGGCCAGCGCTATACCAACTCGCCAACCAGGTCGACAATATATAGGCCTAAATGTTATGTTTTTTATTTAACGACGCTCGCAAAAGGAGGGGATATCAGCGTCGCCGGTGTGCCGGAATTTTGTCCCGCAGGAGTTCTTTTACATGCCAATAAATCTACTGACATGAGCCTGTCGCATTTAAGCACACTTAAATGCCATCGACCTGGCCCGGGATCGAATCCGCAACCTTGGGCAGAGAAGGCCAGCGCTATACCAACTCGCCTACCAGATCGACTGTATAAAATGTTATGTTTTTTATTTAACGACGCTCGCAACTGCAGAGGTTATATCAGCGTCGCCGGTGTGCCGGAATTTTGTCCCGCAGGAGTTCTTTTACATGCCAGTAAATCTACTGACATGAGCCTGTCGCATTTAAGCACACTTAAATGCCATCGACCTGGCCCGGGATCGAACCCGCAACCTTGGGAAGAGATGGCCAGCGCTATACCAACTCGCCAACCAGGTCGACCAGAATTTGGATCGAGGACCGCAGCCGCGGAAGTGTTCCCCTACTTCCGTTCAGACGGTTTTCTAGAATACTGGAAAACTTTTTCCAAAGCTTCCTCGTTTGGGGTTTTTTTCCAAAGTCGAAAGGGTTCAAAGGGTCTCTTTTCCTCCGACATCATGCCTGAGTCAGAGTCGTCACTGTCCGTACTGGACTCATCCTGCCGACTTGACTGGGGAGGACTATCGTCTGTATTGTGTGGTGGGGTAGTGTCAGTGCCTAGGCCGCCCGCTGTAGAAGGTCCCGCCATCGCTTCCCCCTGAGGGTCCTCAGGAGGGAGGTCAAACGTGACCCTCGGGCGCGGACGGTCGGCCCCCTGGTCTTTCTCAGTACCCCTGAGAATACCATGGGGGGGAGGCGGGGGTAGTGGCGGTACTGGTGTAGGTGGAGAAGATGGCGGTGGGTGTGTGCGGCGTGAGCGGCGTGATCGTCGTCTCACTTGTTGTGGGTGTATTTCAGTGCAGGGGGGAGCATAAAAGTATTTGAATTTTGTACAGTACCGGGGGTGTGTTGGGGAAGGCTGAGGCGTTGAAGGCGGAGGGACAGGCTCAGGGGGCGTGGAGGCACCCCTCGTGTCCCCTGGACTGCCACTACTCCAGAGGTAGTAGCCCCCCAACCCTATCGCCCCAACCGTCCCCACAATTTTGAAGAAATCGGGCTTACCGAACGAAAATCGGGGTCCGCCTTCCGCACCCTCAGGTCCTTCCTTCCGCGGTCCAACCGCATACGCAGGTCTTCCCGCCGTCTGGAAGGCTCCCGTACGAGAGCCCCCAGCAAATGCAGCTGCCCCCGTGAAGGGATAGCCTCCCTTCTTCAGCAAAAGAAACGCAGATCGCATTCCGGACATACCGAACTATTCTTCCGAGAAAAGCAAACCACAGTGTTTCCATGGAAACGATCCGTCTTGTCGTTTCTGTCGGCCATTGTTGATGACGTTGGCACGACAATACCCAGGCGCGTGAGTACGTTGAAATACCGATACAATAAAAGATGCGAACGTTTTCACATCTTCTATCTTTAAGATATTATTATTCCTTACATTTATATTAGAAAAGGAGATTGGGCCTATTATTTTATATCTTGACGAGTATTAAATACTGACAAATAGAAATTGAATAATATTTATTATAATTCAGTTTGCTTACTTATACATAAATAGTATACCAAGATGTGTTGCTACTCTTTCTTTACTTCAGACAGTGATACATGTAACAGGACTTCTGTCTTGTTTAAGCATTTCATGTTCTAGCGCGTTATTTTGTTTATTTATTTACTTATTTATGTGTTTATTAATTATTTAACAACTTATTTTTATTTACTTAGTTATTTCTTCGTTTTAATTATTTACTTATTTATTTATTCATTTATTCACTAATTTATCTATTTATTTATTTATTCACACCTTCATTTACTTTTTGATTTATTTAATCTGGCGGATTTGCCATCAGGCCTTCTCTACCACTACATCTCAAGAATACAAATAGACATGTGTGTGGAAAAAAATTTTACGAATCGGGATATCTCAAAGAGCATACAAGGAGACATACCGGCGAGAAGCCATTCAATTGCAATATTTGTTTAAAAAGCTTCTCTTTTTCGCAAAGTCTGAGAGGGCATAAATGCACGGAAGCCGTTGAAAAGCGATGCAGTTGTAGTGTGTGTGGAAAATACTATTCGAATTCCGTCCTTCTCAAAAGGCATGTTTCACGCACACACGCCGTCGATAAAACGTTCAGTTGTTATGTTTGTGGTAAACGTTATTCTTATTTGAAAAGTCGAAACGCCATGTTCGCTCACACACGGGGGAGAAGCCGTTCGTATGTCCATGTGTGTGGAAAATCCTTCGTTGTCTCAGCGTCACTAAAAATACATTTGCACGTACATACAGGCGAGAAGCCATACAAGTGCAATCTCTGTGGTTAGAGTTCAGGAACTCTGTCTGATCTTAAAAGGCTTTTATGTTTGTGCGACATCGTGCGTATTTGCTTGTTTTCCGCACAGAACCAATACGCGGTAAGTGTGAAATACCACATTCAGTATACCCAACGTAACACACACAACAATTTCCCTCTTCTTACCGCTTAGCGCGACATTCATTTTACTGCTTTAGGCTTTTAACATATAATTTTTAGAGACGTTTAACTTAGTAATAATTATAAATTGGAAACTTACCACTGCAATTTCACCTAAATTGCAATGTTAATTATTGTGTTTAAATATTTGCAAAAATTAAGTAAAGTCTACTATTCCACGAAACTTATTGCGTTCCTGATGCACATAACATTAAGGAAGCCGTGAAAAAATCAAGATTCCAGATGCCGATGTTATTACTGCAATATGTTACATAAATAATATTGTTAAAATATTAAAATGAAAAATAAATCGTTACATAACCTTACCGTTTGTTTTAAGTTCGCATTTATACACTGGGGGGGTCCACACCTGTGGAGTAACGGTTAGCACATCTAGCCGCGAAACCAGGTGGCCCGGGTTCGATTCCCGGTCGGGGCAAGTTACCTGGTTGAGATTTTTTCCGGGGTTTTCCCTCAACCCAATATGAGCTAATGCTGGGTAACTTTCGGTGTTGGACCCCGGACTCATTTCACCGGCATTATCACCTTCATCTCATTCAGACGCTAAATAACCTAAGCTGTTGATAAAGCGTCGTAAAATAACCTACTGAAAAAATACACTGGGGGAAAAAAAAGACAGACGTATATCACGGCCTGCTGGAGTATAGTAAATACAGAAAACATTTTATAGCAACAGTGTTGAAGATAGATATTTTGGTGTTCCGAAGTTGCCGTCATTAAACAGAAACCAGCATAGAGATTTCATTGCAACTAATTAGAAATTCGTCTTTCAGGTATGTAATAAACGATCTTCGCACAAATTAATGTATGATACACGAACGGTATGTTTGTTTTCATGTTCTCTGAAATTAAAAAAGCTCAACTACGTTTCGCTTTTTCATTCTTTTCCTCGACCATGAAAACATCAACTTACCGTTCTTGTAACGTATATTACTATTACGTACAGGTGAGAAGGCGATGTCGATGGGAAGTGATAATGTTCCCGAATAGGTTTAAGGAACGATGCATACCACCATTCTTTTTTTTTTTTGTTTTATTGGGTTATTTTACGACGCTGTATCAACATCTAGGTTATTTAGCGTCTGAATGATATGAAGGTGATAATACCGGTGAAATGAGTACGGGGTCCAGCACCGAAAGTTACCCAGCATTTGCTCGTATTTGGTTGAGGGAAAACCCCGGAAAAAGCCTCAAGCAGGTAACTTGCGCCAACAGGGATTCGAACCTGGGCCACCTTGTTTCGCAGCCAGACGCGCTCACCGTTACTACACAGGTGTGGACACCACCATACAGAAAACAAGAAATTCAAATGCGGTATGTCGACAATAAAATGTATGGCAGGCATTGGGTCCCTATTTCACTAATTTACAAATTAGTTTCGTAAGATCCGTAACTCACTACAGCGACAGCTATGAACAGCGTAATGTGTGCACACAGCTTAGCTTACAAAGAGAGGACACGCTCTGTATATCACCGAATGAAATAAGATTGTGTGAGGTGAAATTACAAGAAGTACTGTTCAAAGTCATAAATGGTAAGGGTGGCCAATGACCCCTCGTTTTGGAAATATTGGCTATTGTTTGTGACGTACTTCTGTTAGGTGCCTAATAGGGAAGCGTTAGACTCTGTGAAAGCGTACCTCATGTGGTTGGGTGATTATCCGGGTAACCTAATTTCGAATCTTACCTGGACCTATATTTTTCTTCTTTTAATAACGATTAATAGTGTGATCACAGTTATCTATTTACACACCTATATCATATTTCTCAATGTATTGAACGCTTCATCATGTTTTAAACAAATTACTAATTAACTAACATTGTGTTGTAAAGGATAAACAAGGAAATATTGCTCACGTAGGCAGGTCACTGGTGTCTGTTCTGTTTCTATTCCACTTCATTTTGTACATGATTTGTTATTATAAATGTCATAAAAACACAAAACATACATATTTCCTGCACCATGCACAGCAAATGAAAGAAGGTTGTCCAGTCACACGAAACAGATATCCGTCACAATCACAAACACTTCTCGTTCGTTTATTAATTTTTATGGATACCACGCATATTTCAACATGGCTTTGAATATAGGAGCTGACAACTGAAAGTGAATTAAGGAGTGAATTTTGAGGGCATCCTGCCTTGAAGCAATTTGTCGTCCAGTTTGTAAAACGAAAGAGCTATTTCGCAAATATTTGATAAAAAATCTTCACCTGTCTAAAAGAATAAATATCGCAGGACTGGCATAATACAGTATATTTGGGTGAAATCACTTTAAGGTTGAACGTTACTCCATTTTCTTCATTTGTAAATATTTCATCATACAAAGAAGGAGTTACTTGCCCTTTCCACGAGTCCAGATTTAGAAGAAATGGCTGCTCTTTCACATATGTCTTTATTACTTTCTCCAGGTATTGCTTATGGAGTTGAGATGTCAGCTTTCCTGATGAAGAACGTGTTAAAAATAAGTCTACGTGAACTTAGGTACATTAAATATATCAGAAAGATACCAAAATTATTTAAGTACTAGCTGTACCCGTGCGCTCCACTGCACTTATTAGAAATAAATATGAAGTAATTACGTAATTAAAATTGAACATTGGGTCCAGGGAACATTCGTGTTTTCATAGAAGAATAAATCCTCTAATCTGCTACTTAATTTAAATTCTGTTTAAATAAATAAAATGCTATCATTTTGGTCCAGAGACCACTCATTTTTATTGCAAATATAATTCGTTTAACATTTTTCTAAATTAGTCTTGAATGCATCCTTTAATAAATCACTCCAAAGTAATAGAGTTGATTGTGTACGAAGATAATTTTTATGTTAACCTTACTGTGCATCTTTTTTTCTTGTTGTTAAGATTATTTAATTCACGCCTTAACATCTGTGGTCATGTCGCGTGTTTAGAATGTGTGGGTATATCAGCAGGCCGTGTTTACTCTTGTTGGGTTCCTGTTTCTATTGTGTGCTGGGATGGCTTGTGTTCATGTAACTGATTATAGACTTTGATAAATGTTTTTGGTATTGGTAATTGAGCGGTGATGAATAATGGCATGTATCTTTCCAGTCCGGCATTTGGCTTTATCTACTAAGGGAAATCATGAAAAACCCCAGTCAGATTGATCGGCCACGGGGTTTGAACTTGGGACTCCCGAATGTGTGTCTCAAATATGTTTTTAAACCTTCCTATTTTAATAGCTAGTACTGAAGATATTTAAATGGAACTTTACCATAGCATAAAGCAACTTAACAATCCTTTAAAACATATAGTTTAGCCTAGTGAGCATTAATTTTTTCACAGGTATAGTTTTTGTAAAAAAAAAAAATATATTTTTTCTTTCAGTGACTGAATTGTAATTTTATTTTTGCACATATTTAGATGTATTTTCCTTTGGAACGATTTGACATACTATACATTAATGAACCTTTACTGTACATTTTTAAGGACAAATTCTACGATTTTTTTATGATTTAGTTTTTTATTTGAAAAATTAACAATTCCTGAAGAAGATGCTATAATTATTTTTATGCTCGACCATGCCGAAATGTAGTACTTATACATCTGGTAGCAGACCTTTAATGCATGTCGTTAAAGTTCACCTACTCATTAAAGGTCAGGTCTTTCATCCAATGACGACTCAGGTTACAACTGTTCAGCCAATGACAGGTCAGCTTTCTACCGTTATAAAACCGCAAGTATCGATTATTCTCGGATATGCAATCGAAAGAAAATTAGCGAAAAGTCACGGAGGCTGGAAATCCAATACTGTCGCAGAAGGTTATGTTCTGTTACTATTATAGTTAGCGTTAATTGTAAATAATATTCAAATAAATTCAATTTGTCATCTCGTTTTTCAATGTCTAATTTAATTTCAATGTTATCTCTGTAGGCTCATATGGCCTAGCAAGGTCAATGTGAACATCTGTTCCTCGGAAAAAATCAATACTTTCGCGTCTGCGCACATCTCACAACATACGGGACATTGGTCAAGGTCAGATACAAAGAAAATTAATAATATCAAGTTAGAAATATGGTCGAGCATAAAAAGTCGTATGAAACTCGCCTATAATGGTAATTAAGAAGCTCGTGTGAAAATTATGAAACTCGCTTGCGCTCGTTTCATAAATATGCATACTCGCTTCTTAATTACCTTCATTATAGGCTCGTTGCATAATGTACTATTCCATCAAATGTTTAAATTTGCGTTGAAAACTGCTTTTTATCACCACGCGCTGCTATAGCCAACTGAACAAGTTCAAACATATTCTGATACATAGCTCACATTTTATGGAACAATGTCGGGTACATAACTCAACTGCCACCTATCGTTATAATATTCACCTACTTTTACTGGTGTTTGAAGTTAGCCCAGTTTATACATTATAGGCACATATATTTCATTTTCACCATTAACTCAATTTCTCATGTTTTGGCACTTAGGCCATTATTTATTTCAATGCTACAGTTATTATTATCATTACGAAACCCTATTTCGAGTGACTTTATTTTTAAATATGAAGTAGAAATAGTATAAATGTTTTGTGGTGCCTGGTAGTTTATATTATTTACATACAGTGTGAGAAACTATTACACAAATGTCTCTAGAAAGCTGTAAGCGTTGTTAAAACGCGAATAATCTTATGTTTCTCTTGATGATATAGACCTATAGTCTTTGTAGGAATATTCTGTAGTGTATTTTAATCAGAAATAACACCGACTTTATGTTTTTTTTTTTCGATGCAAAATACTACAGAAATTAACCAAATTTTTACACCGCAATTTAAGATTTTTAATCGCCAAGATGGGAATTCTAATGACTAGACTTCGTGGAATTGCCACGAGAATCGTTAGGTTTACTACGCACGCGGTATAGACTGTATGAGACGCGGACGTGCAACGGATGGAGTATGCCTCTAATGTAAACACTGAGCAGTATACTGCGGTTACAATAAAACCTGTATCCTGCATTCAAGAAATATAATGAATGATCATTGAAGTAGGAAACGTCTAAACATGTAAATACACATTTATTTTGTAGTGAGATATATTAACCCTTAAAATTTAATGCAATATACTCACATCATCCTTGAATATGTGCATTGCAGTGAAGAGTTACGTACATTTTGAGCGACTGCAAAGTAATCTCCTCCGATGGTCACTCAAACAGTTTTTATATTGGGAAATGTACGTTCAACATCACACGATGTAATACGTGCATATTTGAAGAACGGAAAGTCACTACTTTTTAGTACACCAACTTCAGACGTCTCGTCGTGACATGATAGTACATCATTTATAATACGAAGTTGTGAATAGTCAAAATTTTAAGCAATATTGTTTCTCAACTTACATTTCACTTTTCCTGAAATTAGTGAACTGTTATTTTGGATAACGGTTTGTGATACTTTATACACTATATTAAGGGCTTCTGAGAGTTGTAGTTTAGACGATTCTAACAGTGTGATGCTTTTGGACGGAATATCTTCCAATTGCTGTTCAGAAGGCAATAATTTTACAGCTGCAACAGCGGAACTGTCTGTGCTATCCAATGCATCAATTACCTCCATTATTTTGCCGTAATGTTCTACATAATAATTAACAGCATCCAACCACGTTCCCCAACGGGCCAAGACTGGCTGCGGGGGTAAGGGTATTCCAGGGGCAATTATTTGGAACAGCAACACTCTCATTGTAGTATGTTTGATTGAATTCTTGTCTGCACTGAACAAATGTTAAGCTTTGACTATTCCAACCACAATAATACAAAAACAAGTGCTTACATAGGTATACATTAGCTGTAGCTGCTCTATCTATTTGGACCGATCACATCTCTTAACATGAACAGCTTATACTACGAGACCGGGAGGTCGCTCACCTCTTCTATACTACCCTACATCGGCAACCTGATTGCATGCTGCGTGTGGCAATTCAACGAAGTCTACTAATGACTATTTCGTTTACATGACGTTATTCCATTTTCGACCAATGAAATGTAATGAAATTTTGAATTCCAACCAATCACAGTCACACTTTGCGATAATTTTTGCAGCTAGATTTATCGCTGTCAATTTATCGCATGGTCGTTCTTTTGTTTAGTCGTTGTCGCCAACTGTTTCCCCGTAAATTTATGATCATGAATACATTAAGATGCATCTACACGGTTAAAATGTTCTTTCAACTTTAAAGCAATGAATGCAAGATTGATATTTAATATTAATAAATATATTTACGCAGTGAAGACGACATTCAAAACGGCGCACCATATAGACACAAAATCTTCATGCATCTTAATTGAACGTACTTTTTAAACTTGATTCTTTCAATTTTCTTCCCAGATTGCACGCATACGCGATTGGAATATTGAACTGTGTAGATGCAGCTTTAGTTCCGTTAGACGCTACAGCCAGAATGCGTTTGTCGAGCTATAAAAAATGCTTTCCTGTAGCACGAGTAACGGTCAAAATAAGGCACATCTGACACTGGTCCTGCTCCCACAGGTAACTTAACCTATAATTGTATCCTATATAATTTGTATTTTGTGAATGAAATTAAACAGTTAATAGAAAGTCAGATGTTCAAATTTATGTAACATCATCGCATATCAAACCCAAAGACCTTGTATAGTAATATATACTCCGTATGGAGTAATAAAATTCGTGTTTTAATTATGTTTACAGAGATGGTTTCACTGTGTAGCAACATGTCTCGCTGTGAATGCATAAGCATTGCTATACCATTCTTCATTTAATTAATGTATTAATCAGATTGCTGTAATTATATTATAAAATTGTAAATTAAATTATGATTTCAGCAGTTAATGCAAATGTATTTATGTTATAATAATAAGATAAAAGTGCAGTACATGTAATTAACATTGTTAAGCCTGTATTTCGCTTTTCGCAATTGGCATTACTGAATAATAACATCGAATTTCTTTATTGCAGTAATCGATATTCGTCTACGAGTATTTCAACTTCACAATGTCTGAATAGGTTAAGCATTCGTTAATATACAATTATTAACATTTTGTGATCGAATTTTAGGGATATATTATTTACATTTTTATTTTATTCACGAAATAGTCCTAATAAATGTCACTCGAGGTCTGAGATTTCCCAGACAAATCTCAGACCTCTCGTGACATTACTACAGATAAATATTTTTATTTTGTAATGCATAAGGCATATATTTTTAAAGAATACTGTACCTTCCGTAATCTAAAGATGAAAGAATTCCATCCACCTATGCTGCTGCTAGAGATGTCTAGGCCGGGGATGAGGACGGTCAGGCAATGAGACGAGCTGTGGGACATGTTTTGAATAGCTTGTAATAAATAATGTAAGCACCCTTCATTGTTCTCCTTGAGAGAAAACTTCCACAGAAGTTCCATACGACGTGCTAAGTAAAGCGTCTGCACTGAAGCCTCGTCGCTGTTATTTTACGACAGCCAATGACTAAGAAGAAGGCAGAAAATAGGAAATATTGGAGACTGCTGCGTTTGCAGTGAAAGACCTGCCATGTAACTGAACACTATATGTATGCATGTGTCTATGTCATTTTATTTATTTATTTATTTATTTATTTATTTATTTATTTCATCAATCTTTGTTCACGTCATGGCGGATTAGATGTGTTCCTGTTCTTAATCAGCCATCACTCTCTATACAAACATTACAAGAACAACTACATATTGAACCTATAAGTATCCTCTGTATACCCTAATAATAATAATAAGTATAAGCAGGACGAATAGAAGGAATAGTGTACGCACTCAGCGAGTTTACACGGGTCCGCCGTTACGCGGCGCTTCTATCGCTAGGCTCCTGACTTGGAGGAAGTTCACAGTTCTTGTTACGCTAAACATAGTCCTTTTTAAAAGCAAATTTCTACCATTTAACCCGTCTATTCGTAACTTTAGGAATACTTGCATAGTTCCTTATTCATAATCAGGGAACGGATTTATATGGACTAAAAATATATGAAATATGTAAATATATATGTAGTTATTTTTACCAAAATATGGAATTAAATATGGATTTTTACCAAAATATGGAATTAAATATGGACTTAAAATTATAAAAAAATGACTATGTACGTTAAATATTGGTACATTTTAATCAAACTAAACAAAAAATATAATGGACGTACCTTATCTTCCAATGTAGTTTCAACAAAACACAATTTTTATTGTCTGTTACCATAACAATAGGTTACAAACATTTCTTTCAAGTGCTGAAAAGTGAATCTTCTTCTATTGTCTCTGAGGATAGATTTATACTAACTAAAAGAGCGTTCGACGTCACAAGAAGTAACTGGTACATAATTCAATTTCACAATGTCTGCTGGGGATAAGTCCAAGTTAATCTTCACTGTTGATTCACCACTCATCACAGCAACAACCTTTTGTAGTTCTTCATATCCAGGGTTTTTTGAAAGTACAGTGTCCACCTTAGCTCTTACTGCATCTGCAACTTTACCTCTACCACGATTCAGTTGTTCCACAGTACTATTTATAATTTCAAAACTTTCAGATAGTGAAAGGTGCGTATTTTGGAGACTTTTGAGCGTTTTTATGATGCATGAAAATGTATGCTGAATGTGAGCTAAGTCATTCTTCACACTTATGTCACAGGTAACTGTTTTCGCAGTATCAATTGAGACTGCATCTTCAGAGTCCAATGCAAGGAGAACATTGTTAATAGAGTCTATATGTTCGGCATAATATTCAACTGCTTCTAGCCATGTACCCCATCTAGTTAAAATTGGCTTTGGTGGCAATGGAATTTCAGGGTACATTTCTTTCAACACGTTAACTCTACTGGGAGCTTTGAGAAATACTTTTTTCACTGATGAAATCAACAAATCTACTTTAGGGAAATTGTCTCTGACCACTTCTGCCACACGATGAAATGCATGCGCCACACAAGTAAAATGAGTCAATTTAGGATATACAACAGATAATGCTTGTCCAGCTTTGACCATATAAGGGGCAGCATCGCTAATAAAGAATAACACATTATCGTACATAATACCCTTTGGCCACAGGATACCCATAGCTTCGTTGAACAGTTTAACTATAGTTTTGTTATTGCACTTTTCTAGAACATCACAATGTAAAAGAATTCGTTCAGAATATTGTTCACTTAACAAACCGATAACTACATTACCAACAAGTCTATCTTCTTTGTCGGGAGTCTCATCAATGGAAACCCAAATTGAACTATCTTTAATTTCATCTCTTATCTTCTGTATTGTCTCATCGTAGATGGATGGAGCATACGTCTTCCTAAGTGTTGACTCATCCGGGATTGTATGTTGAGTATATTTTTCAAGGAATTCCCTGAAGACCTTATTCTTTAGTTTGTAGAGAGGAATATCAGCAGAGATGAGAGAACGGCACAGGTCGATGTTAAACTCAGATCTTACATTCGATGTTGTTGGTTGTGTTAAAAACAATTGTCTCTGCTTGGAATTTAGTTGTTTGTTGGCCTGATGTTTACTAGTTGTAATGTGTTGTTGCACCAGGAACTTTTGTGTAGATGATACTGCACACTGACACAAATTACAAAATAATATTTTATTGTCAGTTGATAAACCATCTTCTTTAAATTCTGAAATGTAACTTGTTAGTTTTGATTTTAAATTGACTGAATGACGTACTTTTGGCATATTTACCGTCTTTATAGTATGATTTACAAAACTGAACCTATGTGTACTCTGACTGGCATTTAACTGTTGAGCTGCACAACTGAAGTCTGTTAAAAATTTTAAATTAAATTAATACAGTTTTGTAACTTACTTTCCCATTGTTGATAGGACTGCTAATTTTCAAATAACTCTGATGTTAAAGGGATTACTGAACATGTGTTTAAATCTCTATTGTTGAAATGTATTTTTAAAAGTTAATGGAATTTTGTTTTGTTTTATTGTTAAACCTAATATAATATGGACTGTTTTATATGAAATATGGAAAATATATGGAAATTAACGAAAATATGTACTAAACTCTAAAATATGGAAAAATATGGAAAATAAAAGTAGGATTTTTCAACCCTACACATTGTGAAACATAAAGATAATGCAAAATATAAATTATATTAGCTTTATAAGTAAATATGTATTTACATATAAATCCTTTCCCTGTTCATAATTAATAGCCTTCTCTCAGTTAATACTATTATGAACGTTCGTAACAGAAAATACAATGGGATCTGAAACGCTATGAAAGCGATAAGTTCAGTATTTAACAAGTTGCGAATTCAGGGACAGAAAACTCTACAAAATGTTGAATAAAACCAGAGTTGAAAGATATTTTACGTGCTTATAAATTAATTAAATTACTCACCATATGAATGATTAGTTACCTGCTACTTTCGAGAGTTTGCGAGATGACTTGGCGGATTTACGAGCTTGTAATTCTCTTCGGATTTCCTTTGTCCTGAAGAAGAATCGGCACTTTAAGTAGTGGTAAACCAATTTAGGAATAATATCCATGATGTGTTCTCTGCAACAACCTGCTCCCGAAGACTGGATCGTAAGAGCGTCAATAGTGCCAAGTCAGTCATAGAAGATATCACCCCACATTGCACTCGCTGAGCTAATCTTTTCTTTAATTTTCATTTCTGTTTGAAGAAGTGCGTCGTACACAGCTGATCTGTCTGTAGTCCTTGATTGGGTGAGAGCTGCACAATGTTTAGACACATTACTTTTCTGTCGAAGGGAATGGACACAGAGGGTACACGCAATAAACTTAGAGGAATGATTTACGACATAACCTGCCACATGATACACTAAAAATCTGTCAATCAACACGGCAGGAGTGGTATTTACCAACTCGGGCACAGCACTTTCCCAACCTTGACCATGCATTTCTTCACAAAGAACAATATTTTTATTTTATACAAGTTTCTACAGACTTCTTAACTGCCTTGTTACATAATAATGTCTTTTGTCACTATTTGTACCGTATCCCGATCTACAACCCGGAGCAAAACAGTACGGCATTTTTGCAATTATTTTGTAAACCACCACACAATATTCTTTTGTCACTGGTTAATTCAAAGCACAACAAATTGAAGACTTCTACACAAACCCAAACAACAAAGCATAATAACAACCCCTAAAAACTTTCACCATTAAAAGCGCGCGAAGTTGTATTTTCGAGGTGTCTGACCTCAACAAACGATGGACTTTAGCGATCGAAGCGCCACTAGTTCTCCGGTCCGCCACCGACAATGAGAGAACATAGGAATGCGTACACTATTCCTTCTATTCGTCCTGGTATAAGTATAGCTCTCGTATTTAAAACTCTTACTTTAGCTTTTTCAATTCTATACTCAATCTCTTAAAAATTATTCTGTTAACTTCGTTGACTACTTTTCATAGTTTCCTATCGTGTCCAACTACTCAACATTTATAATTCCATATCCGTTAGAGCTTTGGCTTTCTCTTCCCATCTAATTTTAACTCTAAACAGAAACTTTCCTAATTTATGTAGATTGCTGGCGTTAAGGAGACCATTCATTTTTTTTATAAGCTACTATAGCGTTTATTTGTAGAAATTTTTTATCCACCAAACTGTTTCTCAAACCATTCGTTGCCTGACACTTTAACGCAATATGCATTGCGTCTTCCGCTAGTCCACACAAAGGACATTTATCCTCTACGTTCCCTCTCCTATTCTTGAGTCTCCAGATACCTAATCTCCACCATGCCATTCCTGTTCTCTCTTCCCTTGAGTTTAGTCTAATAATATTCCTCCTGTTCCCAAAACTGTTTAACCTGCTTATATTATTTCAGTGATCCTAGGTCTTTAATATTACTAAAAATATCACCTTTACTTTTTAATTTTGCTCTAGAATATCCCATTAGGAAAGTCCAGGATAACAGAGAGGGTTTGGAATTGAACGGGTTACATCAGCTGCTTGTCTATGCGGACGACGTGAATATGTTAGAAGAAAATCCACAAACGATTAGGGAAAACACGGGAATTTTA
Organism: Periplaneta americana; assembly: GCF_040183065.1. Lineage (NCBI taxonomy): Eukaryota > Metazoa > Arthropoda > Insecta > Blattodea > Blattidae > Periplaneta > Periplaneta americana. The sequence goes on along the minus strand of NC_091132.1, from coordinate 187,882,067 downwards.
CTGGAAGCAAGTAAAGAGATAGGTTTGGAAGTAAATCCCGAAAAGACAAAGTATATGATTATGTCTCGTGACCAGAATATTGTACGAAATGGAAATATAAAAATTGGAAATTTATCTTTTGAAGAGGTGGAGAAGTTCAAATAACTTGGAGCAACAGTAACAAATATAAATGAGACTCGGGAGGAAATTAAACGCAGAATAAATATGGGAAATGCGTGTTATTATTCGGTTGAAAAGCTTTTATCATCCAGTCTGCTGTCAAACAATCTGAAAGTTGGAATTTATAAAACAATTATATTACCGGTTGTTCTTTATGGTTGTGAAACTTGGACTCTCACTCTGAGAGAGGAACATAGGTTAAGGGTGTTTGAGAATAAGGTTCTTAGGAAAATATTTGGGGCTAAGAGGGATGACGTTACAGGAGAATGGAGAAAGTTACACAAAACAGAACTGTACGCATTGTATTCTTCACCTGACATAATTAGGAACATTAAATCCAGACGTTTGAGATGGGCAGGGCATGTAGCACGTATGGGTGAATCCAGAAATGTATATAGAGTGTTAGTTGGGAGGCCGGAGGGAAAAAGACCTTTAGGGAGACCGAGACGTAGATGGGAAGATAATATTAAAATGGATTTGAGGGAGGTGGGATAAGTTATGATGATAGAGAATGGATTACTCTTGCTCAGGATAGAGACCAATGGCGGGCTTATGTGAGGGCGGCAATGAACCTCCGGGTTCCTTAAAAGCCAGTAAGTAAGTAAGTTTCTTGGGAATACCAAATTCAATAAGAATATATAAAACTTCTCTCTTAACCGAGTCATATGCCTTTTTGAAATCTATGAATAATTGATGCACTGTACCCTTATACTCCCATTTTTTCTCCATTATCTGTCGAATAAGAAATATCTGGTCAATAGCTGATCTATTACGCCTAAAACCACACTGATGATCCGCAATAATTTCATCTACATATGGAGTTAATCTTGTCTAAAAAATATTGGACAAAATTTTGTACGACGTCAACAAAAGTGATATTCCTCGAAAGTTACTACAGTTAGTCTTGTCCCCCTTCTTAAAGATAGGTACGATTATGGACTCCTTCCATTGTTCTGGAACAATTTCCTTTTCCCAAATAGCAAGTACAAGCTTACAAATTTCGTTAGATAATGCACTTCCACCCTCTCGTATTAATTCTGCTGGAATTTGATCAGTAGCTGGAGACTTATAATTTTTCAGATTTTCTATCGCAATTTCTACTTCTGAAAGTGTGAGTTCTGGCTTATTAGAAAAAAAATATGCAATTTCATCAAAGTAGTAGCCCTAGTTATGGCTGTGATATGTTCCTTGTAACGTGTTTGAAATGACATTTTATTGGTGTCGTACGAGGGTGTATGGCCTGCGAGGAATTGAAACCTAAACTCTTGGGCTTTAAAACTGAGCGTCTCAGTCATTTTGATGGCTCTTTGTACTAGAAGTTGAGTGAAGTGGCACATTTGGGAAAATCGTGGGTTCGAGTCTTCTCACGAACATTATGTTCCACTGCTAACGCCAGCCACTGCTGCAGCTGCAAATTGCTTCTCCCTTCTCAGGTGAGGGCGGTCATCTACATGCAAATTCAACTTCCTCCTTTAAGACGCGGAATAGCTGTAGCTACATTCGTTAAGGAAACGTCGTTTAATAGACCGCTTTATTTTACACCTCATAAAGTCATCCCCCCCTCACTTAATTCTGGCTCCTCTAATCCGATTAAGCCCTAACACGGGCGAAGTTTCATTAAATCCAGCCCGACCTCTTTTTTATGCACGGAAGCTCACATCTGCACTGCAGCCCCGCTGTCCAGAACAAGGTTTTACCCTGCTGTACCACGCAGAAGAGGAAGCGTACAACAATGTGGCCTTACAGAAACACATCTTCTCACTTCGTTTCTGTATACCCTTTCCAACAAATCCCGTTCTTCAGTTTCGTATTTCCATGGAATTTCAACACAAACCACATTATTTCTCTTCTACAGGGACATCATTTTATTTTTACTAACATTTCTAATATTAACCTGGCTGTACCTTTGGATGAAGACCTTTGGGGAGGCCGAGACGTCGATGGGAAGATAATATTAAAATGGATTTGAGGGACGTGGGATATGATGGTAGAGACTGGATTAATCTTGCTCAGGATAGGGACCAATGACGGGCTTATGTAAGGGCGGCAATGAACCTCCGGGTTCCTTAAAAGCCAGTAAGTAAGTAAGAACCTTTGGATTAACGGTTGAGAAACGGAAACACGTTTGCTACCCCCTTCCACGACTGGAGTTCGATGATACTGGCGTAAAATAAAAACAAATCACTTTACTAGGTATAGGAGGGAAGAAAAGTAGTTGTATGTGTCCCACTGTGTTGTTGTTTTTTATTATTAATCTATTTTTTGTGTACATTTTATTCAATTGTCGGTTTCTGGTTTAATTATGTAAATCCTACTTAATTGTAATCTAATACTAATATGTATACTGTATACATTTTTCTTTTTTTATTGAATTATCGGCTTCTGTTTTTATGTGATTCGTATTTGATTCTAACAAATTAATATGTATTTCACTACGTTTATTTTTATTTTATGAGGTAAATTTTATGTAACTACCTCTTTTGATCTCATTATGTATCAGTATGTAATTGCTTAATTCTGATCTAGTTTTATGTTCAACTGTGGACGCAAGTTTTAATCCTTGTTTAGTGTAAGAGAAGGCCTTACGGCCTCAAATCTGCCAGGTTAAATAAAGCCATTATTATTATTATTATTATTATTATTATTATTATTCATCCATTTACGTAAAGTAGGAAATATTGCGATTTTGAGTTTGATCATTTTCATTAGGTTTTTGTTTAATCAAAATACAGTACTGTATTAACACTTAGTGTTTTTACTCACGAATTGAGCCATCCAGTCGGACGTATACATTACGCAGTGTATATTATACTGTTACAGTACATTAGCGTACAATATAGAGAATGAAGTTAAATTGAAAAATAATCATACTATGAATATTTAAACACATTTTTGAAAATGGTGGCCGTTCATTTCGATACAGGCTTCAGTTCTAATGTACATATAGCACTATAGGCTATTGTACCTAATCCCAATTACCAGTTTCGTCCTTCGTACGAGTAACTCATGTTGAAATAATTCTGTACCTCTCTATAACAGAATACGTACCTTACGTACTGTAAATTCAATCTTCACTTGATAAGATAAAATTACTCAGACATGCTATCTACTGTCCGTCGAAGTGGTTTTATCGCAGGGTCGTAGAAAGGGGGAAATCACGTGACAGTTAATTACTTAACGAGGCCCTTTTATTTAAGTTATTTTGAACAGTTGTATAATATTACGTAGACGTCCAAATCCTTACACAAATTAATGTTTTCAGAAAGGAGCTAAGACACCCCAGCCACTAGCCTTTACAGAGGGGCGAGAAGCCGATGGGGGAAACCGGGATGCGAGGTATAGATAAACGGACGACAGTACCTTTTGCTCTTTTGTCACTGGAAAACGCGAACATATTTCTGGAACGTACTATACTCACTATCTCAGTACTGCATACGCGGCCTTGGTTCTGTGTGGAGAACGGTTGGAAGTTTACTAGTAGAGGGGGTGGGAGTACTCAGGTACAATAAAAATTGAAGTAAAAATAAAATCGTGTCCCTGTATATCCGTATGAAAACGTTTACAAAACTCATTTCTCTCTTTGTATTCCCATAGGAACTCATTACAAATCGTGTTCGTTTTGTTTCGTGTAATTTTAATAGGTTATGTAACGACACTGCCTTAACTACTTACTAGATTATTTAGCATCGATGGAATTGGTGATGACGGGATGGTATTTGGCGAAATATGGCCGAGATTCGCTGTAGATTATCTGGCAGTCCTCTTACGGTTGGGGAAACCTCGGAAAAATACTCAACGAGGTAATGAACCCAAGCGGGAATCGAACCCAACGCTCTAGCGCAGTTCCGGGTCAGTAAGCAAGGGCCTCTGCCGACTCAGCTACGCCGGTGGCTGTGTTTGGTATAATACAGCGGTCATCAGCACACTCCACCCTCGGCCTAGCGTCTCTTACCCGCAGAGAAGAGACTGCACTATGGTGCATCCGTGGCTGCTGGCGGGTATGTTCTTCCTTTCCCAGCTGCACGACGGGGCATATCACGTTGCCCCGCTTACCCTTTACCCATTTCAGTGAGTGCTGACGACCACTGGTATAATACAGTCCTGTCCAAACGGTGCTCATTGAAGGCGAGCATTCAGCTGAAGGAGCAGAGTCGAAGAAATAACTCGCGAGCGCAGAGTAGGGGTGGTATCGTTGCGGTGAAGAAGAAGTGGGATGCTCTATTTACCTGTTCAGGATTCATTATTCTCTTGTCTCTTGAGTTGTGATTACCTCTAGTGCATAATGGACGTAGGGAAACGAAAGAAACGTGATCACCAACCATGTTCTTCTCAATGTTATGGGAAAGCTGTTATTTTTTTGTAGCAGCTGGAGAACTTTCTCGGTACTTTATATACCAGAAAATTGTAAAAGGAATACGAAAACATAATATAATGCGCCACTACGACACCATACATAAAGCTGTGTATGATGATTTTGTTGAAGATCACAAGAGAAAAGTTGACGAGTTAAAACTATCTCTGTACCCTGAGGTAGGTTATAATGTATCGTCACATGTTGAGTGGTTTAAAATAGGTATTTCAGTTTTATTTATAAAATGCTACAAAATTAAGAGCCCACAATCCATTCCATTTAGTAATTCTATATTACAATTTTAAAATATATCATATCATATATCATATCATATCATATCATATCATATCATATCATATCATATCATATCATATCATATCATATCATATATCATATCATATATCATATTGTATCATATATCGTATCGTATCATATATCATATTGTATCATATATCATATCGTATCATATATATCATATCATATCATATCATATATCATATCATATATATCATATACCATATCATATCATATCGCATCGTATATCATATCATATCATATCGTATCATATATCATATCGTATCATATATATCATATCATGTCATATATCATATCATATCATATCGTATCATATATCATATCATATCGTATCGTATCATATATCGTATCATATATCATATCGTATCATATATCATATCATATCGTATCATATATCATATCATACCGTATCGTATCAGATATCATATCGTATCATATATCATATCGTATCATATATCATATTGTATCATATATCATATCGTATCATATATCATATTGTATCATATATCATATTGTATCATATATCATATCGTATCATATATCATATCATATCATATCGTATCATATATCATATCATATCATATCGTATCATATATCATATATACCATATCATATCATATCGCATCATATAGCCTATCATATCATATCGTATCATATTATCATATCATATCGTATCATATATATCATATCATGTCATATCATATCATATCGTATCATATATCATATCATATCGTATCGTATCATATCGTATCATATCATATCATATATCATATCATATCATATCGTATCATATATCATACCATATCATATCGTATCATATATCATATCGTATCATATATCATATCATATCGTATCATATATCGTATCATATATCATATCATATATCGTATCATATATCATATATCATATCATATCGTATCGTATCATATATCGTATCATATATCATATCATATTATATCATATATTATATTATATTATACAGAATAACAATAATGCACTTAGTGAATCGGCTATTAGAATTAGCTACAAAATTTGCCACGAAATTGCAAAGGAATTGAAAACATTCAACGAAGATGAATTCATCAAGCGATGCTTAATTATATTGGCAGATGAACTCTGTCCACAGCAAGTAGGGGAAGTGGAAGCCATACGCCTGTCTCGTAGAACCGTGGTGAGGATATTGCAGTATGTGCGTATGGGTTATGTAAATAAGCCTAATGATTTGTGTGTGTGCTTAGAGCGAAGTTTATTTCATTAAATTAATAAGAGTGTTATAAAGTCTGTACTGTACAATGGATTGACGTAATATCCTTATAAACTATTATGTACTGACAGACCGAATGACTAGAACAACTCTGGCTCTTGTTATATTAAAGCAGGGAAGGTAGCTGTAATGCGAGTCCGCCACTGCGTGAGCGTTCTGCTCTGGCTTGGAATTGAAGTGCCTTGCGGAGCGAGAGCAGCTCTGGCCGACTGAATGGAGCCGCTCTCATGCTCGGCCCTGATGTATGTGTATACGTTTTCAGTCACCTGTAAACTCCCAAGTCCTCTTTTACAACTTATCCCCTCTCACTCCTTTTGCGTATAGCGGCCGAGCGTTCTAAGCAATCTGTCTCGTTCGCGAGTCTGCTCAGTGAGTACAGTAGTGGCAAAAAAACCGGACCGACCCTTGTAGCTGATTTCAGAGCCTTGTTCACTCCAGAGCACGATAGACTGGTAACTAAAACTTTCGTGGTTCGAATCCTGCCTGGGAAGGAAACTTTTTTTTGTTCCGTTTTAAATTTGTTCCCAATACTTTTCGATTGCAGGGATATTTTACTGTTTAAGTAACTTATTATTCCCAGAACATGAATTTTACCAGCAATCGAAAAGTATTGGGAATAAATTTGAATAAGGAACAAAAAAAAAAAAGTTTCCTTCCCAGGCAGGATTTGAACCACGAAAGTCTTAGTTACCAGTCTATCGTGCTCTGGAGTGAACAAGGCTCTGAAATCAGCTACAAGGGTCGGTCCGGTTTTTTTGCCACTACTGTACAAATCGTATACAGTCCTATTATAATTTGTACCATGTTCAAATAGCCCTCGCTTAAAATAATCAACTCTATTTCTGTTATAACATCAGAATGTTTGCTTCTATACTGGGAGTAGAGCATGCATTTTAGGCTCTACCCAAAAAAAAAAAAGTTTCGAGTTTCAAACGTTAACAGCATTAGAAAGATGCATTAATATGTTACGACTGTGCACAAAAAAATTGTCTTTAAATAGATTTTTCACCGAAACTCATTCACTTTAAAACAGAACTCTTGTAACCTGTCCCTAAGGCTATTTGAAGAAATAAATTAATAATTCATTTCATAATTAATTGTAAATGTCAGTAAAAGCTGTGTTTTTTTCGATATCGCATAACTCCTTAACGAGGCATCGGAGAACAAAGGTTGTTTCACGAAAAATAATTCTCATTGCGAGATCTATCGACCCCAGAGTCCACACCTGTGGAGTAACGGTCAGCGCGTCTGGCTGCGAAACCAGGTGGCCCGGGTTCGAATCCCGGTTGGGGCAAGTTACCTGGTTGAGGTTTTTTCCGGGGTTTTCCCTCAACCCAATACGTGCAAATGCTGGGTAACTTTCGGTGTTGCACCTCGGACTCATTTCACCGGCATTATCACCTTCATATCATTCAGACGCTAAATAACCTAGATGTTGATACAGCGTCGTAAAATAACCCAATAAAATAAATAAATCGACCCCAGAATTTGTCGCAGAGGTCCTGAATCACCCTGTATATTGTTGGTAATGCTGGATGTAAGATTTTTTTATCAGTGAGAAGACTTATTGCAGCTCTCAAAGCAGTTGTTAGTAATCCTATGGGAATTTGTTCCTTCAGAAGCACGGAACTCAATTCCTAAGCGGAATACTACACACACATGGGTGAATAGAACTACTGAAACCTCCGCCTGTAAATCACGTCATGAAATTTCAATTGCAAGAATTCATAAAGAACCAGACATAGCAATTTTCTCCTTCCTATGCATGAAATACTTGTTAACTCGGCGAGGGTGCCTTTATGAACATTTTACTAAGTATCAAATTCAAATGACAATCACACCATAATGGATGGGGTTGGAAGTTAGTACCTATCTCTAGCTGACTTTATACAGTAAGTGTCAGCTTTTACCTGCTAGAAGAATTTTCTTCGAACAATACACGTATGTCTATAGAAACAAATATTATGATGGAATAATTGAATAATTTCAAGGGAAAAATTGTTCCGGGGGTGGGTATTGATCCCGGGACCTCTGGTTGAACGTACCAGCGCTCTACCACTGAGCTACCCGGAAACTCCACCCGACACGGTCTCAACTTTTCCCTTTATATCCACACAACTCGCGTGGGCTGACGAAACGCCAGAGACCCACAACGAGTGCACACAATCTCTGTGTGACTTGGAATTGTGGTTTTCTATTAACGTACACAGTAACGTATTATGCAAATCTAGTCTTTCAGGTGAAGCTCCCTGTAAAGCAGATTTGAATAATTTCAAGGGAAAAGTTGAGACGGTGTCGGGTGGAGTTCCCGGGTAGCTCAGTGGTAGAGCGCTGGTACGTTCAACCAGAGGTCCCGGCATCGATACCCGGCCCCGGAACAATATTTCCCTTGAAATTATTCAAATCTGCTTTACAGGGAGCTTCACCTGAAAGACTAGATTTGATGGAATAATTGTCATGTCTCCGTAAAGTCATATCCTATTCTTGTTTTATTGCCCTTTACAAGTTCCTAAACCTTTCCTTTGTTGCACGTGTTTTTTATATTCTTGTTTATTATTGCCCTTTACAAGTTACTAAACTTTTCCTTTGTTGCATATGTTTTTTTTAATATTTTTGTTTATTATTGCCCTTTACAAGTTCCTAAACCTTTCCTTTGTTGCAGGTGTTTTTTATGTTCTTGTTTATTATTGCCCTTTACAAGTTCCTATACCTTTCCTTTGTTGCAAGTGTTTCTTTATATTCTTGCTTATTATTGCCCTTTACAAGTTCCTACACCTTTCCTTTGTTGAAAGTATTTTTTTATATTCTTATTTATTGCCCTTTACAAGTTCCTGAACCTTTCCTTTGTTGCAAGTGTTTCTTTATATTCTTGTTTATTATTGCCCTTTACAAGTTACTAAACCTTTCCCTTGTTGCAGGTGTTTTTTTATATTCTTGTTTATTATTGCCCTTTACAAGTTCCTAAACCTTTCCCTTGTTGCAGGTGTTTTTTTATATTCTTGTTTATTATAGCCCTTTACAAGTTCCTAAACTTTTCCTTTGTTGCAGGTGTTTTTTTTATATGCTTGTTTATTATTGCCCTTTACAAGTTCCTAAACCTTTCCTTTGTTGCAGGTGTTTTTTATGTTCTTGTTTATTATTGCCCTTTACAATTTCCTAAACCTTTTCTTTGTTGCAGATAGTTTTTTTTATATTCTTGGTTATTATTGCCCTTTACAAGTTCCTAAACTTTTCCTTTGTTGCAGGTGTTTTTTATATGCTTGTTCATTATTGCCCTTTACAAGTTCCTAAACCTTTCCTTTGTTGCAGATAGTTTTTTTATATTCTTGTTTGTTATTGCCCTTTACAAGTTCCTAAACGTTTCCTTTGTTGCAGGTGTTTTTTATGTTCTTGTTTATTATTGCCCTTTACAATTTCCTAAACCTTTCCTTTGTTGCAGATAGTTTTTTTTATATTCTTGTTTGTTATTGCCCTTCACAAGTTCCTAAACGTTTCCTTTGTTGCAGGTGTTTTTTTATATTCTTGTTTATTATTGTCCTTTACAAGTTCCTCAACCTTTCCTTTGTTGCAGGTGTTTTTGCCAGACAACTTATCCTTTATTTTATTTTAAATTCCCAAAAGAGCAACTTCTTCTGCCTCTATGACATGGGGTACCAAACAAAATATAAGGTTATTCAAAACTAAGTTCCTATTTTTAAATGGTAATAATAATAGGTTTGTTAAATTTTTAGATTGCACAAAAATAACAACACGAATTTGTTCGTAAAAAAATGGTATTTTAGTAAAACACGAAAAAATTGAATATGACCACCAATGTCTTGCTCAAATTAGAAATAGTATTTTTTTCTATTTTATAAAAGGCATTACTAAGCACATTCCTAGGGATGTTTTCAATGACATCCGATATTGATTGTTTCATTTCCTCACGTGTAATAGGTCTACTAAGAAATACCAGTAGTCAGCTGGATTTATGTCTGGTGACCTAGAAGGCCAACTCTTCGGAAAATGCCTACTAATTACACGATCACCAAATGTGTTGCGCAATAGTGTTTTTACATTATTATGTATGGGAGGTGGAGCGCCGTCTTGCATGTAAACAATGTTTTCGATTTCTTGATTCTGTAACGCTACTATTGCAAAGTCTTGCAACAATTGAAAATATCGCTGCTCGGTTACCGTCACTGTTTTTGTTTTTCCATTTTCAATTTCTTCATAGAAATCCGGTGCTATTATGAAATATGACTTAAAACCGCACCAGACAGTAATCTTGATATCATGTAAAGGTAAAACCATTGTAAAAATTATTAAAATTACTCTCCTACTGCCGTCTGTATTCTGAACAACAATTATTGTTTATACAAGCGTGACACAGTTACCATAGCAACGAAACACGCATCGGTAAAAAAAAAACCAAACCTTCTAAACAGTAATGGTACCTATATGAAACAAAACTGCTGATATGCACAGAAGATATAATTGTTTCCAAATGAGAACTTACTTTGAATGACCTTATAAAGGTGCGGCAAAACATCCTCCATAATTTAAAGTTTAAATAAAGGACGGATGGATCAAAATACGGAAACTATATTAATATGAACTGTATCTAAACAGTGGGAAATTTAGGTTTACATTCATTGCCATAGCGATATCAAATGACATGCGCAAAACAACAAGAATTGAATAGGACATTGAATACACGGAATTGACATTCGATTAGTGCAAATTGTAATCTGTAACGAATTCAAACTATGCCGTGGACGGGTGAAGGACGTGCTTACCCTGTGGTATCGTTTCTGGTAAGTGGTAATTCCGTTGTCGCTGCTCAGATGTTTCCCGGACGCTTAATTTCTTCACGTGGCGACGTCCCCTGGTCAGCACGATCACCAGAACTCGCACTCTGCGATTTTTTCTATGGGGGCATCTTAAGGTTGAGGTGTTCAAACATCGGCCAAGAACTTTGCCAAACCTAAGAAATGCAATACGGGAAGAAATTGGTCTTATTCCTCAGGAAATGCTAGTTAGAGTGATGCAGAATTTCCGAAGTCGCATTCAACAATGCATTGATAGTGAAGGACACCACTTGAGAGACACGTTATTCAAAAAATTAAAAATTCCCACTGTTGAGATACCATTCATATTAATAAAGTTTCCTTATTTTGATCCATCTGTTTTTTTATTTTTAAACTTTAAATTAGGGAGAATGTTTTGCCGCATTCTTTATATACAGAGAACACATGTACTTTGTCTGTAAAACCAGTAGATGGACATTCTTTTCAAAGAAAATATATATTGTGATGCATTAAAAGGAAACCCCAAGTCTAAAAGCATGTGCTTCAGCCTGCTATTTCATCGCTTTCAAAAATTGTAACAGGAAAAGTCTAATGCGGTGCTAGCCTTGGCAAAATGCTGGCTTTGCGACCACCCGAATGACAGTGTATGTAGCGACCTGTCCCAGTTGAAGTCGTCAATAGTGCTTCATTATCAGTATTTGGAGATTTAGAAGTAAATGCGTATATGCAGCCCACACTCTGTGTAAGAAAGGCACTGCCTTCAAGTTATGAGAAAAAAGTTAATACTTTTGTTTGAGAAAGATAAAGTAATCAGAGACTTGGTGATTCAACGAATACATCAATTAAGTTGAATGGAGGCTGGTTTGGATGGAACTCGATTGCAGCCACTTCCCCCGCTGTGATTTCAGGGTTGATGTGCCAACTAATGCCAGTTAAATTACACAGTTTAAATTCACTGAACAGTTCCGAGTTACAGTCCACGTCTTGCGAAGAGCTGCAAAATAGTGGGCATTAATTGCTCAAATAGTTAAAATTTAAATGCGATTACGCTTCTGTTAAATTTTCGTTTAGGAACTTCAAATTTGGTATGCACAGTAACTAGGCCTTAATGCAACTTTTTAAACCAATAACGATTTGAATTCCCCTCTTCCCCCCCCCCAAACATATATACAGCCTAATACATGTAGGCCTATAGTGATCTTAATCTGCGAAGTTGCCACTTCAACTGTAAGAATAACACTCCCGGACCAGACAATATCCCCTATGAATTTTGAAAAAAACTCCAACCAGATCATGTTTTATACCTTTATGCAGTGTATAATTACATTTGTCTAAATAAATATTCCTTCATCAATGACGAAATGCTATTATAATACAAGTTCTCAAGCCTGATAACAGAAGTGCACACAGCAGTATCGGCCCATTGCTTTAACAGTGTACTTATAAGTTGCTGGATTATGATTTTGATGATTTTTTTAACAAAAAAAGAAGCCGCCCTAAATAAGGGTTCAAATAGATCGGCCTACTAATCAATTCATAAAGAATAATCATCAAAACCAATTGTGTGACAATTTGAAAGGAAAAAAAAACATTAAGATAAATGGTACGAAAACATAGGAAATGATTTACAATAAAAGTTTCTTGGGTACAAATCATTACTAATTATAGCTAAGGATTATTTTAACACATGAGATCCTATGGCATCAATCGTTGCATCAGAAATTTTAAATTGTTTAAGTTGATTTAAAGTTTCTCGTGGGACCGTGCCACGGGCACCGAACATGAGCCCAAAAATTGTCCAATGTGTGATGTGGTATTGTGCTTCGAGATGCTGACAACAAGACTCATAGATGACTTGTTTTTCACGACACAGCTTCTGTGGCTGTTGCTCTTGCATCTCGAAACGGATTGTGGGATCAAGAATGACACCCTTGTTCTTCTGCCGATCAATTATGATGATATCAGCACGTCTAGTAGAGCCATCAGAAGAGACGCAACCAACCTCCTCATAAACCTCATAGGAAGCATTCTGACGGATTGAAGATGCGATGAGAGAACGAACCGTATTATGTCTGTTGATTCGGAGCAATTCTGTTGATTATTAATAAACGCCTACGATGGACTCTACAACAACAAATCTTTCTTCACAATACCACAAAATGGATTTTGACCATTTTACTCCACAAATGACACTATAATCACATTGTAATCCTAAATATTGAAGGCTTTTCTCAATAAACAACATCTTCTTGCTATTTATTTGGCATAGTCTGGCGCCAGTATGTTGTAGAAGTGCCGATATTACAAAATCAAGTTATTACTGCACACATGACTAGATTTATCTACATTTTTTGCAGAATAGTACAAAACAAGTCGCAGTTAATGGTAAACTATCAAGGAAAGTAATAATAAATAATGGTGTTCCACAAGGTTCTGTTACTAGTGTCACACTCTTTCTAGTGGCAATTAATAACATTACATCTGATATAAATTTACTACTAAATATTCTATGTTTGCAGATGAACTGACTATTTTTGCGCAGAAAAGACTTGTCATCATTGCAAGACATTATTCAGTCTTCTCTGCAAAGGATAGAAAATTTAATCAAAAGAACTAGTTTTACATTCTCAATTATAAAAGTAAATGTGTATTGTTTCCAAAACAAAATCTATCATAATATGTCCAGTCTGAAATATATCTGAATAAAATGAAGTACCAATAGCAAACAAGATAAAATTCTTAGCAATCATAATATTTTACAGGAAGCTGGCATGGGTCCCTTCACTCAGCTGTCATTGAACAAGATTGCATTCCACAAATTCCTTGTTTGTTTGTTTTTTTATTCACGTGCTGCAAGAAACTGGGGCGGAGACTATAAAGTTTTAATATGCACTTACAGAATCATACGTCGTAAATTGAATTGTGGCTATATTGTACACAATTCTGCAAAACCGTCCTATTTACATAAACTTAATTTACTACAAAATTCAGGACTTCGGATTGCTTTTGGTGTATTCTGAACCAGTCCAATAGTCTGTATACAAATGGAAGCAGACGAACAGAAGTTACATCTTTATCATTTACAACTCTGCAAAACTTTCCTCTTCACACAAACTTAATGTAGTACAAACCTCAACGCTTCGAATTGTGTTTGATGCATTCCAACTAAGTCCAAGAGTCAGTTTACAAATACATAGATGCAGACGAACGTCCTCTTGAAATTCTAAGAAAACAACTAGCATCTCTTATGAAGCTTGTTCTAGATATAGTATGAACTCATAATGCATTCTCTGAACACCATTGTAAGCAACAGATGCATTCAGCATTCTTTTTTTCTAGATTGAAATAGTACTTTAATGAATTATGTCAGTCCTTTCCATTTCTCAAAGAAATCACAATAGAAATCTAAAGACGAAAGTGGAATTGGATAGGGCACACAATCAGGAAAGAAGATGGAGCAGTAGAAAGAATGGCTTTGGATTGGAACCCCCAGGTTAGTAGAACAAGAGGAAGGCCAAAAAATACATGGAAGAGAACAGTTTTGGAGGAAATTGCTAGGGAGGGGAAAACATGGAGCGAAGTGAAGAAGTTGGCTACAAATAGGGTCCGATGGAGGCACTTTGTGAATGCCCTATGCTCCTCATGAGGAGATACCGGAGTTTGATTTGATTTCCATTTCTCAAAGAAGTCAATCCACTGCCCATCCGCCTTGGACAATCATATTACCTGAAATTAATATGGATCTAAGATGCCTTATTAAAACAGGAACGAATAATTTTACATACCAACAATTTTGCAGAGAACAATGGAATCAGTATTCTAATTGCTTTCACATATGAAGAGTTCGCGGGAAAAACGATGAATGTCACAGTTTTGTTAAGGTTGGTGTCATGATCTAATTCAATGGATCACTGCGAAATTTAATGTTGTTCTTATGAAAAATGGTAAAAAGGAGAATTATCACCACGAATACAGTAATCCTTTCCTTTATTTTCTATCGAAACAGCACTACATCTTGCAGTTATAGACTCAATTAGATCATTATCTAATCCTTAACAGAAATGTGACATTCATCGTTTTTCCCGCGAACTCTTCATTTATATACAGACGGTTCTCAAACTAAGGATGTGGATATGCTATAATTCTGTGGTGTTTGGGTAAAGGGAGATAAGTCATAAAAATGAGTTCGGAGATAAATGAAAATTAAACTTGGAACCCTTATTACAAATAATTTTCTACACAAATAAAACACATCAACTGGTAGTATTCTTTGATTTTTGCACACCCACTTGTATAATTTAACTTGTGTGTTCATCTGGGAAACAAAATTCCACCTGGACAAAAAAATGACTTATACCCTTTTACCCGAACACCACAGAATTTACCCTGATCACACTGTGTTGTATACATTATCTCTATTCGTTTTTCAAAATTTTCCTCGATTTTGTAAAAAGGACTTCCGAACTCTGTGTCCTAATGTACTTTTTTTTTTTTGCTATCGATTCATATAAAATTTCACCATAGAAAAATCTTCGTTTATTAGAGCATTTTCTGAAAATTGACATGTCAGGTTTTGAATGTTTGCTCCTCAGTTAATTTCGAGTTTGTAATGACATGGTGACTCGACTCACATTGCATTATTCTGCTTTGTAACGTCGTGAAAGTTCACCGCTTTGGAGTAGTGGTTAGCATGTCTGACCGTGATCGAGCGGGCCTAGAAATCCTCGTTGGGACTAGTTATCTGGTTGGGTGTCTTTTCAAGACTTTCCACAACAAATTAAAACAGAACTGTTGGGCAACTTCTGGCGTTGGACCTCAGACTCAACTTCACCATCATATTTCGGGCATATATCAGATGTAGAGTTGGCTGCGGACCATCATTAGTTGCTGATAGCACAGTCGTTAAATTTTCTAACAATACTTGAAAAAAACCGGCCATCAGTGATTGTTTCAGTGTGATGAAGCAACCCATATTATGTGTTGAAATTCCCCTTTCTTTCTTTTCTTTTTATTTTTTTCCCTTGACAACAACAAACAAGGCCAAAAGAGAAGTTTATTTTACACCACATTACCACTTAACCATTTATGTTGCCCATACCAGGATGCAATAGAAACTCGCGTTTTAAGATTATCTGACAGAAAAATTGTTAGCGATATCGTAGGTATCTTGATAGACTCTCTCTTTATTTAAAACTTCCTTTCATTCAGTATTATATCTTCTCGAAAAAGGACACTCTAACAATGAATTAACTGCACCAGCATCATTTCTCGCATTTGTTTCTGTTTATATTTTCCCGAAATACATAACAACATTGGCCCAGTTTCACTACTGTATACTCTATTTTATTTCAAGGAGTGCAGTTCGGTGGCTCCTTTGAACACCCACTTACAGATTTATGACTTCCTACACAAACACCTCTGACAATTCCAACTTGTCCCCTCGTCCCAACATTGCACAGTTGCCACAATCCTGGTGACCCTCGAAATGAGACTGACGGGATTCTTGGAATTCGGAAAAGATGCAGCAACTCTGCCTCCACGTGGATTTGACGGGAGCCTGTCAATTCTTCTGAACAAAGGTTGTGATTGATTACTGACAGGAGAAGACAAGATTTCCGTCACAGTAAGGAAGACATTTATTTATGACACCCAATTAGTAGGGGGCAGTAGAAAGTCTGTCGGCAAAGTCCTTTCTATGAAACTGCACTCCATGAAAAAAAAATACAGTATATATGTTAAATGTTATGTTTTATTTAACGACGCTAGCAACTGCAGAGGTTATATCAGCGTCGCCGGATGTGTCGGAATTTTGTCCCGCAGCAGTTCTTTTACATGCCAGTAAATCTACTGACATGAGCCTGTCTCATTTAAGCACACTTAAATGCCATCGACCTGGCCCGGGATCGAACCCGCAACCTTGGGCATAGAAGGCCAGCGCTATACCAACTCGCCAACCAGGTCGACTACAGTATATATAACTTTATATATACAGTCACGAAGTTTGAGTTGTGAGGGTGCTAGGAACAATAGACTGTGTCGGTACTATTTCGCATTGTATGTGATGAGGCGATAGTAGCGATCCTAGTAGTTAGCAACCATCTATGGATGCATATTTACTACGTATTGAGCTTCGTGACTGTATATACTAGATAGCATTATGTATCGTGAGCTCTCCCTTGGGACTGAGGATAGCTCGTGGGATCGGGGTTGAGGGACCGCTGTCATGCCTACGTGGAAAATTAAAAGGGATTCTGCTGGCTGTAGGGGGAGTTCGGGGGCTGCCCGGAGGTGAATTTGTAACGCGGGGCAGAACATGCATATAATTTTATTCCGGATAGTACAGCGGGCTCACCCAAGAGGCCTACGTGCGAGGGCAGCCCCTAACCCGTGCACCTCCCCTAAAGGGGAACTAATTTATAGATGTGGAAACGTGGCACAACCTGAACTTTTGTTTCGTATCTTGATGGTAAACAAGACACATTGTGTTCTTTTGATACTTATCTACAAGGACTTTCCATAAAATTGTGTTCTTTTGCATAGTATGAGCATGGTATCCCGAATCTCCAAGGACACTCCATTTGCGGTTTTTCCTCCGTATTCGCATGGAAGCTAGATATAGGCTAATATTTTGTGCATCGTGTTTTGAATTGAAACGTCTTACATTTCAGTATACATATTTGGATGATGTCTGCGCCCGCGGTGTCAAGCTTTCGCGTTATATCGCATCAAATATAGGGGATTTGTGTACATGGTAAAAAAGAAACATCACAAAATCTTGAATACTATCAATATGGCCTTCATGTTAAAATAGCCACCTAAAACTTGCAATATCTCGTGAACCACTCAACAAACGTTAACGAACTAATACTCTTTAGAAAGTTGTAACGATGCCTAACAACATGCAGAAATAAAATTTGTTAAGAAATAAAAGGAACATAATTTTCAAAAAGTATTTCATAAAATTTTATCTTACACCTTTTCGATTCACAGAGGCAGAATAAAATATCTACTGCGGTCATTCTTTTTTCTTTCTTTTTCATTTCTCTCTCTCCATTTCTTTTCTTCCCTCTTTTTCTTTCTCTATTTCTTTCTTTTTCTCTTTTTCTTTCTTTCTTCTCTCTTTCCCTTTTTCTTTCTTTTCTTGTCTTTCTTTCTTTCTCTATTTCTTTTGTTTTCTCTTTTTCTTCCTTTCTTTTCTTCTCTCTTTGTCTTTCTTTCTTTCTCGCTCTATTTCTTTCTTTCTCTTTCTTTCTCTATTTCTTTCGTCCTCTCTTTTTCTTTCTTTCTCTATTTGTTTCTTTTGCGATTTCTTTCTTTCTCTTTTTCTTTCTTTCTTTTCTTCTCTCTTTTTCTTCCTTTCTCTCTTTTTCTTTCTTTTCTCCTCTTTCTTTTTCTCTTTCTCTATTTCTTTGTCTTTCTTTCTGTCTCTTTTTCTTTCTTTCTTTTCTTCTCTCTTTCTCTCTCTTTTTCTTTCTTTCTTTTATTCCCTCTTTTCTTTCTTTCTCTCACTTTTCTTTCTCTATTTCTTTTTCTTTCTTTCTCTATTTCTTTCTCTTTTTCTTTTTTTCTTTTCTTCTCTCTTTCTCTTTTTTTCTTTCTTTTCTACTCTTTTTCTCTTTCTTTCATTCTCTTTCTTTCTTTCTTCTCTTTTTCTTTCTTTCTTTATCTATTTCTTTCTCTATTTCTCTTTCTTTCTCTATTTTTTCTTTCTCTCTTTTTCTTTCTTTCTTTTCTTGTCTCTTTCTCTTTCTTTCTTTCTCTATCTTTCTTTCTTTCTCTTTCTTTTTTCTTTCTTTTTTTCTCCCCCATATTCTCTTTCTGCATATTCCCAAGTTTGCTTCGTATCCTCATAACCAGGAAATCAAGGCATTGTGTTCTTCATTATCCGCATGTTTAATATGTATCCCAATGGAAACTCGACACATCACGTCAGTTTCCTTCCCATCCCCATGGCAACTCGACACTAATCGTGTCAGTTTGCTTGGTATCCCCATGACAACTCGCCACTGCGGTGTTGATTTCTGAACGCACCCCGTGGTACGTTTCATCCCGCTCCCTGGAGAGCTCAGTGGTGGACGCCGCTCCGTCGAGGATTGCTTTAACTAAGCAGTTACTCTGCGTGCTGCATGGTCGACCCACGAGATTTGAATGAGGATTTATAATCACGGAGCACGGAGGGGAGAATCAATAACAGCTCTCCCGGAGACAGTGTTTTGTTTCATTATGAATAATTCAGCAGCGACTTTGCGTAATTGCTCGCAACAGCGGCGGCTCGTGCGGACACGTGTGAAGGAGAGTTTGCAAGCGGCTAAAGAAAACAATCGCCTTCGTAATCGCCGCCACCTTGAACGAGTGGATCGTAAGCGGCTTACGTTCCGTGTTTGCATTAAACAGGAAGAGATCTGGCTTTACGCAGCTTTGCTGTTGGAAAAATCAATCCCGAAATCTTCGCTGGACAAATTCTTTCAGTATTCCATCACTTGTTTGAAGTGAAGTCTGCTTTCTCTCTACATAAGAACTTTGTTAAAGGTATATGTACGTGAACGATCACAGACATTATCAGAAAATGAAGTCTCTAAATTTCTAAAATTTTATAGGGAAATGAACACACAATTGGACAAAAATTACGAAATACCACAACAAAACTTATTAGAACTTAAATATCTGATAAAAGTATAAAAAAGTTTTTTTTTTATAATTTATTGATCGATCAGCGCATTTAGCGCTATATAGATCATTTCTAAATGAAATATAAATACAATACATGACACTGAATTGAGGGCAGCCTAGATTGGGCTCCCCAATGAACAAAAATAATTGTTAATAAATAATTATTTACATAGGTTGGTGTGATGATAAATTTTGATTATGATATGAGGTCCACTTTCGGTGCTAGACCCCGGACTCATTTCACCGGCATTATCACCTTCATTTCATTCAGACGCTAAATAACCTAGATGTTGATACAGCGTCGTAAAATAACCTAATAAAATAAAAATATGAGGTCCATTGGAAGTCGGCTCTTGACTCTGGCGGGAAATGTGGACTTCCTTCCGAGAGAGTAATGGATGGCGCCTGGAACATTTTCTAGGTTCTTATAGAACTTCTTAGCTTGTGAATGAATAAACTGTTTGATTGTGTCAATACCAGTTTCTCTGTGTATTTGGCTGTTACATAAAAAAGTTGACTAATAATATTTTGAAACCAGTTTTATCAAAGTAACCATAACACTGTTATGGTTTCTCTGACATCTTTAATATTTTCCCTGCATGTAATAAACACTTATTTCTGAAAAGTAGGCTACTCTCAGACATGTAGAGTTGTTTATTTTAATACAATGAATTTTTAATTGTTCTATATAAAATATATTAAAATTTACGTAATGTTTTGTGACCTAATTTTTATATTTTCAAAGATATGGACATTATTGTAGTCTCTCTCTTGCATAAATGCATGTTAAATCAGTGTACAAAATTTCAGAATTCTATCTCTAATGGTTGTGGAGTTATGAAATAATATGTGTGAAAATTTTCAAGTGTTGGAAAATTTAATTTAAAGTAAAAAGTGAATTCTAAAAAATATTATTAGTAACCTTTTTTATACTTTTATCAGATATTTAAGTTCTAATGAGTCTTGTTGTGGTACCTTGTAATTTTTGTCCAATTGTGAGTTCATTTCCTTATAAAATTTTAGAAATTTAAAGCTTACATTTTCTGATGATATTTGTGGTCGTTCACGTACATACACCCTAATGTTATACAGTGTGTTTCGAGTTTAATGTTCAGGAAATGTACCGCGTATTCTTCGGTCCATTCAACAATGATGCAAGTCAGCGGGTGGCATACATAAAGTTCCAGTATTAGCTTTTGCTTTGACTATAGAAGATATTTGAAGCAGAAGTATATACTCTGTTTTGTAAAGGATAAAGTTGCCGATTTCCGTGATACTCCTAATCCCGTGATACTTTTTTTAAAATTGAATGTCAATCAAAGCTTTGCCGTTCAACCATAGTCCCACACGTCTTTCCCGAAAGAGTGCATCTTTCGTCTACTCTTGAGACCGGTGACATTCCTTGGAAGGTACCCAATCCCAGGACATTTAGTTTAAAAAAAGTATCTCGGAATTAGGCAACTTTACCCTACATAAACTTGATACTACTACTGAATAATCTTCCAATAAGAGTGTCATACTTTTAAAATGTAGGCTAACAACTTGTATAAACGAAAAAGATTTATTTATTTTATTATTATTATTATTTTTTTTTTTTTTGAAGCACACTTAATATCATTAATAGCGGGCGGATGTTGATCAAAAATCGTCTTCTTATTTTTCACATTAGGACGATGCCTATTAATATAGAAGTCCTTTCTATGTTAAAATCAACATAAATTAATTTCTTGTTTTGCATTTTTTGCAGTTTTCTACGTTTTTGAACTAATAGGTCATTAAAAAATTTTTTCGGCATTTTTTGGTCATTTTTAATACTTTGAAGAACTTTTAGATCATTTGGAATGTATTTTACTTTCTTCTTTACCGATAGGTCTGTTAAATCTTTTCCTAAACAATTAGGTCAGTAGTAATTACCAACTGAATAAGTGAATAACAGTGAAGTTTGATATAAATGACAATTAAAATTTATTACATGTGCCGTCTATGCTTATCCTTATTTAACAAATATATTGGTTGTACAATATTTTGTTACATAATATATCTATTTAAACGTTTTCGGCTCTATGGAGCCATCATCAGAAACAAGTAAGCCCATATGTATGGTGTGAGTACACTATATGTTGCCGTACAAGTAAACTCAATTAATATTAAAAATTAAAATGACATGTTTCTATGTAAAATCAATAATTGTATGTCAAAAATTACAATATAAATACAAAGCGGCTCTATGGGCCGTGATGAAGGGTTACAATTGCTGATGATAAAATTAACTAAAATACTTTAAAATTGTTAAGACCAGAATTAATAGTCGTCCAGTTTGATGGTTATGTAGCTTTCCATATTTGGTAGGAGCTGGGGCAACAGTTGTGGGGAAGAAAGTATCAAATGTAATGTCTACACTCAAAATTTCAATGATGCTCGTTACCAGAACAAAGTATATACATATCTCAATGCTATTAATGTCAAGATCTTAATAATTCACATGAATCTATTACAGAACATCTCGTGTAGAGATTTTATATGTACGTAAGCACACGGAACAGTTGTTTATTAGTTAAAATTTTGAACTATTAATTATTAAGAGGGCAAATTTATACAAAATTAATAAGAGAAAACGTAAATGACTATGTCTTAGATTAAAACTGTATGAACTGTAACTTACTATGATGAATGAGGATGTGTTCTTGAGTTCACTGGAGACAGAAAGCAACTGGTCGGTGCGCTCCGTGTACAAAAATTATGTAAACTATGTCACAGCTGATGGTGGAAGAGGGGGAGTATAGTGGTAGGTTGAAAACCCATCACGTGTACTGTGTGCGTTCAGATTGAATAACGGATTATATAAATTTGGAATGTGCTCATTTAAGAGAGGAATGCCTAATTTTAATGCCCGGGCTATATGAAAATCTTCTGCTGCAGTGATATGCGCGCAATTATTTAAAGGGAGAATTACACGTAATGTTTCATTGATATTGGTTAATTCGTGGCCATTCTCAATAAAGTGGGTCGCGAATTTAGATTTTCTCCTGTTGTATTTGAAATCTGCGACATGTTCATTGAATCTGGTTTTAAAATTCCTACGAGTTCGTCCTATGTATTTGTGAGGGCAATTTTTGCACTGTAGCATATATATCCCCCTGTTCTGATGCTTGTCGATTACGTTAATTTTATTGGGTAAAATATTATTGAGTTTATTACTTGTTCGGAACGCTAGTTCAATGCCATGTTTTTTAAAAAGGTTATTAAGTTGGTTGGAAACTTTACCAAAGTATGTCATAGGGACACGTTTTTTAGTGTGTTGGTTGTGTAGCAACTTGTTTTTCCGTTTTTGAAACAGCTTATTTATTTCTTGTTTATTAAAGCCGTTGGATCTTGCTAATTCTGTAACATAAGTGAGCTCTTTGTCGAATCGTTTTTTACTTAAAGGCACCATTAATAGTCTATCAAGGAGGTATCTGAATTTGCTGAGTTTGTGTGTCTCGGGGTGATTAGATTCTTTATTTATGGTATGATTTGTGGAGGTAGGTTTTCTAAAAATGTCAAAATTTATCTTGGAATGCATTATAAATATGTGCAAATCTAAAAAGTTTATAGATCGATTTATGGCTTGTTCGGAAGTGAAGCTTATGTTTGAGTGTAGGTGATTGAAAGCGTTGGTAATGCTGTGAAGTTTGAGTTTTATAGTTTGAAACAAACTGTAAAGACCATCCCTCATTCCACTGAAGGCTTCATCTCACACAACGGAAATAATATAAAATGCTTGCCAATAGCTTAGTTTAAGTGAGGGCTTTGACCGCTACTGTTCTTTTGTCCGTACGAGGGTGTTTTAGAATTTATGTTTGGAAGGGGAGAAACTTTCACCCTGTCCTGGACAGGACCTTGTGTCCCCATGGAAGGAAAGGGACAGTATTTTTAACATAAAGATTGCAAGAATGCAAGCTGCACCCACAACTTGTTTTGTCATTCACACTCTCCTATCTGGAAGATCTGGTAACAAAAGTGAAGAAAGGAAGTAGGAGGAGACGGAGAATGAAGGCATGACATGGACCAGCACCGATTGAAACTCATTGTAAACCCTCATTAAAATCTATAGTTTTTCCTTAAAGCCTTCTTTTTTTTGCGTGCCCTTTTCCTTTATCTTAACCAAATTCCAGGAAGTTGCCTCCTCTCTCCGAGATTTGCAGGGCAGTCATTGAAACAAGGCGACTAATTTTTAAGAAGTTGTGGTGCGAGTACTTTGAATAATTTTTAAATGTCATTTTCTTTTAATTTTATGTCATTTTCCCATTAGTATAAGGGCATTTGAATGATAATTTTAAGTAGATTTTTAGGTCATCAACATCTGCCCCCTAGTCATTATGTATGGAAGAGAACGTCAGTTAAATGACCGCCGTGCTTCGTTGGGTTGGGCGTATACGGGTCTTTCAATTTTCAATGACAAACTTAAACCATGCTCAATTTCACGAATAACTCAAGTGATATTTTTCCTTGGGTCATTAACTCTTTCTGGTTTGTTCTCATAAACCCGTGATTTAACACAACCTCACAACAAGTAATCTATCGGCGTTAATTCACATGATCTCAGGGGCCAGTTAACACCGCCACCACGCGAAATGATTAAGTCTCTGAATTGCTCCCTCAAAAGGTTGACGACTGTTTCGTGAGCAGTATGACATGTAGCGCCATTTTGCTGAAACCAGACGTTTCTGAGATCCATATCTCCCAATTGAGGAAAAAAATAATACCTTATCATATTCCGGTATCTTTCTCCATTGTCAGTCAGAGTCTCTCCTCGTTCATCTTGGAAAAAATATGGACAAATAATTTCACTGTACCAAAATCCACACTAGACTCAAATTTAGGGGGTGAAGTGGTCGTTCTTGAATCTCCACTGGGTTCTCATTGCTTCTAAAGCGGCAATTGTGTTTGTTAACGAAACCATTGTTCTCTCGCAGGGACGATTACGCACACCGTATACGTCATTTAATGCTTGGCGAATGTATGATTCATTTTGATAATAATTTTAACGATTACTACCATTGTGCAATGGTGTAACGTTTTATGAATTATTTTTAACAACTGTAACCATGGGAAAAAATATTACTGTTATAGCTTCATAAACATGGCAGCTGTTTTATGTTAAAAGGACACTCTTCTTGGAAGACCCGATACTACTACTACTACTACTACTACTACTACTACTCAGTGGCATGCGGTGCTATTTCTCGATGGGGAACATATCAGAAATAACACTAATAATAATAATAATAATAATAATAATAATAATAATAATAATAATAATAATATAAAAATCTGTATTATGATTTTGAAACATTACCAATTCCTTTTTTTTTTACTTCGTTAACAACTTAATTAGAAAAAGAATATATAAATATAAAACAAATTAATGATATTATATTATTATTATTATTATCATTATTATTATTATTATTATTATTGTTATTAGGCCTAAATATATAATACCGTTAACTAAAAATAAATAAACCTAAATTAAACCTACAATTTACCGCTTGACCCAGTTAACTATTTCACAGAATTATAGTAACTACTTTGAAAATGTCTTGTATAAGATTTTGTTTTAGTGTTAATTTCTGTAAGGAGAGGAGTAGGTTTCCCATTCAAAATAACTGCGCTTTTCTCAGCAAACTTGATCGAAGTAAACGCGCTCGACTTCAGCTAATCGATACAACGATCGCTGTCTTGGTTCGCACCTAGGGTTCGCTCCAGGCGCTCGCGCTCGGTCTCGTTGAAGTTGGAACAGTCAGGAGTCACCTGTTCCATTGTCATTATTTCTTCAGATTTAACTCAGGCCGCGAATGCATAAATCGTACGGATTTTTTAAGAACTACTGTATAATGTCACACACAATATTAAGTCACACGAAAAACTCTTCGAACTTAATTGTTTTCCGAATTATCACTATATGAATAAAATAGCTTGATGAAACAGTATATTCCACACTTCTCAATACTCCGCGAGGGAAGAGTTAACTTCTACAGCTTCCAGCGATACTCGGGTAAGTTCGTGTCCGCTCGAGCCTGCTTCGAAGAAAACATTGCTTGCGACTCCCACTCACATCACCACGCACAGCAGACGAGAAGGGCTCGAGTCGTTTTCACTTCACTGCAATAAACCTGCTAACGAAAGATGTTTTCTCTTTTCGAAAACTGCAAGTAGGCCTATCCTTTAGAATGAAGTATATCTCACAATCTCAGTTAAGGGGAGCACGGAAGAAGGGAACAGCCTGTTCCCTCTGTTCCATGGAGGAACCGCCACTGCTACTACTACTACTGAATTGAATTTAAAATGGTGGGCTGTGACGACCCCAGCACTGCTACCTCTATTGCGCTCCCCGTCGTAGTATCATATCAGTCCAGTAGTTTAATGCCCTTAATGAACTGAATCAAACTACGAACTGAGAGGTTTGATAGCTCATCAAGCTTTGGAAAGTATTGTCCAGATATGAGAGCTCTTTGATTAGCGAGTGCATTGCAATAACTAGGGCTAGAATTTTGATGAAATTGCATATTTTTTCTAGTAAGCCAGAAACATAGCTGCTTTAGTATTTATATTTTATGTGATAAACGGAGTGATTTAAGACAAATTTGTTAGAGCATTTTTTTTGCACTTTTTTACTGTTTCGGCTCATAACAGCATCTTTTGTTTTATTCGGTCATCTTTAAGGCATTTTCATTTAATTTTGGCCATAAATCCCCATTATTGATATAAAATAATAGCCCTATTTATTTCCTTTGATTTTTCTTTACATATTTTGTTCATTAATACCCATTATTTTGTATAATATTTTAATCGTTTTTCTACACAAATATTGCCATTTTAACGTAGTACACCCCCACCCCATGAAATGGATCAGTCCAAACACCCCTTCAATATAGACTCCTCTATAACTGCTAATTCCGGATAAGAGTGGCCTAGTGGTGAACTACATGAAAAGTACCAGCGCTCTACCACTGAGCTATCCGGGAACTCCACCCGACACCGTCTCAACTTTTCCCTTTATATCTACACATCTCGCGTGGGCTGACGAAACGCCAGAGACCCACAACGAGTGCACACAATCTCTGTGTGACTTGGAATTGTTCACCTGAAAGATTGGATTTGCATAATATATACGTTACTGTGTACGTTAACAGGAAACCACAATTCCAAGTCACACAGAGATTGTGTGCACTCGTTGTGGGTCTCTGGCGTTTCGTCAGCTCACGCGAGTTGTGTGGATATAAAGGGAAAAGTTGAGACGGTGTCGGATGGAGTTCCCGGATAGCTCAGTGGTAGAGCGCTGGTACGTTCAACCAAATGTCCCGGGATCGATACCCGGCCCCGGAACAATTTTTCCCTTGAAATTATTCAAATCTGCTTTACAGGGAGCTTCACCTGAAAGATTGGATTTGCATACATGAAAAGTACATCATGTAAAATAATTAAAGTATACTACTTAGAAAAAATTATGTAACATTAAATAAACTTAAATGCTGGTATTACTAGAATTTAATTTAATTACTTACTTACTTACTTACTTACTTACTGGCTTTTAAGGAACCTGGAGGTTCATTGCCGCCCTCACATAAGCCCGCCATTGGTCCCTATCCTGACCAAGATTAATCCAGTCTCTATCATCATATCCCACCTCCCTCAAATCCATTTTAATATTATCTTCCCATCTACGTCTCGGCCTCCCCAAAGATCTTTTTCCCTCCGGCCTCCCAACTAACAATTTAATTTAATTGCTAATATAAATATTAAGTAGTACAAAACCTCTTTTCCTACTAAGCCAATTATGTAAGATCAATTTTTAGAGCATTTTAATGGCATTTTTGAAAGATTTTTAGGTCACAAATGCATTGTTTTTAGGACATTTTTTCATGATTTATCATCATCATTAGCACTACAGCCCGTCATGAGCCCTGGCCTCCCTCAGTGGCGTTGCCATCTGTCTCTGTCCTGTGCGACAGTCCGCCAGTTCCTGTATACCAATCTTACAAGATCCTCCTCCACTCCGCCAATCCATCGCAGATGTGGTCGTCCTCGTCTCCTTTGACCTCCGGGATTCTTTTACAAGGTTCTGATGCATCCATTCTCATTACATGTCCCACCCACCTCAATCTATTGGTTTTAAACATGCTATATAATTTTCATGATTTATAGGTCATCAAAATCCTAGCCCTAGCAATCACTAAGAGATGAACTACAGACTCACATCCCTGTGAACGAGTACAAGATTGGTTGATGTTATGTCCCATCCTGTGCAGGTTTTTCTTGAGGTCACAGTGTCCTCTAAGGAATCCAACTGCCCAGGAGAGCTTTCTCTTGCCCAATTTTAACAAGTCACTTGACCTACTTTTATCAAAGTCTCTTACGATGCCTTAAGAGTGGTCTCTAGCCCTCACTTGTGTTCCTTAAGAGCCCAGTCTCTGATAACCTATTTTACTGGTCTTAGAGATAGTTCCAACGCAGACTCAGAAGCTATGATTTGGATCTCGATCCCTACTACTACTGCTTCTGGTACTGCTGCTGCTACTCCTGCTGTTGCTGCTGCTACTTCGGGTCTATCCGCGAAGATTCGTTAGTTTTCGTCTTCCGTGCATGTCACAAATGGGGGGTTTCAAACTCCTACGGGGTAGTATGCAGTGACTCAATTGAGTTATTAGCGTCCAGACCAGAGTGCTGTATTGGAGTTAAATCGCTCGCTTGAACTCGGTCGAATGTCGCGCCCTCGAGTGAGATAAGATCGGTCGTGATACGCTCGTAATAAATAGAAGCACAGTGCAAGGTCATCTCACCGACTTGTCTTATCTTGTATGGAAGGCGACAGATAAGATTCACATATGTTTTGCTCACATGGTAAAAATAAGGCTTTATTTTCTGCGTTTATGACAAACGTTTAATGGAACGTACCAAAACAGTAACATGAAGTTATAAATAAAATAGTATGAAAAACTTCGATATACAGTTATTATTGCTAATTAATAATTATTCAATATTTGATTTGCCACATATATAATATGAGAGGTCCACCTATATACTGCAACAATGTAGAAACGTTTTACAAAATATTATCGATATAGCAGTAGATTAATAACAATATTAGTACAGAGATAACGTCGCAGAAAATATAATAAAACGAATAATCATGCTGCACAGACGCAAAGATTGATACACTAATTATTAGAGATTATTATTATTACTAGAAAACTTGATATGGTTCTTGCATTATCGTGATTGTGTTCTCCGTTTATAATAATTACATTTACATCCAATAACATCTATCAGAAATGGCAAAAACAAAACCACTCCTGTGTGGAGAAAAAAAAAAACATTTACCTACAACATTTATATTACATTTTAAAGCAAGTTTTGTAGTTGTACTATGGAGAGGTTAGTTAATTTTGTTTTATTTTAGTAGGTTATTTTACGACGCTTTATCAACAGCTTAGGTTATTTAGCGTGTGAATGAGATGGAGGTGATAATGCCGGTGAAATGAGTCCGGGGTCCAGCACCGAAAGTTACCCAGCATTTGCTCATATTGGGTTGAGGGAAAACCACGGAAAAAATCTCAACCAGGTAACTTGCCCCGACCGGGAATCGAACCCGGGCCACCTGGTTTCGCGGCCAGACGCGCTGACCGTTACTCCACAGATGTGGACGAGATTAGTTAAACACTGCAAAGTTTTGAAATGATAAACATCTATGATGTTACTACACAGTTCATCACTGTAACAAGAACGAATGTCTAACGCTCGGCTTATATCGTTCGAGGATTTATCGCTCGCGACAATTTTACCCATCGTCCATGTGCGCTACTTATCGGATTATGTTATGAACTACTTGGCGCTCGAACGAAAATGTGCGATGCAGACCTCTGGTCCAGACCTTATTTAAACTAAGTGAGGTAGAGTATATTTTAATCGTGTGCTTGCATGCGATCCTGAGATTCTACGTCACTGTTGCATCTTGTTTAAATTATAGAATTGTCCGTGCTGAACATGCCTGTTCTAAACGTTCCATATTTATGTCGGTTAGTTTTAAGGCAGGACAGGCATTTTGGCTTCCAGGACTGAATTGTCTGTTACGTTCCTTAAATCTTAATACGATTTAATTTACATGGTGTTTCCTACACCCTAATACGATTTAATTTACATTATTCAACAGTGAAATAGCATGTGTGTTTCAAACTATTCTACCGTGAACACGGCTTCTCTTTAAATCTATGTTTGTAAACGTTTGTGGTGGTGTAGCAGGACTCGTAGCAACATGCTGAAAAGGCTTTTACTATGACACGTTGTTTCACTCACCCAGAGCGAGTTTGCGAGCTAATCTGGAGTTTATCAGATTCAAATCACTTGCATCTATGCGTTTTTTTTTCGGTGATACAAGTTTTAAAATTAAAGTAATGCATTTTAGGCACTACCGTAGAAAGCCATAAGGAAAGTTTTATTCTACAACAAAAACGTAACTGAAGCATAGAATAAAACCATAAACTTCTGTAATTGAAATAAAATAATCCATTTTGAATCTTGCGTGCACTACTTTTAACGCTTGAATATAAGTAATTGATTACTAGCGGACTTACTCCTGTTAATTATGTAAGTCTGTGCCGCTTACAGCTGTTTCGGTGCTTCATCACACCATCCTCAGAGCCTACTAGATCTCGGCGTCATCTCGAACTTCTCTGCCTGTTATGT
Organism: Periplaneta americana; assembly: GCF_040183065.1. NCBI lineage: Eukaryota > Metazoa > Arthropoda > Insecta > Blattodea > Blattidae > Periplaneta > Periplaneta americana. Next base: position 187,851,793 of record NC_091132.1, on the reverse strand, counting down.
GGGTGCATTTGATTGTTGAAAGGTGTTGAAAACTGGAGTCAAATAGTGTGTGTGTACTGAAATTAATCGGTGTATTGAGAATTTGATCGGAGCGTGTTTTAGTGTGTCTGTATGTGGAATTTTTGGTTCTTGGGTTGTATGTGTAGGATTTCCATGTCCGCATTTATGTTATTGTGTGTATGGTTAGCATTGGTTTTGTTATCGGCGCATGTAGATGTATTGTGTCCTCTGGTTATTGCTTTAATGTGTTCTTTGTATCGAGTTTGGAATGATCTGCCTGTCTGTCCAATGTAGAAACTGTCGCAACTATTACATGTGAGCTTGTATACACCTGTGTGGTCGTATTTATTTGTTTGTGTTGTTTGTGTGTTGAGATGTCTTTGTAGTGTGTTTTCTGTTCTGTATGCTATGTTGTATTTCTGCTTTCTGAATGAAGATGCGATCTTATGTGTGCTTTTGTTTTCATACGTTAGTGTGATGTATTTCTTGTGTTCTTGTGTTTGTGTTGTTTTGCGTGTTTTTTGTGTTTGTTAAGTTTTTGTTTTGTCTTTCTTATGATGTTGTCTATTGTGTTTGGGTTGTAACCATTTTCTTGTGCTATGTATTTGATTGTGTTCACTTCTTCATTGTAGTGTTGTTGGCTCATGAGTATGTTGAGTAATCTGTGTGCCATTGTCCTGAATGCAGCATGTTTGTGTTGTGTGGGGTGATTAGATGTGTTGTGTATGTGTGTGGTTTTCTGTATATTTTGAAGGTGTGTTTGTTGTCAATTTTTGTTATGGTGATGACAATCTAGTAGGCTCTGAGGATGGTGTGATGAAGCACCGAAACAGCTGTAAGCCGCACAGACTTACATAATTAACACGAGTAAGTCCGCTAGTTAATCAATTACTGAAATAAAATAGTTTAAAGTACCTTTAGAACACCTTCTGACGAGGCCTCTTTTAGAAGGCTGCTGAAGCGCTGCCGCTTGTCAATAATGGATATAAATGAGGGCCATCACACACAGCCACAGCCACAGAATAGTGGCGCTGCAGACGGTCTGAGTTGTTGACTTCGCCGCTGGTGGCGACCCAACGAGTTAGAAATAAGAATATAGAGTGGCGATCGCGCCGCCATATTTGAAAATTTTGAGCCTATGTCCGCCATGTTTTAACTGGTCAACAAGTGGGCGTTGTTCCTATAGGACAATACGGAAAGTGACTGTATAGAACATGTTGCATCTTGTGAATCTTATTTTATATCGCATTCCAATTTACTAACATTTCTTTATTTTAACAGCTGTCAGGAAACCCATTCAGCAACAGTTTATTCCATACATCTTACGTTAACATCGAAGCTTAAAGATGTGAATACAAGTGGGCGTGGTTCCTATAGGAATTGAATTGAATTGAAAGAGGAGAATTTGGAGGCCAAATTTAAAAGGTACGCAAAACGCGTCCTTGCAAGGGATTCGGGGCTGTAGGAAACTAAATATGTGAGCTCCAAGCCTGTTGGCCACTAGTCTCACTCCGGGTACGCTGTTCCACTGAAGTTCTAGAAAATGTTGAAGGGGAAAAACCGAAAATGGACGTAACCTCTTAGGTACTACATGCGCGAGGGGACGGAAATGTGATCAGAGTGATCACGGGACGGGACAAAGAAGTAATGGCTGGTGCAAATCTGCACATTGAAATGAACTGTGTCATTTCGCAGTGCAGGAGGAGTCGAGAAGACTCTGTCGTCTGTTGTTCGATGACAAGGAAGGTGAAGACCGCCAGGAGAGACGCCGTGAATTCTGAATCTGCAAATTGAAAGGTTCCCTGTCCTTTCGCATTGCGAGTACATGAGTGACCTTGCACATGTATTCATAATTTTATAGACTCTGAACTAGGGCATTAAGTTGTTTGTTAGAAAAAAGGGAGCTTATGGGGAAGGGCATATAGGTCCGTGGCCCATTTCTCTTAGGCCTCATCCCGACATTTGTCTTAATGCCTTAGGAAAACCACGGAAATACCTTAGGCAGGATGAGTTGTCTCAATATAAGAGACTAGCCAATTTGGCTTTTAGGTAGGAGGTCGATTGATTTATGACTTGAGTGTCGTTGAATCGTCTCAAAATAGAGACCAGCCATTTGGCTTTATGTTGACTCAATTACGAAGATCTAGGCAGGGATAGATGTAATTATTAATTAATTTAGAGTAATTAAAGGGGTCATGGGGATATGAGTGCAGGTCCGTGGCCCATTTCTTTTAGGGCTAATCCCGACATTTGTCTTAGCGCCTTAGGAACACCACGGAAAAACCTTAGGCAGGATGACGAGGCTGGAAGGGCTATATCAATCGTTCAGTTCAAAAGTGCGACAACTCAAAAATGGCCATTTTTTAGTTATTTATTACTACTGAAAGCCCCTTTCTGAGCTCTTTCCGATTCAGTATTGAGATAAGTCATATTTACAACCAAAAAGAAAAAAAAAAAAACGAAATAAACTGCTTTAGAAGTAATTATAACTATGGACTTTATTAATCCATTAGGCCTATTAGTACATTTCGAAATGTATTAATAATGAACTGGAAGACTGTGATATACTCGTCCTGAATACTGACTCATTTCTAATTGTCGTGGTTATGAACCAGAAATCTGTTCGTTTCTAACTAATTTATTTGAAACTTTCAACTGAAGATATCTCAAAACTTGTTTTTTTTAGATATCGCACTTTTGAACTAGACGATCGATATATAATTTGTTGCATCTTATGAATCTTATTTTATACTAGCCGTACCCGTGCGCTCCGCTGCACCCGTCAGAAATAAATATAAAGTAATTACATAATTAAAATAGGACATTTGATCCAGGGAACATTCGTGTTTGATAGGAGGATAAATCGTTTAATATGTTACTTAATTTAAATTGTATTTAAAATATTAAAATGCGATCATGTTGATCCAGAGACCACTCATTTGGTGCAATGAGAATTCCTTTAACATGTTTCTTAATTGTTATTACCAATTATTTTTGGAAAAGCGAAAATTAACAGTAAAATTTTGGCTACTGATTTATTATTATATTATATTATATTATATTATATTATATTATATTATATTATATTATATTATATTATATTATATTATATTATATTATATTATATTATATTATGTAAAAAGTGTGTTGATAACGGATGTACTCGAATTAGAAAGTTTTTAATTTGTTGTGGGAGCTCTTGAATCTCAGGAGGAACAGCTTTTACAAAAGCGCAACATAATCTGCTTGGCTCATTATCCAATTTTTTTGCATTCCATTTATTGCATATATATTTTATGTATTTTAACACAATTCAATTGAGCATAGTTAAAATTTGAATTATAAAATAATGGATTGCTAAGCTAACGTACTATTACTGCATACTAAATCAATACACTCTCGTTGTTCGTTAATTCTCTGAGGTAAAAATGAATATGTTCATAAACATTATTTTCAGAAATACAGGAAATGAATATACAGAATAACCTATCAAGTTTTCTGTGCATAAGAAGCTATTTTAATCTTACCTGTCCTCAATTCACTCACAAGTTACTCTAATAACATTATAGCATTATGTCCATCCAGAGAAACTACACTTTCCAATGATGAAATAATAATTAATTATACAAATCGGTTAATTTAGCTTCCTATATTACTTCATAAAACACAGAAACATTGTCTGTAGGCTATCTTTCATAGCTTTCGATTGTCGTGTCCAAGGCCCCTTATAGACGAAGTCATTTGTTTTTTATTTCAATACACCGCCTTAGATGGCAATTATTTTAATTTTAAAACTCATTTATATCATTAAATATCAGTCCTATCAAAATTTTTCAAAGAATAAAACTTATCAGAAATCATTTTTAAAGGAACGTTTGTTATGTAACATTTTTCACAAAAATCAATAATAAGCGAGATATTTCGATTTATTTAATTCAGGCCCCCTTATAGCCCACTTTTAAATAACGTATTTTGAATGCCATATAGCCTAAAATCTAAGTTACAACGAACTTAATTTATATTCCAATTTTCATCGAAATCCGTTCAGGCATTATCGCGTGAAAAGGTAACAAACATACAGACAGACAGACAGACAGACAGACATACAAACAAACATTTCAAAAAAGCGATTTTCGGTTTCAGGGTGGTTAATTATATATGTTACGACCAATTATTTTTGGAAAATCGAAAATTACCAGAAAAATTTCGGCTACAGATTTATTATTAGTATAGATTGCAGTAACTCGTATATCAAATTTTTACCAGTGGGAAGGAAACCCACGCAACATTTTATTCCACACAACTTACATTGGCATTGAAGCTTTAAGATGTGAAACAAATACAGAAGTGGGCGTGGTTCCTATAGGATGAGACGGAAAGGGTAGTCCAGGATAATTGTATCTTGTGAATGTTATTTTATATCGCAAGAACTCGTATATCCCGTTTTTACTAACACTTCCTTATTTTTAATACCCATAGTCGTCAGTAAACCCATTTAGCAACATTTTATTCCATACATGTTAGCTGACTGGAGTTGACATGTTTTCTTTTTCTTTTCGACTGCAATGAATCGTCGATAGAGTGAAACGTAAGTAATGTGCATATTCAAATGTCTAAAAACACATTATTTTTTTGTATATTAGTAATGATGGCATTATGAAAATGCAGGCGAGATGGAACACGCTTTCAGTGGAAGACACGTAAGCCTCAGTTTCATCGGAAAGATATAGGCTACTTGAAGTAGTATTCATGCCAGTATGTTATACAGACCTGAATTCTGGTGGCTGGTGGTGTTCCACTGAATTTTCCTCTGCCACAGAAGAGAAAGCTTCTTCGGTGGAGGCCTAGAAGTCTCTTTTCTTTTTAAATTAGCTGGAAAATCGAATATAGTGGGTATTGCATTGGGCAACAAACGTCTCCTCTCGTTTACAAAATACATGTTTTTAGTATCGAAATGTGCGGAACACAAAACACTGTGTATTGTGGAAATCATTTCTTTCTCTTAATTTGTGAAACCCACTGCTTAGTTAACAAATCATTTTTCAGTGGGAATCTGTAAAAACAATGAACACGTTACAGAACCTTCATATCTATAACCGTTATTAAATGTATAGCAATACCAAATTATGGCAGACTACTTATTTCAAATATCACATATTCTTTGTTTTATCGCTTTGGTTGTTACAGTTATAAGCAGAGCATACAAGAGGAATCTTAATTACGGGATTTAATAATCTAAACGTGCTTATACTGTGTGTTCATTTCAAAGTGTGCCATGACGTCACTGTTGTGAGTCAACGATTTGAAGCGAGTTTCAGTTTATATGTCAGAGAAGTTGCCTATTATTTAAGGCGTTCTTCAATCTGAACTTGAGAACGTGTACGGTATAACTCGAACATCGTAGCAACAGATGGCGGTCTGTACGGTCTGTGTGCTACCATAACCTCTTTCGAACTGTGTTTTGCGCGGGCAAGTCGTACGCAGGGTATTTATTATCATCGGTTGTGTACGGCAACATTCCACAACACAAATCAAATGCTCCGTGTCCATGTTGACCGTCGAAGTTAATGTCAACGAATACGTAAGTAATCGTCTTAACCCTCTCCCCATATCCCGACAGTAAGGAAAAAACTCATCTCAGTACGTGTTTCCAAACAGTTCACATTCCTGCCACTACCGGCGTTACCGTACGTATCGGTAAGTACTTTTCAGAATGAACGTCGTACTTGCCAGGCAACTTCTCTGGCACATAGGTAATACGCCTCTGTGGAAATGTAGGAAGATTGAATTCTCTAGGCTCATCGACTAGCCACATGACGGCATACAGCGAGCCATGACACACTTTGAACTGAACACGCAGTATGCCTCCTTTTGCTAAAGCGAGCTAACCAGTTAAAACATCGCGGCCGATAGTTGAAGCTAGTGCCACCAAGGGTGCTGATACAGACGTGAATGCTACTCTATAGGCTACTTCTAGCTCGTTGTAGCGACCACTAAAAGTAGCGCTTCCAGTCGCGATACCGGGTTGCTTTCACACGAAGTCACTATGTTAGTGGTGCGTCTGTGGCGCTGCTAACGAACGACTGTTGGACCACCAATTCTTTACACCGCCACGATAGTGTACAGCCTATTGTGCCACGATGTTCTCCCCCCTCCCGAATTTCATTGGTAATTCCTGCTAGAAGCTCTTGAAATGATTCTTAAGCATGCAAAAAAACTTGTTATAGTCCTGATGTAAATCATCAAATAAAGTATTAAATAGTCCTGGCCTGCTGATCCGGAGCTGCGCTCGGGCTTGAGTTGGATCCCCCATTTGGTCTCATTGAATGGTTTCTTCCGAGGTTTTCCCCAGCAGTGGGACTGAAGCCGGATGGTCTATGGCGATTCCTCAGCCTCACTTCATTTCTCCCCCTTTGATCTGATTCCCTGGTTGGGTTTTTACCGAGGTTTATCCCCAACCATAAGGCAAATTCCGGGTAATCTTTTGGCGAATACTCGGGCCTCACATCATCTCACTACAGCTCGCCAAAATATTGTTAAAAAATTGTAGAAAATTACAAAATTGTAAAACTATAAAAATTGTAAAATATTGTAAAAATTAGTAAAAATTGTAATTGTATTATTGTAAAATTTTTGACTTGTTCCACATCTTCAAGCTTCATTGCTCATGTAAGATCTATGGAATATAATGAAATGAAATTTAAAAAAAAATGATTCTTTCTTGCCAAAACCAATGGATGGACCCAGATTCGTCTTCTGTTTTTACGTCTATTTTTTTCTCCGTATGAGCAAAGTTGCCAAAAGTATATCCCCTGCTATGCCCATGTTCACTGGAAGATTGAAATGTTCTCTACAAAACTTTAGTGTAAGCTTATTAAGCAATGCTTCAACAATCCTACGCAGCGCCACTAACGAGCCACTGGTGGCGCTGCTAAGTGGCCTCGTCCGATGGGACTCTTAAGGGTACGACCAGACGAGCTGTAAATGTCGCTGATTTTCTGCGACAGATGAAGCTGGAATTATACACTACATTAGGTGAAGTGCAAGCCGCCAGACAGAGCAGTGAATGTAGCTTGTGAGAGCGTCCAAGGTCACGTCGCAACTCGAATGCGCCTGGGTCCACAGATACTGTTACTGGGTGGCGTTTAGTTTCTGACTTTTGTAACACGACTTGTGACTACAGCGAATGCCATATGGCGACTGAAGATCTATTATACCGCACCTCTAACAGCCCGCACAGGCGTATACAAACTCAAATGTAACACCTGCAACAACTTCTACATAGGACAGACAGGCAGATCATTTAAAACACGTTACAAAGAACACATCACAGCCATAACAAAATTACAAAACACCTACATATGCAGAACACATCACAAATGCTAACCACACCTACAGAGACATCAACACAGACATGGAAATACTACACACCCAACCAAAAAGCCAGAAACTCCACACACTAGAACAATACGAAATATACAGACACACAAAAACACACCCCAATTAAATTCTCAACAAACAACTCAATTTCAGAACACACACTCTTTGACTCCACATTACACCATACGAACACACCCTCACAGGAAACAAAACAAGAGGCGCCAAGACCAACAACGACCAGTTCTGAGGATGACCCATAATAGGTCGAAACATGTAAACCAGGTGCCATAGAATTTAACACAAGAAAGTCATATAATACATATTCCGAAGTGATACAGTGTTAAAAGTTGTGTAATCAAGATGTATAATTAATCTTACAATTAAAATGAACTAGTGGCTTGTGCAGCAAATGCTGCAAATTAAGTTCATTAGACGTTCAAATAAAAATTTTTCACATTTATTTTGAATGAAGAATAGCAGATATTTTGAAAGTTATTTGCTTCCATAATAATGAAACATACTCCCTCTGAATGGTGTTTTATGCCAAATACTTTTTCTTGGACCTATCCACCTTCAGTTTTACAGTTTCAATGCGAAAACGCAAGTAACAATGTCAGGACGATCAGTGGGTTTTTCATGTGGTAATAAAGCAATAGCTATTTCAGGTAATTGAGGATTAAAGGTGAAACTTAAAAAAATTCAGGTTTGCTATGCTTTCGAACAATGTACATAGCATCTTGGTATATCTGCTGCATGTAGAGCTTGAAATGTAGAGGGTGAAATCACTTTATCCTGCTAAGAGATCTTGCTGAAATGATCGGGAGACTTCAGAATGTTATAGGCCTCTTATTTTATCAGTAAGTAATACTTTTTGGTCTTTCCTTATTAACTGTAATTTTTGCGCTCTCTCGAGCCAATACTGAAGACAATGACTCATATAAATATCTACACCACACCCGTATTAAGTATATCAAAAAGACCCAACCCCACTTGATTTTATTTTTAATAACAATATTATCTTACGTAAGTTTTGCAGTTATACTATACAGCCGCCACCAGTAAATTATAGAAATGAAGATCTAATTTAAGATATTCTCTACATCTACTTATATAACCCCAAAACGTTTGACTTTCATATCATCAATATAGCATTAATATGTATCATTAATGAAAAATAGTCGCATCATGGCATTAACTATAATAATATTTCATTTCTAATGGTAATAATGTCATCAAACTACCTCATTTTTTGTAGATTTTAATATCCAATACACAGATGTACTCAGAAAATTACACACTGCAGAATCAGACCTATAAATTATTTTAGTAAGTCTTGAAGATTTAATAACCAATTGAATTTGAGCTCTAAATATGTCAGCAATCCTGCAGGTCATGGCTCTCGTGTAATAGGCTATTGCTTATTGTAGTGTGTGTTTTGTTTTATTCTAAAATATGCTAAAATGGAATTAGTTCTCAAAACTGACGACAGATGGATTTTGGAAAATAGGAAAATGACGTAGGAAAATTGACATTTCACTGAAAACAACTACTCTTTTTTTCCTGAAAAAAACGTTGGGTTTCGAGCTTCAAAATGAGGAGTCATTTATTAAAATCCGTTCAGCCGTTTTTCCGTAATTTTCATTACCAATTCAAATTATATATGTAGATATTTTGACTCAGAAATGTCACAGTTCTTTTGAAACTGGAAAAATGAAGGACATTAACTCATCTTCTACATCCGTGACAAAATATGTGTAGCATTCCTCACATGAAAGAAACAGCTATATATACCAATTATGTTTTTGTGAACTAATTGAATGCCATGAGATTTGCATAGATTTCACATGGACACTATGAGATGAATCTCTTTTTGCTTGAGGCAGAGACCTGAGTTTTACACTTTTTGTTAAGAAGGTGTGAAGTGAGTTCACAAATCTTGTAATCTGACGGAACTTTTTCTTTATTTTCTACAATAATAATAATAAATTGTATTCAACAACTTCAGTTCCAATTGGCTACGCAGTCCATATGAAAGAGTCCATGTCTCTGACAATGAAGAATAATCATCATCATCATCATCATCCTTCACGAATTAGGCCTCTGTAGACCTGTTTCGGCCCCATCTAGCAGTCTTCTTAAAGATCTTCCTGGTCGACGATGTCCTCTAGGTTTATACTGCATCATAATTTTTGGGATTCTTTAATTTTCCATTCTTCTTACATGATCTAGCCAATTTAATTTGTATCTGTTGATTTTTTCTTCAACTGACTCTACTTCTAATTGTTCTAAAATTTCTTCATTCCTTTTTCGGTCTAAAAGAGTATATCCTGCTGTCATTTCCGTTACTTTGATTCTGTTCATGTCTTTTTTCTTTAATGTCCAAATCTCGTTTCCGTATAAAAGGGAGGGTAATGCTAGTGTATTACATATTTTTATTCTTGTAGGTTTTTGTACTAATTTAGCTTTTAATGTATTGTTTATTATTACTAGAATTTGTGTAAATTTGGTAATTTTCTTGTTCACATCTTTTTCATTTTGATGAGATATTTCACAACCCAGATAATTGAAATTTTGTACTTGTTCGAGGCATTGGTTATTGTGTATTATCTTACTTCTGACTGGGTCTTGTCCTAAAAATGCCATTACTTTTGATTTTTGTGCTGAAATTTCCATCCCAAAATCTTTTAATATTTTATTTAATGTATATAATCCTCTTTGTAAATTATCCTAGTCAGCTAGGTAATTTCCTAGAAAGTTAACAAAACAGTAAAGAAGTTGCAAGTTAATCAATGAAAGAAAAAGCCAAATTCATCCAATTTTAGTATCCTCTTCCCTTTAATTGATTTTTGAAGCGAAGTCTTAAGAGGCTGATCGATAATTTATGCGTCGTGAATAGTGGAAGTCGACTCTGAAATCGCTTCTGCCGTATTTCCCGAACTCACAAGTTTTCGAACATGGAATACAACGTCAAGAAAAGTTCTGCAGAAGTTTGCCTTCAGGTACACAAGCCATATTGTCTCTATACCATTATTCTCTTGCTCTTCTAGTGAATAGGAACATTGTAGCTATACGTAGCGCACTTTGTTCCCTCCTCAAGTCTGACTAGGGCACTAATGTGCTCAAACCGAACTAGAAGATGTTTTAGAAAGAGATAGGACACAGCTTCCAGCACGTACACTCCTTGCCAAGTCATAAGTCAGCCCTTATTCCTAGGAATGTGTTTTGGTGAGAAGGGTGGGAATAGCATATGTCAGGGCCGGGCATGAGAACGGCTCCATTTAGTCGGCCAGAGCTGCTCTCGCTCCGCAAGGCACTTCAATTCCAAGCCAGAGCAAAACGCTCACGCAGTGGCGGACTCGCATTACAGCTACCTTCCCTGCATTAATGTAACAAGAGCCACGGTTGTTCTAGTCATTCAGTTTGTCAGTACATAATAGTTTATAAGGATATTACATCAATCCATTGTACAGTACAGACTTTATAACACTCTTATTAATTTAATGAAATAAACTTCGCTCTATGCACACACACAAATCATTACGCTTATTTACATAACCCATACGCACAGACTGCAATCTCCTCACCACGGTTCTACGAGACAGGCGTATGGCTTCCAATTCCCCTACTTGCTGTGGACAGAGTTCATCTGCCAATATAATTAAGCATCGCTTGATGAATTCACATTCGTTGAATGTTTTCAATTCCTTTGCAATTTCGTGGCAAATTTTGTAGCTAATTCTAATAGCCGATTCACTAAGTGCATTATTGTTATTCTGTATAATATAATATAATATAATATAATATAATATAATATAATATAATATAATATAATATAATATAATATAATATATATGATGATATGATATGATATGATATGATATGATATGATATGATATGATATGATATGATATGATATGATGTGATGTGATATGATATGATATGATATGATATGATATGATATGATATGATATGATATGATATGATATGATATGATATAACCATAAATTAATACAACTTAAAGAAAATGTTTCTCAGGTACATTATGTTAGAGTATCTATTCGATATTTATATGGCATTATAATTTATTATAGTACATTTGGTAATATATAATTTTAAATTATACAAGTATTATGACATATCATAGTATAGTATATTACAGTTCATGATATATAATATGATATATGATGTATCATGAATTGTAATATACTATAGTATGATATATCATAATACTTGTATAATTTAAAATTATATATTACTAACAGTCTTACTAATAAACCGTGTATAGTTTTTATACTAGACTTACGCAGAGTTGAGACAGGAAACTTTACTAATAAACCATGCAGAAGCGATGGACGTATAAACAGTCTGTAACTATACAATGGGAATTGCTTTGCAGTAGTTATATACACGAAACCCCTTGTTTAAGCGTTATATATAGAGAAAAAATGGCCGCCCTCTAACAGCTGTTCGTATCGACTGTCATTTTATGATGATGGTTGCCTAGTAACCAAAGAAGAACAAACCAAAGAGCACAGAATAATTAGAATAATATTGCTATAGCTTGTACTCTTTGAGCAAAATATAGTACGGTAATCGATTAGAGCCACTTGTACTATCGATACTTAACACGCCACACTAGAGCGCTCTACCGGATGCAATAAGGAACCTCAGATGTTCTATTATCTTTCGTAACGAAGTAATGACGAAACTATGACGTAGCTGTGTAACAGTTGCACTGTTATACACGACGTATGTAGTGATTATTAGTAAGGAATTTACACACGACTTATAAACGAGCTACTCATTGTATAAGTATAAGACAGTTAAACGTCTGTATATAGGGTTTTTATTAGTAAGACTGTAAATGTATAATAACCTATAATGCAATTAAAATATCAAATAGATACTCTAATATAATGTACCTGAGAAACATTTTCTTTAAGTTGTATTAATTTGTGGCGTTCATTACCAACATATTTGTCATATTCAGTAGCATGTTGTAAAGAATAATGTCGTTGGATATTGAACCTCTTAATCAGTTGGAGTGTTTTATGCCAATTTAAACACTTTGCTAATCCACTGCTCTCTACCAAAAAGAACTCCTCCTCCCATGATACATTAAACGCATTGGGAGTAGCGGGACGGTTTAGTGTATGAGCGGAAGCTCTGTCTTCACAGTTCGCCCAGAGTCACTACTGCACCGACACTGAATGACGTACAGTATGCATACGTCAGAACGCTCGCAAGACCAGCTCTTTAAAGCACACAGCGCTCATTTCTCAGAATCACGTAATTTGCCCAGCCCTGGCATAGGTGAATGTTTTGGTGTGGTTGAGAAAGGAGTGAAAGATTTCCCGGTTTTACAATTTGAAAAGAAAGGACAGGAGTTGAGGTAGTAAGGTGACGTCACAGCATAACTGAACCTGTAAAGCAGCGGTCGTCAGCACAGAGCACCCTGGGGCTAGCGTCTCTTACCCGCAGAGAACACAGTGGACCATGGTGCACTCGTAGCTGCTAGCGGGTATGCTCTCTACCTCTTCCTGCTGCACGACGGTGCACACGGGACGGCACCGCTTACCCTTTGCACATTTCAACGAGTGCTGACGACCACTGCTGTAAAGTTTCTCTGCACTTATCTTCATAGCAGCAAAATAGCTACGGGAAATTTAGTTCTGAAGCCATAACCACTCCACACATAATCTCTTTATTCTTCATCTTTCACTGTTGCTACTTCTCGTCACTGGAATTCTCTGCCGCCTGAAGTCAAAGGCTGCCGAACTTTAATTTCTTTTAAATGTAAATTAGAAAAATATCTTATGAGTTGCCAGACCTAACGCGTAGCAAATATTTAATGCAATGTATTCCACTGTATTTATTTTTAATTTTTGTTTCTTATTTTTATTGTGTAACCATGAAAATTGTGTTTATTTATCACTTAACACCACTCCTACTGTGTTTTCTTTTATTATTATTATTATTATTATTATTATTATTATTATTATTATTATTATTATTAGGAGAGACCGTTGTACCTTTGAACAATTTTGTTTATTTTGAACACAAATCATTTATATTTATTTATTTCAATTTACAAATACATACAATAAGACAAAAAGCATATTCTTTATCAAACCCTGTCTCTAATATGCATGTTAGACAGCACATTTTCAACTTACTTACTTACTGGCTTTTAAGTAACCCGGATGTTCATTGCCGCCCTCACATAAGCCCGCCATTGATCCCTATCCTGAGCAAGATTAATCCAGTCTCTACCATCATATCCCACCTCCCTCAAATCCATTTTAATATTATCTTCCCATCAACGTCTCGGCTTCCCCAAAGGTCTTTTTTCCCGCCGGCCTCCCTACTAACACATATGCATTTCTGGATTCTCCCATACGTGCTACATGCCCTGCCCATCTCAAACGTCTGGATTTAATGTTCCTAATTATGTCAGGTGAAGAATACAATGCGTGCAGCTCTGCGTTGTGTAACTTTCTCCATTCTCCTGTAACTTCATCCCGCTTAGCCACAAATATTTTCCTAAGAACCTTATTCTCAAACACCCATAATCTCTGAATAATTTCAAGGGAAAAATTGTTCCGGGGCCGGGTATCGATCCCGGGACCTCTGGTTGAACGTACCAGCGCTCTGCCAACTGAGCTACCCGGGAACTCCACCCGACACCGTCTCAACTTTTCCCTTTATATCCACACAACTCGCGTGGGCTGACGAAACGCCAGAAACCCACATCGAGTGCACACATACTCTGTGTGACTTGGAATTATGGTTTTCTGTTAACGTACACAGTGACGTATGTATTATGCAAATCTAGTCTTTCAGGTAAAGCTTCCTGTAAAGCAGATTTGAATAATTTCAAGGGAAAAATTGTTCCGGGGCCGGGTATCGATCCCGGGACCTCTGGTTGAACGTACCAGCGCTCTGCCAACTGAGCTACCCGGGAACTCCACCCGACACCGTCTCAACTTTTCCCTTTATATCCACACAACTCGCGTGGACTGACGAAACGCCAGAAACCCACATCGAGTGCACACAAACTCTGTGTGACTTGGAATTGTGGTTTTCTGTTAACGTACACAGTGACAGCAGACTAGATGACAAAAGCTTCTCAACCGAATAATAACACGCATTTCCCATATTTGTTCTGCGTTTAATTTCCTCCCGAGTGTCATTTATATTTGTTACTGTTGCTCCAAGATATTTGAATTTTTCCACCTCTTCGAAGGATAAATCTCCAATTTTTACAGTCAACCCTTATTCCTAGGAATGTGTTTTGGTGAGAAGGGTGGGAATAGCATAGGTGAATGTTTTGGTGTGGTTGAGAAAGGAATGAAAGATTCCCGGTTTTACAATTGAGTTAAATTCAATACAAAATTAAATTTGAATTCATTGAATTTTAACACATTTATTTCTAATTATCTATATTCCTAACAACAGCAGTAATTAAGTTAAATTTATGCCCTATTATTTAATATAATTATAATTGATGTTTTCTATAACTCATTTCTATTATTATTTCCACGAACTATTTCCTTTCATAGACATTAATTTTCACAATTTAGCGTTGGCATCACTGGTCGAGTGAGCCAGGGAGAAGAAATATGAAAATAAACCCGAAAATGGGAAAGCTCCTTTAACATTGTTATTGTCTAAATAATCATACACATTGATTCTGCTGACTATAATCTACAGTAATAAAAGGTAAAGGTAAAGGTATCCCCGTAACATGCCATGAAAGCACTTGGGGGGGCATGGAGGTAGAGCCCCATGCTTTCCATGACCTCGGCACTAGAATGAGGTGGTGTGGTCGGCACCATCGCCTTTTACCCCCGGGAAAGACCCGGTACTCAATTTTATAGGAGGCTGAGTGAACCTCGGGGCCGTTCTGAAAGTTTGGCAACGAGAAAAAATCCTGTCACCACCTGGAATGGAACCCCGGACTTTCCAGTCCGTAGCCAGCTGCTCTACCAACTGAGCTACCCGGCATAACTTATAATTTTTATAATGCTATATTAATTCTTACTTCAAATATAAAATGTTTCTTCAGGAACGGTCCCAAGAGAAAGAAAAACTTACCAGTCAACCACCTTTCACTGAACAAAAGCTTCTGCTGTCGACTGCTTCCATTCAAAAGGCAGATAGAAATAGAATTGAAAAAAAGATACCTCTTGGCATCTGTTAGGTATTTCTTACTTTTTACTTTTGAGGGCCTCTCCACTTTTCAGTGGTTACCCTTTATTCCCATTTTCCATCTGCGTCTGTCATTCCAATCCTGCTCATTTAGTCCCTTATCATTCATCATCCTCAATATTCCAGCCCTCTATGAATTTCTAGGCCTTCCTCGTTTTTTTCTACCAGCTGGAGACCACTGAAGTAGCACGTAGGTATTTCAAAAACTTAAAAGTCAGAGACCACAACTCCGTGGCAGTAAATTGAAATTTTATCACGGGATTAGGGGTATCACGGAATTAGGCAACTTTACCCTATACTTTGGAAAGCTACAAGGCGGTTAAAGAGACCCCGGTCTCACATTCCGCCAGTTCTAAAAACAGACAATAGTAGTGCTCAAGAAAGATCCGAGTGTTTTGCAGAATCTGTCTCTATGGCTTACTGTCTTTGAGCGCGTACAACAAAGAAGTGCAATGGAAGAAGAAATAACTTAATTGGATACTCCTCTCCAACTTTCACCTCCCATCAAATCTTTCTTGCCATTTGAAGTTAAAGTGGCCGTAATTAGTTTAAAATTAAATTTACACGAAAACTGTGCACGCTATTAAAATACGCAAGAGGGATAAATTATTCTTTATTAGATTCCCTATCGGCATGGATAAAAATCACGATCCTACTCGCATTTGTTACCGAATGAGAGATTGTTAAACATTTGGGGGGGGGGCTTTTTTTTTTCTGAAAAAGAAAAAAAAAACTACGAACTTTCCACCATATGATGATACAGTGTTTTTGTTACGTACAACATGAGCTTTTCGTTCTGGAAATCTGCAAGGCTATTTCACTTCCACGCTGTTTTTGATTTGCATTGCTTTTATTTCTACGCTGTATTTATTCAGTTTTCTGGCATATCGTTACTTTTTCTGTAACTACCGCTAGGTAAAAACCCATTTGAGTTTATTAAGTATTCCTTCATACAACTACCTCACCATTGCGAGAGTTAGCAAAAACATTAGGAAAAATCCATTTACGAACCGTTGGTGGGACCGAAATGCTTAAAGATTAATTTTAAGTCCTACAGAATTTATCTGTTATGGTAATAATGGTTCGATCCTCGGCGCCGGAGCGAATTTTTCTCCTCTATTAACCATTAGGTTCGAAATAGACGAAGTAATGAACACACAATTGTTGACCTTTTAACAAACAAGGTGTTAGTAAATTTTTAAGAATTAGCAATTGCTGACGAAACCTGCCGGGTGAATTTTTCAACGAAAGATGTCTGCCTTAATCGGGACTCGAATTCGGTCCTCCTATATGAGAAATCTAGACAACTCTGCGATATTAGGAACTAGTACACCGCTTACGTCAAACGTTTTTCTATCCCTGATACGCACAGATCAATCTACAAGCTGCGTATATCCCTAGGAAATGTCTTAATGTTGTTTATCTTTATCTGTGCAGGTTTGCACTGTTTTGAATCTGTATGGCTTGGGATGTAATTTTTCTTTCTGTGCGCGTCACACTGTCATATGAAACAAATTAAACTCCTGGGGTGCACGTCATGCTGATTTACGTGGGCTTAGGAGGAAGATATCCCTCACAACTTCCAAAATAGCGTTACTTAACGCTTTGTCTTCCACACTTCTTGGTGTGGAACAACACTCATGTTTTGCAGAAATGTTGGGCCATTGGAAAATGATTATCTGTTGCGAGATGCTTTACAATAGCTAGCCTACATCGAGCGAAATTTTTTTTACAAATTGTGTACCTGATTTTGTTTCTCCAAACCAAAATATGCAATGAAGTTGCTCTGCTCCTGTGCAATTTCCTATTTCGTTTGTATGTCTGTACGTTTTCACAATTTCGGTGACTTTTTTTCTTAAATGAGTCTTAAATCTCTCCAATTTTCGGCAAAAAATATCGTAACAAACTTCACTTATGAAATCGTGGATGTTTCCTACCTGTGGAATACTGAATGCTGTTCATATTCTTACCGTGTGTAGGCCTGTAGAGTTGGCCGTTATGTACGGGTGGATTTTAAAATGATTCTGTGAGGACAAGTGAACTCTTTGTAGAAACAATATTCAGATTGTACAGTTTAGTTATCTTGTTCATTTTTTGAAAATAATTTGGGTTTGATGTGCCCCCGCGTACGTTATGCTTTACATTCTGTAATATCTCACAAGCAATGTTTTTTTCTTCTCGTTTGCGTTCTTTAAGCTCTTCTTAATATGTGGATTATTCTGAAAATGTAATCTTTAAATTAACCCATAAGGGCACTTCTTTTATGTCAGAAATTGTTAATCAAAGGTCTAGTAGGTTATGAAATGTAATGGTTTTTAAATTATTGAAAAACACGTTTAAAACAAAGGATCGTGTAATTAATCATAAATATATTATTAAAAATAAAATCTTTTCGTCAGGATGCAAAGGGCGTAAAACCAGTAACAACATTTTTCAGCTGTGGCTCAGATGTTTCGTGCTTGTAACCTTGAAATCACATTTTTAATAACGTGTGTTATTCTCTCGGCATTGGATAACTGCATCCATGCGTCTTACCATGCCTTGAATCAGGTTAGAAATGGCTTCTTGAAGAATGTCTTTCCATGCTTCAAGAAGTGCTTGTCTTAACTCCTATAGGTTTTCTGGTGGTGGCTGCTTCTTCCTAATACGCCGTGTCAGTATGACCCACAAGTTCTCAATTGGATTCATGTCAGGACTCCTTGCTGGCCATGGCAAAACATGAATCTCCACTTCTTGCAGATAATCTCTGATAACGCGAGCGACGTGTGGGCGTGCATTGTCGTGCATTGCCGATATGTGAACCAAATGGCACCACATGATGGACCAAACATTCATTTATGTACCTATCAGCTGTTAGATTTCCAACTGTGAAAACAACTTCGTACGAGCATTCATAAACACTTCTGCCCAAACCGTCATCCACCATCTCCAAATGGCGACCTCTCGGAAATACAGCATTGCGTACATCGTTCCCCTCTCCTCCAAATTCTGTCACGTCCATCAGGTGAGCGTAGATTGAAAACGGGACTCGTCTGTAAACAGAACACAGCTCCACTGTTCATTTCTCCAGGCTCTATGATCCTGTGCAAAACGCAATCATTCGACGCGATGCATCCTAAGTAATCTGAGATCAGTTGTAGGTTTAACTGATATCAGTCCACTTGCTTTCAACCTTCTCCTAACTGTTTTGGTTGATATTGGACTTCCATGCATGTCAACAAACCGTTGGTCTACCATCGTAGCTGGCAGGTTGCGCTCCCTAAGAACTGATTACACCTTGCGCCTGTCTTAATTTTGAGTTGAGCATTGCGGACGACCCGAACCTGGTTTCCTGGTGTATTCTTTTGTCTCTCTAAAATGTTTTAGGGCATCCTGAATAGTAGGGTAACCAAGGGTAAATGGGGTCAAAAAGTAACAAATCCTTAATTGTATTTTTAATTTCATAATATATTACACTCATAACATATCATTAGTTACAGCCACATGTAAGTACTACTTCCACAAAAATGTCTCTTTTTTACTCTAACCTAAATGTCTGTACATGAATTGAAATATTTCACTGCAGTGGCCCTTTTTACCCTTCTGTATAAGGATAAATGGGGTCAGTGTTTAGGGCAAATCGGGTCACAATTTTTCCTTCTGTATACCTGCACGGAACGTTAAAATGAATATTTAATTGATTTAATTTAACACTTTACACCTTCCACAAACACTGTTTTCTTTTCTGCACCAACGAACTGTGATGCAGTGTAGTCCAAAACCACATGCGTACATGCGTACAGTTTCAAAATTCTAGACACAAGTTCATTTTCTTGTTCTGGAGTAAACGTAGTTTGACGGCCTTTACTTTTCAAGTAGTTGTCCTGGCCACTTTGAAGACGTCGTTGCAGACATGAATGAGGAACTCCCTAACAACTCAGCAGCATGACGTTGGCTTCTTCCCTCGCGAAATGCTTTAACAGCCTTCTGCATGTCGTTCTCAGTCCACGAATTTGACGTTTTCCTCTTACATTTAACCATCTGTCACAAAGAATTGAAAATAAATACTTAATTTGAGTGGACTGATTTGAAACATGTTGACCCTATTTGTCCGATATTACTGACCCTATTTAACCCAAATTTAGAACTTTTTTGCGCTAGAGGTTGGTAGTACTGAATACTGCTTCGACGAAGGCGTTAATAGCCATAATCTCTTCTAAAAAGCTTAAACTTAATATTGAAAGTTAATCGCACAAATTCTCTGCAATAGTTGTTGTAAAATAATAAAGGAACCGTAAAGCATTATGTAAAATGTATAAAATACTCTTAACTCACCTTTATATTCTCTCTATTCTTTTATTGTCAACACAAAGAATACACACACCAGTAGCATCAATGGCACTTTTTTTTTTGTCTTAGGAGAGTTCGCAATCTTTCATAGAGCTATTTTGTCTGTCTATCTGCTTTTCTCTCTCTATGTCTGCCTGAATGTATGAAACTGCTCATCTTCCATTGAACAAGTCTTAATTCAACTTTATATTTTAATTTTCATTGATATCGGAAAAACAGAAAAAGTCACAATTCTCGATACAAAACATGGACGATCAATTATTTCGGCATATTCTTCACTTTGCTTCTAAACGCTATATTGGATTAACAATTAATGGTGGAGTAACGGTCAGAGCGTCTGGCCGCGAAACTAGGTGGCCCGGGTTCGATTCCTGGTCGGGGCAAGTTACCTGGTTGAGGTTTTTTCCGGGGTTTTCCCTCAAACCAATATGAGCAAATGCTGGGTAACTTTCGGTGCTGGACCCCGGACTCATTTCACCGGCATTATCAGCTTCATGTCATTCAGACGCTAAATAACCTGAGATGTTGATAAAGCGTCGTAAAATAACCTACTAAAAAAAAAGAAAACAATTAATGACGTAAGAGAATTGACATCCTGACGTACTGTAGGATAAAATGTTTGAGTACGATCTGGTTCTAGGTATGTACACTGGTGGCCATAATTCTGGAAACTTTTTGTTTTTGTAATGTATTATTATAACATCTGAATTGATTCACAGACTTGTACAATTGAAAATGTTACTCGTGACTGATTCGTTAATTATGGGGTTATAATAGAGGTATTATATTAAATCCTGAATATTTTAACAATAAATAATCATTACTGTGTGGGAAATTATGTTCTTGTCGTTTAAGATTTAAATATTAATTTCAGATTTCATTATAATTTTCCATTATTTACTGCAATAAAAACTAGTCCATTGTTGATTTTAAGATTATTGTTGATCGGTAGAAGCATTGTTGAGCACTGTTAGCATGAAATGTGGACATTATTAGTGTGTTTCTATCATTTGTCTGACTTAAGATTTCGTTAGGGTAACACCTGATTGCTTTACAACAAACTTTATTGATCATTTTATCACAATGGTTCCACGAAAGGACTGAACACCTTCTAGGGCAGTCACACTTCGAGAAGAAGCCTACACAATCAAGGAAATTGCAAGAAAACTTGGTAATGGTGCCACAGTGTCTGGTATCCAGAAGGTATGGCAGAAGTACAAATCCACAAAATCTTGTAAAACAACACTTAGGACTGGTAGAAAGCCTAAAGTAATTCCAAGAGATGTGAGGCAGATTTGTCGATTAGCATTGAAAGATCGAAGGAAATCCTTTCGTGGAACCATTGTGATAAAATGATCAATAAAGTTTGTTGTAAAGCAATCAGGTGTTCACCTAACGAAATCTTAAGTCAGACTAATGATAGACACAAATTAATAATGTCCATATTTTATGCTAACAGTGCTCAACAATGCTTCTACTGATCAAAAATAATCTTAAACTCAACAATGGACCAGTTTTTATTACAATAAATAATGGGAAATTATAATGAAATCTAAAATTAATATTTAGATCTTAAACGACAAGAACATAATTTCCCACACAGTAATGATTATTTATTGTTAAAATATTCAGGATTTAATATAATACCTTTATTATAATTAACGAATCAGTCACGAGTAACATTTTCAATTGTACAAATCTGTGAATCAATGCAGATGTTATAATAATTCAGTACAAAAACAAAAAGTTTCCAGAATTATGGCCACCAGTGTATATATAAAAAAAATAATTGATGGTACATCATTATTATTGTTGGGTATATTAAACACTTATAAGTAAATAATGATAACAAGTGGAAAACTGAAGTGAAATTCGCGTTGAAGAAGACATTACCACTCCCCCAAGAATTCCACAAGCATCTGCGCAAGGACATTTAAGCTTGTCTAATTCCTCACATACTGATACTTCCTTTGAGGAACTGACACCAGTTCCGCTGCTATCACTTCGTCTGGTGGCAAAAGAGAAAACTGCAAGACTTAGACGTAATAACGTATGAAAGCTGTAGGAAACAGCTGAAGGAGACTATACTTGGTAAGGTTTATTTGGTCTCAGTAGCAATAAAACCAGGTCCCTTCAAATGAGGGTGGAGATTATAGGAGGGTTGTAAATTTTCAGGATTCCTTTCAAAACCTTGTTATTGTACAGGCTACCGGAATTCAGTTTCTTGAAAGAGACGCTCAGTGACGGAAGTATAAGTTGCGAAGAGAGATATTTTGTTACTTTATTTTGCGCTACAGAATCTATCAACTAGTCCCTTCCGCCACTGGCATCGCTTCATTCCCTCCACCGCAATAACAACACAGATGAGGTAAGACATATCTCCTTTCTCTCTCTTTTCACAGTGAGACAAGATTCATCACACAGACTTTAAACAGTAAAAAGAAATTAGGCTTTCCCACACATGCAGCCATCTAATCCTCGACATGTGGGGAGGAACTGATGACAAGTGAGTAGTTGATATGCCTTAACATTCAGCAGAGAATGTTGATAAGGGAGATGCTGCCCTTTATCACCAATATTTGACACTTCTTCGTAAAACAGTAATTGACCTGACTGGTCTACATGACCTTATTTGGCGCAGTTACCTCATAAAAAAATAAATATTTAGTTAGTGATTCAAGTAGCGAATTATTCTTCCACTGCTCATTGTCAGTTGGAAAACAGGTGTTACTCAAAGTAACGACTTCCGCCTTAAGTATAGTCCTAGTATTTTCTGCAGCAAATCAAGTACTTTTTCTGAAGTTTATTAATTATTGTTCTGACTTAATCATTAGAAACTATGTACCGGTACAACGAATTTCATACTACTCATACATTAAAATGAGACAAAAATGCATCAAAATAGTAATGCAGAATACAAAATGTGCGTTTTATAACAACTACTGTATCTACCTGAGCTCCATTGGAGTTCAGTACGACTGACTTGATGTCAAGTGAACTGTAATGAACCAATGTCTAGTACTATAGTAATAATAATAATAATAATAATAATAATAATAATACTTACAAATTGGCTTTTAAGGAACCCGCAGGTTCATTGCCGCCCTCACATAAGCCCGCCATCGTTCCCTATCCTGTGCAAGATTAATCCAGTCTCTATCATCATATCCCACCTCCCTCAAATCCATTTTAGTATTATCCTCCCATCTATATCTCTGCCTCCCTAAAGGTCTTTTTCCCTCCGGTCTCCCAACTAAAACTCTATATGCATTTCTGGATTCGCCTATACATGCTACATGCCCTGCCCATCTCAAACGTCTGGATTTAATGTTCCTAAATGTCAGGTGAAGAATACAATGCTTGCAGTTCTGTGTTGTGTAACTTTCTCCATTCTCCTGTAACTTCATCCCTCTTAGCCCCAAATATTTTCCTAAGAACCTTATTCTCAAACACCCTTAACCTATGTTCCTCTCTTGAAGTGAGAGTCCAAATTTCACAACCATACAGAACAACCGATAGTATAACTGTTTTATAAATTCTAACTTTCAGATTTTTTGACAGCAGACTGGATGATAAAAGCTTCTCAACCGAATAATAACAGGCATTTCCCATATTTATTCCGCGTTTAATTTCCTCCCGAGTGTCATTTATATTAATTTGTTACTGTTGCTCCATTATATTTTAATTTTTCCACCTCTTCGAAGGATAAATCTCCAATTTTTATGTTTCCATTTCGTACAATATTCTGGTCCCGAGACATAATCATATACTTTGTCTTTTCGAGATTTACTTCCAAACCTATCGCTCTACGTTTTTCAAGTAAAATTTCCGTGTTTTCCCTAATCGTTTGTGAATTTTCTCCTAACATATTCACATCATCCGCATAGACAAGAAACTGATGTAACTTTCATAATAATAGTAATAATAATAATAATAATAATAATAATAATAATAATAATAATTTATTTTAGCTGGCAGATTTAAGTCCGCAAGGTCTTCTCTTCCACTCATCCAGCAAAAAGTATACATACATAAAGAACTTACAAGCTACAAAGAATACAACAATTTGATTTAGATGAAAGGTACGTGTATAAAAGAGATACTTATGAATTAAACCGTAAAATACTATGAACTATTAATTAAACAATGAAATACAAACTGTGTATCAGAATTAAACTAAAATACGTAGAATGTTAATATATTACAAATAATGTTAGATAATAGAAAGACATTATTATGAGACAATTTTGAAAATACAGCTCTATCAAGATACATGTCTAAAGAAAAAGGTTACTATGTAGTCAGTGACCCGTTTAAGTCAGTACATTTCACAAGTGTGGAGTAACGGTTAGCGCGTCTAGCCGCGAAACCAGGTGGCCCGGGTTCGATTCCCGGTAGGGGCAAGTTACCTGATTGAGTTTTTCCGGGGTTTTCCAGCAAATGCTGGGTAACTTTCGGTGTTGGATCTCGGACTCATTTCACCGGCATTATTGTCTTCATCTCATTCAGACGCTAAATAACCTAAGATATTGATAAAGCGTCGTAAAATAACCTACCAAAAGTCAGTACAATTAGACTGAATTACTAAGAAGGTTATCCTTTAAGTTATTTTTAAAAATGTTTATTGCCTTACAGTCCCTAATACTTTGTGACCAAAAGTCAGTACAATTAGACTCAATTACTAAGAAGGTTATCCTTTAAGTTATTTTTAAAAATGTTTATTGCCTTACGGTCCCTAATACTTTGTGACCAAAAGTCAGTACAATTAGACTCAATTACTAAGAAGGTTATCCTTAAGTTATTTTTGAAAATGTTTATTGCCTTACAGTCCCTAATACTTTGTGACCAAAAGTCAGTACAATTAGACTCAATTACTAAGAAGGTTATCCTTTAAGTTATTTTTAAAAATGTTTATTGCTTTACAGTCCCTAATACTTTGTGACCAAAAGTCAGTACAATTAGACTGAATTACTAAGAAGGTTATCCTTTAAGTTATTTTTAAAAATGTTTATTGTCTTACAGTCCCTAATACTTTGTGACCAAAAGTCAGTACAATTAGACTGAATTACTAAGAAGGTTATCCTTTAAGTTATTTTTAAAAATGTTTATTGCCTTGCAGTCCCTAATACTTTGTGACCAAAAGTCAGTACAATTAGACTGAATTACTAAGAAGGTTATCCTTTAAGTTATTTTTAAAAATGTTTATTGCCTTGCAGTCCCTAATACTTTGTGACCAAAAGTCAGTACAATTAGACTGAATTACTAAGAAGGTTATCCTTTAAGTTATTTTTAAAAATGTTTATTGCCTTACAGTCCCTAATACTTTGTGACCAAAAGTCAGTACAATTAGACTGAATTACTAAGAAGGTTATCCTTTAAGTTATTTTTAAAAATGTTTATTGCCTTGCAGTCCCTAATACTTTGTGACCAAAAGTCAGTACAATTAGACTGAATTACTAAGAAGGTTATCCTTTAAGTTATTTTTAAAAATGTTTATTGCCTTGCAGTCCCTAATACTTTGTGACCAAAAGTCAGTACAATTAGACTCAATTACTAAGAAGGTTATCCTTTAAGTTATTTTTAAAAATGTTTATTGCCTTGCAGTCCCTAATACTTTGTGACCAAAAGTCAGTACAATTAGACTCAATTACTAAGAAGGTTATCCTTTAAGTTATTTTTAAAAATGTTTATTGCCTTGCAGTCCCTAATACTTTGTGACCAAAAGTCAGTACAATTAGACTGAATTACTAAGAAGGTTATCCTTTAAGTTATTTTTAAAAAAGGTTTATTGCCTTGCAGTCCCTAATACTTTGTGACATGGAATTCACTGTCGCGAGGTGGATACTGTACAACAGCCGTGGCGAAAATGTGACTCGGGAGCACATTAAGGCTCGCAATGATAGCTGTGCATTTGTCTTGCTTCCTACCTCCCCCAACCCCCGCCCTCTCACTCACTGGAGTCAAACTCCGTTCCATTTGTATTTGTCTCTGACCTGCGAGTGGCGTCATCGTAATGTCTCTCTCGAAACCATGTACGAAAGATCCAAGTAGGATGGGAGGACGAGAATATTAAATGCATGATTTGTTCACAAGTATTACGAGGAAAACAGTTCTATTACATAAAACGGCGTTATACTAACGTCACTGATGAAACATTAAAAGGTTGTGTTGTTGTTATTATTATTATTATTATTATTATTATTATTATTATTATTATTATTATTATTATTATGATCATCATCATAATCATCATCATCTCTGTACGTCGATCCTTTTTTAGCAGATGTACGAATAATGCGGTTAGATCTTCAATGTAAATTCACAGATTTACAATGTGATGGTAAATGAAAGCTAGATATAAGGACCTGACAAATGTTGAACTTTTCAAATCTTTGCCAAAAAATAAATATCCGAAGCTTCGTTCTTTCGCTTGCTCTGTTGAAGCCATGTTCGCTACAACTTACGTTTGTGAAAAATTATTTTCAACAATGAAGATAGTAAAAACCAAATTTAGATCAGGACTGACAGACAAATACCTTCGTGATCATCTACGACTGGCAGTAAGAGACATAGTTCCTGATTTTGAAACTCTGTTGCAAAGACATTCTGAAGACGTTAATTTTAGGTTGTGATAATGTGTCCTATGCTTTCTTATTTATATCTTTCTTCGTTAAACGTACTAAACATTAGTTTGTAACCTTGTACTCTATAAAATTATATTTAAGTGCTTGACGTAAGAAAAATGAAAATCCTTTAATAAGTCAGACAGTTGCTTCACTTTCCCTTCGGGTGTCCGCCTCCCTCCATAGGTGCTATGCACGTTGCAGGTTACACAGTGTCTCGGCGCACGATCACATTTTCGCCACGGCTGCTGTACAATAATCGAAGTACAGTATTACTAGGGTTTGTACTACAGTAAGGTTTAATTGGTGAGGCAAGAAGTTTCTTAAGCGACTCAATGGAGGAACAGATTTTTTTATTGTTTAATTTAAATAAAAAATTTCAATTTAGATTATTATCGAAACCAAGAAAAAGAATTAAGATTTTTTACGACAGATGAATAAGGGATTAGTGTGCCGTTAAGTGTAACAACTGGAAGATTACTGTTATTAAGAGAGTTAACTAAACGATTATGTCCAATAATTATAGCTTGAGTCTTACTTGGATTAAGTGCGAGTCCGAAATTGGTTGCCCAAGTGGAGACAGTGGCTAAGTCACAATTCAACTTATCAATTGATAGAGTATGCTCTTGCCGAATACATAATAAATAAATACTATAATACGTACTTCGGTGGATCAGAAAAGAGAGAATTCAAATATCTCATCAATAAAGTAAGAGGTATTGGGATGAAAAAAAGAGAAACTGCCACGATCAGTCTCAAACAAATATACCTTTTGGCCTGGTGTCTGACGCTTTGTCCGCTACACCAAAGCCTCATGTCGATAATTCCATTCTAAAACGGGTAGAATAACGAAAACGAATGACGGTGAAACAAGCAGTGCAATGACGTGCTGTCTAATTATGTGCCGGCAGTTTTGCAGATTCTGTGAAAGCTAAATTGTTAACTCGGTTGATTAATTCTTAACAGTTGGACTTCATGCAATCCCTGATAAGGTCCGAAATCATCCCATGCCATTTAACATCTGTTTCATTTGATGTGAGCGGCTGATGACACACAAGCAAAGTTAAGGGGAGAGGATGGTATTTTTTGTTTAACTTTTTCCTATTTGGTGTAAAATTTTAATTGTTTGTATGTAGAGAGCTCATAGCTATAGCAACTCGACCAAATATAAATATTTTGAAAAAAAAAAATTATTTTGGGGGCCAGATTTAAAAAAAAAAGTACCTAATGCAAGATTTCACTAAAACCGATATATCTAAGCCATTTTTTTAAATAAATTCAAACAGATTTTTACATTTACTTCTAAAAGCATGCTCTACAAACTGTCTGTAACAGAATTTTGATATTAGTCATTACTAGACTTCGTGGAATTGCCACGAGAATCGTAAGGTTTACTATGCACTCAGTATAGACTGTATGAGAAGGGGGCGTGGAAAGGATAGAGTATGCCTCTAATGTAAACACTGAGCACTATACTCCGGTTACAATAAAACCTGTATCCTGCATTCAAGAAATATAATGAATGATCATTGAAGTAGGAAATGTCTAAACATATAAATACACAATTATTTTGTAGTGAGATATATTATAATTTAATGTAATATACTCACATCATCCTTGAATATGTGCATTGCAGATAAGAGTTACGTACATTTTGAGCGACTGCAAAGTGAACCTCCTCCGATGGTCACTCAAACAGTTTTTATATTGGGAAAATGTACGTTCAACATCACACGATGTAATAGGTGCATATTTGAAGAACGGAAAGGCACTACTTTTTAGTACACCAACTTCAGACGTCTTGTCGTAACCTGATGATACATCAATTAAAATACGAAGTTGTGAATAGGTAGAATTTTTAGCAATAATGTTTCTCAACTTACATTTCACTTTTTCTGAGATTAGTGAATTGTTATTTTGGATAACGGTTTGTGATACTATATCCACTATATTAAGGCCTTCTGAGAGTTTTAGTTTAGACGATTCTAACAGGGTGATGCTTTTGGACACGATTTTAAAATTAGAATCAATGAACAGAATATCTTCCAATAGCTGTTAAGAAGGCAATGATTTTACAGCTGCAACAGCGGAACTGTCTGTGCTATCCAATGCATCAATTACCTCCATTATTTTGCCGTAATGTTCTGCATAATAATTAACAGCAACCAATAACGTTTCCCAACGGGTCAGACTGGCTGCGGGGGTAAGGGTATTCCAGAGGCAGTTATTTGGAACAGCAACACTCTCATTGTAGTATGTTTGATTGAATTCTTGTCTGCACTGAACAAATGTTAAGCTTTGACTATTCCAGCCACAGTAATGCAAAAACAAGTGCTTACTTATGTATATATTAGCTGTATCTGTTCTATTTCGACCGGTCACAACTCTTAACATGAACTGCTTATACTACAAGACCGGGCGGTCGCCCACCTCCTGTATACTACCGTACATCGGCAACCTGATTTCATGGTGCGTGTGGCAATTCAACGAAGCCTAGTCATTACATTTGTAAAATAAACAATTAAAATTTAATGACACTTTTTTTTTGCAAACAGGTAGACATATTTTTAAAATGAAATCAATTAGCAAAATTCTGTTACAGAGAAACGTTTCCTAATAGTTTATATAATAATTTTAATAATACTTATTTACTGGCTTTTAAGGAACTCGGAGGTTCATGGCCGCCCTCACATAAACCCGCCATTGGTCCCTATCCTGAGCAAGATTAATCCAGCCTCTACCATCATTAATTTTAATAATAATAATTTTATAACACAGGAGATTAATACAAATTTTTCTGACCAAAAATATGGATTACCCAACAAATTTAATTTATACAGATTTTAATGTATTGCCTATTGAAGAAATTTATAAATATAGTTTACTAACTTACTACCACAGAAATCAAATAAAACATAACTCTAATCGACATGAATATCGTATTCGAAGACAAAAGTCTACTTTCCCATTAATTGAGCCTAAATGTCATACAAGTGCAGCTCTTAAACATGGTGCTAGTTTCGGCCCAAGACTTTATAATAAAATTACAAACCATTTTCCAAATTTGAAAAAATTTAAAATTGAAGCTTTTAAAAAATAAATTTGTAAAATTATCCATGATATATAATGTTAACAATTGTATTTTTTTTTTACCCTTTATTTCTGTCGACTATATTCATGTTTTTATTGAATATCACTGGCTTCTGTCGGATTGTCAATTTATATTAAATGTGTATTTTTCTCTCTTTTTCTCTTTCTTCTTTATGCTTTCTCTTGTGTTGTATTTATTTGTTTGAATTAAGTTACTTACTGTATTTAGTAAACTGTCCTTGTAAATTTTATGTTATATTATTGACTGAGACCACACCGTACACGAGCCTGGCTCTTGCGGCAGTGGGTAGAAACATTCACTAGCTAGCTAGTTAAAATAAATAAATAAATAAATAAATAAATAAATAAATAAATAAATAAAATAGTGTAGAGAATGTGTGTTCTATATTTCATACATGTATCTTTAATAGTTCAGAAATTATGTGAATTTTTGTGTGCCAATGTAGCAAAAACATGAGATTACCAGAAACAACGATCAAAGGTAGCGTGTGATTTAAAAACCCTGAGCGCATATTAAAAATGGTGTCTCAAACAAATACCCATAAAATATTATGCAATATATTCCACACGTATCACAGAGTGGATTAAAGAAAAACTTTTTTTTTTTTAATTTATTCATTTTTTCCCCTTAAGTTATACCTCAACTTGACTTGTAGAACGGTCGGCAATTGTGTTGTGATCATACTCAAATTTATCAGGATTTTCTGACACCAGCATTATAACATAATGGTTGATTGTACTGAATGAGCTGGTCCTCTCAGGATATACAGAATAGTAATATGCGTTACAAGAGCGGTATGTTGAAGTTTTCATGTTCGAGGAAAAGTTTGAAAAAGCGAAACGTAGTTGAGCTTTTTTAGTTTCCGAGAATTGAAAGAAAACATACCGCTCGTGTATCGTACATTATTTTGTGCGAAGATCGTTTATTACATACCTGAAAGAGGAATTTCTAATTAGTTGCAATGAAATCTCCATCTTGGTTTCTCTTCAATGACGGCAAATTTGCAAAACAAAAATACCTATCTTCAACATTGTTGCTTTAAAATGTTTTCTTTGTTTACTATACTCCAGCAGGCCGTGATATACGTCTGTCTTTTTTTTTTCTCCCAGTCTATGATGAGTCTGGAATCTTGTTGAATTTTTCACGGCTTCCTTAATGTTACTTGCATCACGAATGCAGTAACTTTAGTGAAGTTGTAGAGTTTACTTAATTTTTGCAAATATTGAAAAACAATAATTATTGTTAATTATAATTAACAGTGCAATTTAGGTGAAATTGCAGTGGTAAGTTTCCAATTTATAATTATTACTATGTTGAACGTCTCTAAAAATAATATGTTAAAAGCCTAAAGCAGTAAAATCAATAAGTCACTTAAGCGGTAAGAAGAGGTAAATTGTTATGTGTGTTAGGTTGGGAATACTGAATGTGGAATTTTAGACTTACCGCGGATTAGTTTTGTGCGGAAACCAAGCAAATACGCACGATCTCGCACAAAATCTACTTTGTTCTTGATTTGGATTTCAAGATTAAATTGATTTCATACAAAACTGAACATGATTTATTTTAAAACAAAGAGGTTTGATGTACTTACATCAAAATAACCGTAGAAGGAACTGACGCCATCTTGCTCTCAAGCTTCTTGTCACTGTCCTTCAGCGTATTCAGAATCTCACCGGACCGGTTGACAACAATGACGTCACGCTGCAGCGGAATAGGAACAAAACTGCTGGAAGGATCGATGGCTGTCATGGCGACTGTATAAGTGGTTATCTGTGCTACGCTAGCAAAATTTTGCGAAATTTCCGTACTGCCATCTCGTTCAAAGAAAAGAGAGCATAAACAATTTATTTCTTGAACCGGTAGTAATAACTGGTCAGTTGACATGTTCGCTCATAAGCCATTAACATATTGTTTTTACGTTGTGCTCATTACAAACAATACAGCAGAACTAAAGCAGAACACACCGCCATGACACAACAGTGCACGATGTCATTCGTCTGCTAATTCCCGCCCTATACAAGAACCAATCAGATTCACTGATGGCGGCTGATGGAGACTGCCACCACCTCTGCAAGCTGATGGCACCGGTGGAGCATCAATGGAATTCGGAACACCGTGATGCCATCGGATTGCTCACCGGTGAGATTCGGAATACGCTCCTTGCCTTGCTTCTACGTTGTCCTCGACTATGACCGTCCCTTAATCCCTCAACAAAAGGCTTTTTATGTTATCTTACCGGCTTCCCGTCCGTGGCGTCGCCCACACTACCCAGCACGTTAGATGGACTTAGGGCCTTTGTGTTCATACGTACTTTAACTTCGTCGTCTTAATCAATCAACTATTACATTCAACTCTATTCTTTGCAATACAGTAATAGGTCACTTTGTTAGGATTACGCGTAAGAAAGAAGTTCGAACAATGCTTGTTTTAACCAATTAGAATGCATGATTAATTTCACTGGACCAGTGTGATTAGTAGGGCTAAGAATTGTATGCCGTTACATAGCGCTTCATGCGCTCTGACTTTAGGTACCGGTACGTAATTGCGTTGTGGTGGAGGATTTCAATGCGTTTCGTTCAGCAGGGAACTTCAGTTGATCGGTTACATTACGACCGAATACTGCTATTCTTAACAGGCAAAGCAAGATGCCGAGGACGAAATTTGTGACTTAATTTAAAATGAGGAAATTTGCAATAATGATACAGATTTTGAGATAAATAATGCTCGTGAAAAATATTTCAAATATTCCCCCCAGTGTTTATGCAGAAGTGAAACGAAGTTTCTCTAGATATAAGGCTGTGTTTTCTAGCAACAGACAGTGATAAATGATTCTGCTTTGAAAATTTGAAAATGTGGTTTGTTATTCACTGCAACAATATATGAAATGAAAAATTATGTAAAGCAGAAATATAATACACTGTCATATTAACATAGTGAAATAATAAGGCTCATACTTGTCAATGTTATATGAGGTGTATTTTCTACAGATAGAAAATAACATGTAGTCAATGATATTGTGACGAACCGAATAGTTTGAACACGATATAGGAAAAATGTAGCAAACAAGATAAAAAAAATACTGGATAAACATTATGAATATTTAGCTCTATGTAAAATTTGTGACTTAATTTCGAATGAGGAAATTTATAATAATGGTACAGATTTTGAGATAGATAATGTCTGTGTAAAATATTTCAAATTTGATATTTTCATTTTGAAGACCGATAAGGAATTAGACGGACCCATTTAACCTATATCCACTTTATTTCAAACTAGCCGTACCCGTGCGCTCCGCTGCACCCGTTAGAAATAAATATAAAGTAATTACATAATTAAAATAGGACGTTTGATCCAGGGAACATTCGTGTTTGATAGAAGGATAACTCGTTTAATATGTTACTTAATTTAAATTGCATCCATATAATTAAAATGCGATCATTTTGGTCCAGAGACACTCATTTGGTGCAATGACAATTCCTTTAACCTGTTTCTTAATTTTTATTACATACAACCATAGTTTAATGAAGATTGACATCATTTAGATTTAATGTGTATATTTTATTTTACTTGTTATAGGTTTCCATTGAATTATGGTAATAACTTAATTTTAACCCTTGTTCTCTACGTATTCAGTAAATGGCGCTTGGCCCACTATGGTTGTGAACCCTTCAAATAAGTTATATTATATTATATTATATTATATTATATTATTATATTATATTATATTATATTATATTATATTATATTATATTATATCGGAAGTTACTGTAATAACATTATAGCATTATGTCCATCTAGAGAAACTACACTTTCCAATGGTGAAATAATATTTTATTCTTGTTTTCTTCCAAAACAACTCCAATTCTTGTGTAGAAGTTTGTGTTATTGTGCATATCATTTGGAAAGCTCAGTCCGTAGACCGGTGGATAAAAAACTAGTCCAGTCCTTCCATAAAAATGGACCGAATGCGTTTTGGGATCACATTCTTCAATTGAAGTTCCTCAGAAAAACTTAGGATATAAATCTTGCATACCAATTTAATATACCGCGTAGTAAAATATGTAAAAGTCAATCACTATGAAGTAACGGTTAGCTTAACTGACCGTGAAACGAGTGGACCTAGGTTCAAATCCTGGTTGGCACAAGTTTCCTGGTTGAGGTTTTTTCAGGGGGTTTCTCTCAACTCATTAAAAGCAAATGCTGGCTAATTTTTGGCACCGAACCCTGATCTCATTTCGCTGGCATTATCATTTTCATTTCATTCAGACGCTAGATAACGATTGCAGTTGATAAAGCGTCGTAAAATAAACCTATTTAAAGAGAAAGTAAAATAAAAGGAAAGTAAGATTCCTGAAAAAATATAGCGATGCTCGAAATTTGAAGCAGATGGATGCTACGAAATAATAATTCGGAATGCTAAATTTCTTATATGTAAAGCTAACGTGGCTTTATTTCACCAAGACGCTCTTTAAGTTTATGATGAGAGCATTTTGCATGTCTTTTTGTTCTTTTCGTCGCTCATTCCCGGCATCACCATGGGAACGTGGTTGCAATACTTTTTCTCCTATCCTGTACGTGGACAAGCTGACAAGATAAATGTCTGACGTCATCCTCCAACTTGCGACTAATTTTGTTTCTTTTCCTAAAGCCTCGTGCTCTTCCGTGAATTATTAACGTTGTTGTATGCCGTGTTCGACTCCCGACGTTGGCCCAGACCGTCCTTGAAGGAATCTGCACCTAGGACGAAAGTTGCCATCACTTTAATTACTTGTTTACTTATTTATTTATGTATTTATTTATGTATTTATTTACGTATTTATTTATTTATGTATTTATTTATGTATTTATCATCATCATCATCATCCTTCACGAATTAGACCTCTCTAGACCTGTTTCGGCCCCATCTAGCAGTCTTCTTAAAGGTCTTCCTGGTCGACGATGTCCTCTAGGTTTATATTATGTATTTATCTATTTATTTATGCATTTATTTACTTATTTATTTATTTCTGTATTTATTTATGTATTTATTTATGTACCGTAAAATGGGGTGAATAGGATCAGTGGGGGTGAATAGGATCAAAACTTTATTCTTGGTTACAAAGTTTGTTATAAACTGCAATTGAGCAGGAAGACAGTCATTGCTTACTAGAACAATAATAGTAACCAATGACTGTGATCCCGCTCAAGTACAGTTTATAACAAACTTTATAACCAAGAATAAAGTTTTGATCCTATTCACCCCCCACTGATCCTATTCACCCCATTTTACGGTATTTATTTACGTATTTATTTATGTATTTATTTATTTATGTATTTATCATCATCATCATCATCCTTCACGAATTAGGCCTCTGTAGACCTGTTTCGGCCCCATCTAGCAGTCTTCTTAAAGGTCTTCCTGGTCGACGATGTCCTCTAGGTTTATATTATGTATTTATCTATTTATTTGTGCATTTATTTACTTATTTATTTATTTCTGTATTTATTTATGTATTTATTTATTTTATGTATTTATTTATTTATGTATTTATTTATGTACCTTACGTATTTATTTATTTATTTATTTATGTATTTATCATCATCATCATCATCCTTCACGAATTAGGCCTCTGTAGACCTGTTTCGGCCCCATCTAGCAGTCTTCTTAAAGGTCTTTC
Source organism: Periplaneta americana (assembly GCF_040183065.1). Lineage (NCBI taxonomy): Eukaryota > Metazoa > Arthropoda > Insecta > Blattodea > Blattidae > Periplaneta > Periplaneta americana. The sequence goes on along the minus strand of NC_091132.1, from coordinate 187,816,481 downwards.
TGGTCGACGATGTCCTCTAGGTTTATATTATGTATTTATCTATTTATTTATGCATTTATTTACTTATTTATTTAGTTCTGTATTTATTTATGTATTTATTTATTTTATGTATTTATTTATTTATGTATTTATTTATGTACCTTACGTATTTATTTATTTATGTATTTATTTATGTATTTATCATCATCATCATCATCATCATCCTTCACGAATTAGGCCTCTCTAGACCTGTTTCGACCCCATCTAGCAGTCTTCTTAAAGGTCTTCCTGGTCGACGATGTCCTCTAGGTTTATATTATGTATTTATTTATTTATTTATGCATTTATTTACTTATTTATTTATTTCTGTATTTATTTATGTATTTATTTATTTATGTATTTATTTATTTATGTATTTATTTACTTATGTATTTATTTATTTATGTATTTATGTATTTATTTATTTATTTATTTATTTCTGTATTTACTTATTTATGTATTTATTTATGTATATATTTATTTATGTACTTATTTATTTATGTATTTATGTATGTATGTATTTATTTATTCATTTATTTATTTATATATTTATTTATCTATTTATTTGGCTTTGTTTCGTTTTCTAAAACCTCGAGCTTTTCCGTTATTTATTAACGTTGTTGTATGCCGTGTTCGGCTCCCGAAGATGTTCTCAGACCATCCTTGAACGAATCTGCACCTAGGATGAAACCTCTCATCCGTTTTATTATATATTTACTGAATTTATTTTATTTATTATTTATTTATTAGACTTTGTTTCTTTCCCTCAAGCCTCGAGCTTTTCCGTGATTTGTTAACGTTGTTGTATCCGTGTTCGACTCCCGAAGTTGGTCCCAGATAGTCCTTGAAGTAATATGCACCTAGAACGAAAGCTCTCATTTCTGTATTCATTTATTTCATTGTTTATTTATTTATGTATTTTTAATAAATGTATTATTTTATTTATTTAATTTATTATATTCCTTTATTACAATATATAACCTATTATAATATAACTATTAGCGTCTTTGATCTTAACGACTGGGCAATAATAAAATAAAATCGCGTTTAAAAACAAGGCCAATTTAAGAAGTTTATTGAAAATCGGTGACAGATTTTTTTTGCGGGAACGAAACTATGATTTCTGGGACTGTCGCCGGGAAACGGGGAATCGTCTCGTAGCGTTACCTTATATCGCGTATCAAATTTTTCGCAATTCCAAAACCAGGGGCTTGTTGGTTAGTGGCAATTCTTGTTCTTTTTGGCAAAGAAACAAATATGGCTGATTATACTTGAAAACTGTGTACTTTTCTCTCGCGGTATTATCCATTTTGCTCCATTTGTCTTTATCTTTTATTTACTTTTATTTCTTTGTTTTTTGTGCCCTTCGCTCTTTTGTCTTTGTTTCTTCCGTTTTCTTTTATTATTTTTTATTTTCCTCTCTCCCACTCTCCTTACACTCATCTCGCTTCCCGGGTCACGTGACCGCATCGACCCGCCGGAAGAATAAGCACTACAAAATAATTGTAGAGCCGCACTTCATCGCGCTCGAGAGCGGGTGGCAACCTGTGGCAAGCGAGACGTGGCAGCATCCCTCGCTTTCGTTGCACGAGACCTCTGCAGTTCCCAACATCCGCATGTATTTTATCATTGCCTCGGCTATTAGATCACCAGGCGGCATCGGACCGATCGGAAAATCTTTGAAGCATGCTACCACAACAATACACTAATCAAGTCTTGAGGGTGGGCTTTATTATTCTCAGTATACTGCTCAAAACAGCAGTCTTGCAAAAAAAAAATGTTCTTTGTCATTGCATTCTATTTTGGCAGTTCGCATGTGCATATACTTACTTACTGGCTTTTAAGGAACCCGGAGGTTCATTGCCGCCCTCGCATAAGCCCGCCATTGGTCCCTATCCTGAGCAAGATTAATCCATTCTCTATCGTCATATCCCACCTCTCTCAAATCCATTTTAATATTATCTTCCCATCTACGTCTCGGCCTCCCTAAAGGTCTTTTTCCCTTCGGCCTCCCAACTAACACTCTATATGCATTTCTGGATTCGCCCATACGTGCTACATGCCCTGCCCATCTCAAACGTCTGGATTTAATGTTCCTAATTATGTCAGGTGAAGACTACAATGCGTGCAGTTCTGTGTTGTGTAACTTTCTCCATTCTCCTGTAACTTCATCCCTCTTAGCCTCAAATATTTTCCTAAGCACCTTATTCTCAAACACCCTTAACCTATGTTCCTCTCTCAAAGTGAGAGTCCAAGTTTCACAACCAACTATTCTGCAAATTACCAAAATGAAGTGCGAGAGATTGAGGAGGAAATTATACTCTTTCACACATTATTCAAATATTTAGAAAATACCTCCCAACATAAAGATGAGATGTGGTAAATAAGTAAATAAGCAAGACATCGTTATTGTTAATACTATATTATTATTATTGTTATTATTATTATTGTTATTATTATTGTTATTATTGTTCTTATTGTTATTATTATTATTATTGTTATTATTATTATTGTTATTATTATTATTGTTATTATTATTGTTGTTATTATTATTGTTATCATTATTATTCTTATTATTGTTATTATTATTGTTATTATTATTATTGTTATTATTATTATTATTGTTATTATTATTGTTATTATTATTATTGTTATTATTATTGTTATTGTTATTATTATTGTTATTATTGTTATCATTATTATTCTTATTATTGTTATTATTATTGTTATTATTATTATTGTTATTGTTATTATTATTGTTATTATTGTTATCATTATTATTCTTATTATTGTTATTATTATTGTTATTATTATTATTGTTATTATTATTATTGTTATTATTGTTATTATTATTATTATTATTATTATTATTGTTATTGTTATTATTATTGTTATTATTATTGTTGTTATTATTATTGTTATCATTATTATTCTTATTATTGTTATTATTATTATTGTTATTATTATTATTATTGTTATTATTATTGTTATTATTATTATTGTTATTATTATTGTTATTGTTGTTATTATTATTATTGTTATTATTATTATTATTATTATTATTATTATTATTATTATTATTATTATTATTATTGCAGTGCATGGCATTGTCACTTTACCCTCTTTGGTGATATCTGATATTAGTTGGCAGCACTGAAGAGACGGTCAAATTAGCTTTTTAGGAACTACCCTTACGTGATCCTCACTATAGAAAAAAAATACATACTCTTCAACGCGTGCAACAGTAGGCTTTACTTGCTCACATCACAACAATACCACGTCGTCCGTGTCTCCCGTTTGGTTTGAGGACGGTCACAACCTATATGGAGTAAAGAATTGCGTGAATATTGATTATTATAGGCATATCCACACCCTATAAAGTATATTTGCTATCATAGTGTGCAGTTCGGAATCTGCTTTGAACGCCCACTTAAACGTATATGTACACCCACAAAACGCAAAAAATGATGAAAAATTAGAATTTTCAAAATATAACTATTTTAATAGAGAATTTTCTCCCCTTTAATTTGATATAAGAATTTTCGATTTATGTCTTAGGCCTATGGTTTTGCAGATAAGTCCCATTTTCCAAAATTCTGCGTCATCAGCCACGGTCACTTCTACGAAGATCACTCCAAAAGTAATGCACAACACTTTTTAAAATTTATTTTTTATTCTAAACCTTTGCAATTTATGGAGGTCATACATACACCCTTCCCCCTTGTATTCAAATTTAATTTAAGTCGCTCCCGTGAGTGGCGCCAGAGAGTAGCTCAGACGTGTTGGTTCAGACTTTTATCGTGCAGGTATACAGGCCCTCATTCCAAGGTGGTGTAAGGCAATTGAAAGGTGCGGGGATTATGTGGAAAAGTGACGTATTGTTCCTGAAGGATGTATCTACATTCTATGAAAATTGCAAAGTTGTAGGATAAAAATGTAATTTTTAAATAAATATTGTGGATTACTTTTTGAGTGATCCTCGTAGCAGTCAATCCCCTCGTTCAGCATTGCTTGCAAAATAAACTTCTTTCTAGTCCCGAAATAGATGCATAGATATCAGGGCATGATCATTAGATTGAAAACACGTTTTTACGTAATAAAGTAATTTATAATATTTTACTGTTAGTCATAAACTGTAAATTTGTGTGTCAGTGATGTTGTACGTCATTTTAATAAGAGTCCAAAAGGAGAAATTAAAATTCTGAGGAGGAAGGGCATAAACCCTGGGACAAACACCATCGCAGGATTTGTTGCATCAATGGAAAATAAGGACAAAAATGCCAAAAAACATTCAACACCTGAAGTTAAAACAAGGAGGAGGTATTTGAGAGGCAGAAAGAAGCTGAAACAGGACCGACATGAAGCTGCTTAAGGGGTGACATATGTTGATGCAGTCTTCTAGGCTCTGATAGTTTGTGGTTCTTTTCCTGTAAATAGTAATTTTAGAATATTTAATTCTTTCAAACATGATATCTCAGTCAAATATGGTGATACCAAGAAGATATTGGTGTCATTTTGAAGCTTGAAATGTCCCCTAGTGCCTGACAATGAGTAAAATAACATTAATGTAGTTAATAATTATCTATGGATTTTTTACATGATATATGCAACATAAAATATTAGTATAAGTTACATATATGGTAATATTTAATTAATGTAAATTAAAATAAAAAATAGCTATATGTCAGGCACTAAAGAATAGTTTTAGCTATAAAACAGTGAAAAAATGTGGCTCTACCTTAAAAACTGCATGAGCTATCGTGTTTCAAGTTGTATGTCAAAATTATAAACAAAGTAATTTTTATAAACAATTCAGACATAATTTCAAGGGATCTGTTCACTTCAGTCTCTTTCTGGTGCCTTTCTCAACTGTATAAACATTTTACAGAGCAAAATTATGCAAAACTAAATTTTTTGTATGTAAAGGTGTGCATGTACCTTAACAGATTTACGACTTCCTACAGAAATACCTTTGACCATCCCACCTCGTCCCCCCCCCCCATTCCCATGCTCACAGTTGCCATATTCAATGTTATTCTGTTGCTAACTGACGGAATTTTTGGAATTCGGAACAGATGTTGCAACGTGTTCTTCGATGATGATAGCGTTGATAGCCCACAATCCTGGCCACTGAAGAGCACACGTCATGTTAATTTCTCCATTTTCTAGGAACTGAATTCAGTGGCGATGTATTTGTAACCAAGAATGTTAGCGCAGTCCTTGGCAATTACAAGAGTTAAGCAGCCATTAACAAGAGAAACAGGAATGAGCCCCTCGCTCCACTTTGCTCTTGGAATGAAATCTCAAGCCTTGCCTCAGCTCTTGAGAAAATCCTTCTCGCTGTTCGAGTGGCTACTATACCTGTCATTCGATGCTTACAATTCTTTCTTCGGAAGGAATGAAAGGGATTGTCTTCAAGATTTATGGGACGGAAAAGGTCAGAGTAGTTGAGTTCTTAAAGTAGTGAGCCATACCGAATTTGGATCATGTAGGCCTAATAATGAGAAAATAAGAGATCGGGTTTACAGAAAATGCAAATTTGAACAAAGCTCCTGATGTGGTACTGGTACGGATCATGGGACGAATATGATGTGTTCAGAGGAGTTTCACAATGGTTTCCATCTAACAGCAAGAAAAGGGGAAATATCAGCCAAGAAATTGAAGGGTTGATAGCAAAAACCGAACAAGTCCAAAATATTAATTTTTCAGAAAACGAAATAAACTGTACGTCACGTTTCTCATATAATAAAATAATCTGACATATATATATATATATATATATATATATATATATATATATATATATATATATATATATAATTTGAACTGGTAATGGAAATTACGGGAAAACGGCTGAACGGATTTTAATGAATGACCTGTCATTTTGAAGCTTGGCATCCAAGGATTTTCAGAAAAATAGTAACTTCCAGTGAAGCGTTAGTTTTCCTACATAATTTTCCTATTTTCCGAAATCCATCTTTCGTCAGTTTTGAAAACTAATACATTTCAGAATAAAACAAAACACACACTACAATAAACAATAGGCCATGACCTGCACGATTGCTGACATATTTAGAGTTAAATTCAATTGGTTATTAAAAACTTCAAGACTTGTTAAAAATAATTTACAGGTCTGATTCTGTGGTGTGTAATTTTCCGAGTACAGCTATGTATTGGATATTAAAATGTACCAAACTTGAGGTGGTTTGATGACATTATTACCATTAGAATTGAAATATTATTATAGTTAATGCCATTATGTGACTATTTTTCATTAATTATACATATTAATGCTATATTGATGACATGAAATTGAAACATTTTGGGGTTATATAAGTAGCTGTAGAAAATATCTTAAATTAGATCTTAATTTCCATAATTTACTGAGTGGCGGCTATTATACATAAACTACAAAACTTACCGTCACACAATGGGTTTTAATGATTATTCTTTATTAATTGATTAGTAGGCTGATCTCTTCGAACCCTTATTTAGGGCGGCTTTTTTTTTTTTGCAAAAATTATTGTTATTGTTACTAAAAATCTAATATTTTTGTAGTTATTAATCAAGTGGTGTTGGGTCTTTTTCATATACTTAATGACAGTGTAGTGTAGATATTTATTTGCGTCATTCTCTTCAGTATTGGCTCGAAAGATCGCAAAAATTAGTTCCTAAGGAAAGACCAAAAGGTATTATTGATAAAATGGGGCCTACAAAATTTTGTAGTCTCCTGATTATTTCAGCAAGATCTCTTAGCAGGATAAAATGATTCTACCCTCTACATTTCAAGCTCTACATGCAGCAGCTATACCAAGATGCTAAGTCTATTGTTGGAAAGCATAGCAAACCTGACTTATTAACTTTCACCTACAATCCACAATGACCTGAAATAGCTATTGCTTTAGTTCCACATGAAAAACCCACTGATCGTTCTGACATTGTTACTTGCATTTTCGCATTGAAACTCAAAAACTGAAGGTGTATAGGTTCAAGAAAAAGTATTTGACATGAAAAAAAACATTCAGAGGGAGTATGTTTCATTATTATGGAAGCAAATAACTTTCAAAATGTCTGGTATTCATTATTGAAAATAAATCTGAAAAATTTTTATTTGAACGTCTAATGAACTTAGTTCGCAGCATTTGCTGCACAAGCCACTAGTTTTATATAGATATGTCATATATGTACCAACTTTCCTAAAAAGTTTCACTGTTCTCTTTTTTATGATTTCTTGGAAAAGAAAAGACAACATTTGTACATACCCACTTTTTGCAGGAAATTTTATATTTACACCCATTAATTCAGAAAAAGTATATGAAACCATGCTTCATTCATATTGTCAACTGTATGAACATAACAATAAATATACTTTACTAGTGGCTTGTGCAGAAAATGCTGCAAACTAAGTTCATTAGAAGTTATTTTTTATTCAATGCATTGGCACTTGACTGGAGTCATTGGCCGTAAGTTCATTAGAAGTTTAAATTAAATTTGTTCAAATTTATTTCCAATGAAGAATACCAGACATTTTGGAAGTTATTTACTTCCATAATAATGAAACATACCCCTCTGAATGCTTTTCTTTATGTTAATACTTTTTATTGAACCTATACATCTTCAGTTCTTGAGTTTCAACGCGAAAACGCAAGTAACAATGTCAGGACGATCAGTTGGTTTATTATGTGTGAGTGAAGCAGTAGCTATTTCAGGTCATTGCGGATTGTAGGTGAGAGTTAAGAAAATATCGGATTTGCCATTCTTTCCAACAATAGACATAGCGTCTTGATATTGCAACGGTGGGCTTAACTTTACTTTGTATAGTTGGTAAAAACAAAAGTAAACAATACTTAAACAATTAAGTATTACCCTGCCGTAGAAAGGTATGATAGGGACGACTGTCTCTTTGGTGAGGTGGTACAAAGAAAACACATCATATAAAACATTAACACTCTCTGTCAACATTTATTAATAACACTTTAGAAAGATGGAAACGAACCAAGGTCTCCAGTAAAGTACAATCACTGATAATTCACCGGCACATCGACACTGGCTTGCCACTAAAGGTCGCTGAACTGGCATTCACCATTACAGAAACTAGTAACGCCATCTGTACTCATAGTTTGTAATTATTAGTAGCTTGCTAGACAAGTCCCAACTTGTCTCATATAGTAGAAATCACTATTACACAACCAAACACAACCAATGTAAAACCCTTGACGAATGCCAGCTTATTCTTTCATACTCCTTATGAAATCAAACTCCTGCTATGAATCATAATAAACTTAACCTTACTAATATATGAAAACCTGTTTAGCTTCCTGGTATGCCAGTCTCGAAACCACAACAACAATGGTCTCTCTTCGACACTCATACCTCAGCTCGGCTACGTTTCTGCCTGTAGTGAGTCACGAACCCCGTTCGATCCCAGACTACAGCACTCCACGTTCCTCCCGAACTGGGTTATCCGTGGTCCCCTCACGGATAGTCGTAACACCAACCCACAGCTCTCCCAGCTGTGGTCCAACCTTCCTCGAGTCGCTCCCCAAGACTGAACTGTATGGAAATGCTCCCCCAGAAAAACCGACGCTAATAAATAATTAATGCAAAAATGGCCAATCACATTCAAACCCCAAGACACGTGATAACTAAATTCGCTCCTTATACGTGAGGAATTAGAGAGCAATAATGGCGGAAATAAAACAAGCTATTTAAAGGAGAAATAAAGACTAAAAATGGAGAAGAAGTGACGCCACCTATGAAAGGTGAGGGTTACTAATAATAAAAAGAAAATAACCAGAATAGAAAAGAAAGAAAGAAAAGGAAAAGAAGGAAAAGAACATAGTGTGCCGAAACTAAAACGGCACAATATAGCTGCTGCATGTTTCGTGAACTACCTTGAAATGTAGAGGGTAGAATCATTTTATCCTGCTAAGAGATCTTGCTAAATTGATCGGGACAACACAACATTTTGTAGGCCTCGTATTTTATCAGTAAGTAATACCTTTTGATCTTTCCTTAGGTATTATAATTTTTGCGCTTCCTCCAGAGAGAAGAATACTGAAGAGAATCACACATATAAATATCTAGATTGAGAACTAGCGGAACTTTGTCAAAGTTTGTCAATTTTTCATATCATTGGTTCTGACTTATCCCGTGGCTGGAACATTCGCTTACATCAGGCATGTCAATTGATGCGCACAGGAACAAGCGCGCGCTTTAGAGCCCAGGAGAGCCTGAGCGCTTTACAGCGGAAAGGAAAGAGACAGACGAAAGAGGTGTTTTATGCCGCTTGGTCGAGCTATATTCAGGGATGGTCAGCACTGATTCAATAGATAAAGGAAAGAGAACTTATTAAAACTGTATCCATGGTAATTTTTAGATTTGCCTGAGAAGTATAAGTGCATTATAAGAATGTTAGTTTTAATTTTAATGCTCATTTTTCACATGTGTTTTTTTTTTTTTTTTATTATTCTAAAGGAATATGTTCTCAACTTTTGTTTATAGAAAAGTGAAATTTTCAGATATAGGCCTATTTTTTTAGTAGCCTTACAGAATGTTTTCGTAAATCTAATATACCGTTACGGAAGATAGTGTATTGAAAATTTTGAAAATATTCAGATGGAAATTGTTCGTAAGGAAATGAATTAACAAAGCATCTACTGTTACATCATAAGCAAAAGATACGTGCCCATGTGTTGTAAAAATGTCAGCTCTATAGCTTCAGCAGATTTCGAGAAAATAATTTAATATTCTGTTGATAGGAAGTTGCTCACAAATATCACCTTAAAAGCATAATGCGATAAGAGTTTTGTTATGTAATATTAGTTACACTTAAAACAGATACAGTACCTAGGTAACTTTGCTTTGTACTGTAATATTGTTTTGATTAGTTTATTGATTACTTTTGTAAGGCTAAAGATACCATCGATATAAATTTCAACTTACCATGTCATACTCAATCACTTTATGAATGATGTGTTTCATCCACTTAATACAGTATAATATTATACTACTATGGAATTTAAGTGAATTTTCCTTCTTAACTCTCTATTATATTATTAAGATTTAAAACACAATTGCAATATTAAGAAATCAGTGTTAGTACTTTTGTTTTACAGACAATATAGATAATATTAAACAGAAAGAAGTCATATAAAAATAACGACATAAAATTTCACGTTCCGTTTGAAGTTGTGCAACACTGTTTTCTTAATACCACAGGTTGCTTATTCATATACACAACACTTCCTCTTTCCATACTTAGCGTTGCTGCCCGAGCACGACGTCAAGGTGAGAAAAATGCGCTTGCTTAGACATCACTGGCTTACACGATCATAAAATCGTAGATCGGATACCTTTCAACGTCAGTCTACAATTCAATAAAAATTGTTGGGGTGCAAAGTTACACTCATGGTGCATAGTTACCCAGTTTTACTGTACGTCCATTTTTCCATTCAGAAATCTCTTCTTCAATGAAAATGGATAAAGCAGAGTGAGACAAGTGACCTGCAGCCTTGGTGCTTCATATATTCTTCCAAATTCCGTTACAATGACGTGCGATCGCATGAATTTTGTTTCTCCTCTCATTTTCCTCGTCTTTCATTACGTGCTGAAGAAGGATCCATCTCAGCGTAGCCTCGCAGACGGTTGTGTCGATATTGCGGTGTATTTTTCTTACCTCCGCCTCGAGTGTTTATCTCGCGGTCGGCCCAGTAGACAGGAAACAAATGAAGAGAAACGGGCGCTGCACGTCAACCGGAAATTGGCGTCATTTGTCTTGCTGGAAAGGTTTTGTCGCGTTGGTGACGAACCCTTCTGCATATGCGAGCGCCTGCTGTGGAGGCAACTTCTTTGCCGGTCCAGTGTTGCGGGGGGGGCTAAGCAAGACTTGCAGGCGCAAATGTACCGGAAAATGAAGTTCTTAAAGAGGACGGACAGCTCTAGCGTGCAGCTGCTCCATGCCGCACCCCGTTTGATACAATAAACGGGAAGTGTCCTTCTGAACCCACAACCCCGGTTTTAGTCTGAGCTGAGTAAAAGGACCGTGATCGATATGCAAAACGGGTATGTAGCAAATTATATCTTGTCCTTCGTTCTGTCCTATAATTTTCATTCTATCATTGACTAGCTGACTGTGAAATAGCTCCAGTCATGACTGTACGTGATGACTAGACTTCGTGGAATTGCCACGAGAATCGCAAAGTTTACTGCGCACGCAGTATAGACTGTATGAGAAGGGGACGTGCAAAGGATGGATTATGCCTCTAATGTAAACAATGAGCACTATACTCCGGTTACAATAAAACCTGTATCCTGCATTCAAAAAATATAATGAATGATCATTGAAGTAGGAAATGTCTGAACATGTAAATACACAATTATTTTATAGTGAGATATATTAACTCTTAAATGTAATGTAATATACTCACATCATCCTTGAATATGTGCATTGCAGTGAAGAGTTACGTACATTTTGAGCGACTACAAAGTAACCTCCTCCGATGGTCACTCAAACAGTTTTTATACTGGGAAAATGTATGTTCGACATCACACGATATAATAGGTGCATATTTGAAGAACGGAAAGTCACTACTTTTTAGTACACCAACTTCAGACGTCTTGTCGTGACCTGATAGTACATAATTTATAATACGAAGTTGTTAATAGCCAGAATTTTTAGCAATAATGTTTCTCAATTTTCATTTCACTTTTTCTGAAATTAGTGAATTGTTATTTTGGATAACGGTTTGTGATACTTTATCCACTATATTAAGGCCTTCTGAGAGTTGTAGTTTAGACGATTCTAACAGGCTGATGCTTTTGGACACGATTTTAAAATTAGAAACAATGAACAGAATATCTTCCAATAGCTGTTCAGAAGGCAATGATTTTACAGCTGCAACAGCGGAACTGTCTGTGCTATCCAATGCATCAATTACCTCCATTATTTTGCCGTAATATTCTGCATAATAATTAACAGCATCCAATCACGTTTTGCAACGGGTCAAGACTGGCTGCGGGGGTAAGGGTATTCCAAGGGCAATTGTTTGTAACAGCAACACTCTCATTGTAGTTTGTTTGATTGAATTCTTGTCTGCACTGAACAAATGTTAAGCTGTGACTATTCCAACCACAGTAATGCAAAAACAAGTGCTTACATAGGTATACATTAGCTGTAGCTGCTCTTAACATGAACTGCTTATACTACGAGACCGGGCGGTCGCTTACCTCATATATACTACCGTACGTCGGCAACCTGATAGCATGCTGCGTGTGGCAATTCAACGAAGTCTAGTGATGACTGTTGTTCTTCCCTTGTTCTTCCAATTTTCTTATAGTCGAATTCTGCTATGATCTCTTACCTCAGAAATCAAAATGAAATAAATCCAAAATCTCACATTTGAGAAGTGGGCGGACTAATATCCATTTTTTCCTAAATACTTCCCTTTCTAATCAATACTAGTGGCCTGTGCAGCAAATGCTGCTGCAAACTAAGTTCGTTAGACGTTCAAATAAACATTTTTCAGAGTTATTTTCAATGAAGAATACTTGTCTTTTTGATAGTCATTTGCTTCCATAATAATGAAACATACTCCCTCTGAATGGATTTTTTTAGGCCAAATACTTTTTCTTGAACCTATCCATCTTCAATTTTTGAGTTTCAACGCGAAAACGCAAGTATCAAAGTCAGGACGATAGCAGTAGCTATTTCAGGTCATTGTGGATTGTAGGCAAAAGTTTAAAAAATGTCAAGTTTGCTAAGCTTTCGAACAATAGCATTTCCGTATAGCTGCTACATGTAGAACTTGAAATGTAGAGCGTAAAATCATTTTATCCTACTAAGAGATCTTGCTGAAATGATCTGGAGACTACAAAATTTTCTAGGTCTCTTATTTTATCAGTAAGTAATACCTTTTTATCTTTCCTTAGGAACTGTAATTTTTGCGCTCTCTCGAGCCAATACGGAAGACAATGACACATATCAATATCTACACTACACCGCCATTAAGTATATGAAAAAGACCCAACCCCACTGGGTTAATAAGTATAAAAATATTTGATTTTAATAACAATATTATTATCTTACTTAAGTCTTGTAGTTATATATAGCAGCCACTCTGTAAATTATAGAAACGAAGATCTAAATTAAGATATTCTCTACATTTACTTACATAACCTCAAAACGTTTCACTTTCATATCATCAATACAGCATTAATATGTATGATTAATGAAAAATAGATGCATCATGATATTAACTATAATAATATTTAATTTCTAATGGTAATAATGTCATCAAACCACGTCAAGTTTCGTAGATTTGAATATCCAATACACTGCAGAATCAGTTTTTAATAACAAATTGAATTGAGCTCTAAATATGTCGGCAATCCTGCAGATCATGGCCTTCGTGTAATAGCCTATTGTTTATTGTAGTGTGTGTTTTGTTCTGAAATTCAATCAAGTCGGTCGTGATTCAATAAAATTAGTTCTCAAAACTGACAACAGATGGATTTTGGAAAATAGGAAAATTATGTAGGAAAATTGACATTTCACTGAAAACTACTATTTTTCCGAAAAACTTTGGATGCCAAGCATGAAAATGAGGGGTCACTCATTAAAACCCGTTCAGCCGTTTTCCCGTAATTTCCATTACCAGTTAAAATTATATATATAGACTAGTGGCTTGTGCAGCAAATGCTGCAAACTAAGTTTATTAGACGTTCAAATAAACATTTTTCGGATTTATTTTCAATGAAGAATACCAGACATTCTGAAAGTTATTTGCTTCCATAATAATGAAACATACTCCCTCTCAATGGTTTTTTTAAGCCAAATACTTTTTCTTGAACCTATGCACCTTCAGGTTTTTAGTTTGAACGCGAAAACGCAAGTAAAAATGTCAGTTGGTTTTTCATGTGAGAGTAAAGCAGTAGCTATTTCAGATCATTGCGGATTGTAGGTGAAAGTAAAAAAAATGTCAGGTTTCCTATACTTTCGAACAATAGACATAGCATCTTGGTATAGCTGCTGCATGTTTCGTGAACTACCTTCAAATGTAGGGTAAAATCATTTTATCAACAGTAATCTCACTAGACGTTTTGATTTATCTAGAGAAAATCAAAACTCGAGTGGGATTTAATTGACTATTACACGATTAGAAGAAAGTATATAAAGATTAGAAGTAACGAAGTACTCCAATACAATAAAATATTAATTGACTTATGAAAATACAACCGTCTTCAAATGTATTATTGTACCATCTCAACATTACAAATAGTACCGCTAGATGCATGCTAGATGGCAGTAGTGTCTTTATACAGACACTGTAATGATTACTATTCAATAAATCTTAATATTAAACAATCTCTGATACGTGACTATCCATAATATCATATAGCAGAAGTTCTTTTTATCCTCTCAGAGCAGAAGCTATAACATAACCTAACTAATATACACAAGTGTTAGAAAAGTTTTAATTAACGACGATGACATAAAAAATAAACGTGAATAATTTTAAAAGGAATAATTATTGAATGTACAATTTTCAAATTTGAATGTGGTTGGTGATTCAATTGATGTTATATTGGACGTGTGCGTAATAGAAGTGGAACTCGTTGATTTAGGCCTACATGGTGTATTCAACTTATTCAGGATTTCCGAATGAATAATTTTAAAAGGAATAATTATTGAATGTACAATTTTCAAATTTGAATGTGGTTGGTGGTTCAATTGATGTTATATTGGACGTGTGCGTAATAGAAGTGGAACTCTTTGATTTAGGCCTACATGGTGTATTCAACTTATTCAGGATTTCCGAATGGAGCTCTTCATTTATTTGTAAATCGGATTTCAGAAGATGCATGGGTATGATCAGTGATTTTTATTAATTCTTGTTCTTGAATGCCAATGCGAGTCATATTTGAAACTGCTGTGCATCGACTGGAGTGGTTTGTAATTTTATATATATTTTTGACGTCCAGACCAGCGCAGTTTCAAATGTTGGCAAACAAAGAAACGAATGCTAGGGACGCGATAAAATTAAACAAATGCTAGGGACGCGATAAAATTAAACAAATGCTAGGGACGCGATAAAATTGTGCGATAAGCAGCCATGATTGGTTGAAATACGTCCTTTCGTACCGTTTTATTGATCTAAAGTAGTATGACGTAGTAAGAGTGTAATAGTCCTGCTAAGAGATCTTGCTGAAATAATCGGGAGACTACAAAAACTTGTAGGCCTCATATTTTATCAGTAAGTAATACCTTTTGGTCTTTCCTTAGGAACTGTAATTTTTGCTCTCTCTCCAGCCAATACTGAAGAGAATCACGTATATAAGTCGACACCACACCGCCATTAAATATATGAAAGAGACCCGACCCCACTTGATTAATAACTACAAAAATATTTGATTTCTAATAAGAGTATTATTATCTGATGTAAGTTTTATAGTTTTCAATAACATATACTATATAGCCGCCACTCAGTAAATTATATAATCTACTTATATAACACCAAAACGTTTCACTTTCATATCATCAATATACATGGGTTGGATAAAAAGTAATGGCAACACTGCTGTCACTTGACGATGGTGCGTTCGAGAGTTGCCAGCTGCGTGGACATGAACAAGGACTGTTAGATGAGTTAGTGCAGCCAGCGGCAACAGTACTCTGTCAATCTACTGCAGTGTGTAGAACGTTGACTTTCATAGGGATAGTCCGAGCGCCCTAAGACCACGTTTACAAAACTAGAGCAACGTTCCTGGATCAAAATTGAAGTGACACGAGGTCGTAATGCACAAGAATGTTTTCAGGGACTGCATGAAGCATATGCCGATGCAGCGTTGCCATATCGCACAGTGGCACGATGGGTTAAAGCGTTCCGGGAAGGCAGGGTGTTTTAGGGCGGTCAATACGGAACATCAACAAAGATGGAGGCGCTGATGGTGTACGACGCCTTCCAAACATTTGGCAAAAGGTAATAAATAAGGGGGGCGACTATATACAGGGTACGTAAATGTTGTACCCCTGTGAATAAAGCCATGTCAGAAATATCGAACTGTTGCCATTACTTTTTTATCCGACCTTAGTAGCATTAATAATATAATTAATGAAAAATAGTCACATCATGGCATTAACTACAATAATATTTCATTTCTAATGGTAATAATGTCATCAAACCACCTCAAGTTTTGTAGATTTGAATATACAATACACAGCTGTACTCAGAAAATTACACACCACAGACTCAGACCTGTAAATTAATTTTAGTTAGTCTTGAAATTTTTAATAACAAATTTAATTTGAGCTCTAAATATGTCAGCATTCTTGCAGATCATGGCCTTCGTGTAATATTGTTTACTATAGTGTGTGTTTTGTTTTGTCCTGAAATGCAATTAGTTAGTGACGACAGATGAATTTCAGAAAATTATGTGGAAAAATTGACATTTCACTCAAAACTACTATTTTTCTGAAAAACTTTGAGTTCCAAGCTTCAGAATGAGGGGTCATTTATTAAAATCCGCTCAGCCGTTTTCTCGTAATTTCCATTACCAGTTCAAATTGTATGTAGATACAAAGGATGCCAAAAAATGTATACACTCTTTCAAAGACTACAAACTTAAGAATTATTATGATACGGAAAATTTTCAAAATTAAAAATAATGTGAACCAATGTAGAAATCAGTCATTTATTGAAAGTGCTCAAATTGTTGGTCATTGTGGTCCAGGCACAGCTGATAACGCTGACCGATGGAATCCGAAATGTTCCTAATCATTTCGATTGGCATTTGGGCACATTCTCTTTCAATGACTGCTCTCAACTCATCGATTGTAGCTGGTTTTGTGCTATAAACATGTGCTTGACATGTCCCCACAGAAAAAAATCCATCGGAGTCAAATCCGGTAGGAGAGGGTGGCACTCGGTACTACCTCTTCGTCCTATCCATCTGTTCTACAGGTGGCCGTTAAGATAGGCCCTCACGTCGCATGGTAGTGGTTAGGTGCTCCATCCTGCTGGAAGTACCATTCTTCACTGCTAAACAGCTCTTGGATGCGTGGCATGGAGGATTCCTTTAGAAAGTTGAGGTAAATTGCACCAGTCACTGTACCATCAAAAAAGAAAGATCCATTTAAACCAAATGCTGACAAACCACACCACACTGTAACTCCTGGTAAGTTCACATGGTGTTGCACTGTCACATGAGGATTATTAGACGATTAATTGAGCCATTTAACTTAAACGTGGCCTCACCACTCCAAACAATCTTGTATGGAGATTGATTGTACTACGCACATTTTGCTTGGTACCACTCACAAAATTCAATTCTCCGGTCATGATCATCTACATTGAAAGCGTGGACTAATGTAGGAATAAAACTTTTCCATTGAGCACGCTTCAAAACGCGATTTTCAACAGCCTTTTTTATGTCCAGTGTTCAATTTTTGTCGATCGGTATGCAGGAAAACTAAATAAATTAATTTGAATACCAACAATTTTTTCCCGTAATAACATCCTGGAATTCGCCTTCAACCAGTTTTCTATTTATTTCGTACAAAGTCCCTGAGTGAGAAAATTCAGTACTATCAATTGGCATTAGCCACTTTGTTGAAATGTTACCGTTTTTATGGGGAAGATTAAAAAATGAAATATATCGTGTTTGGTTGTCGCAGTACGCAGAGTAGCATCCACGACTGTCTCTGACGTCGAGCCGTTCTTTCCTGCTTGATCTACTAACTGGGCCCTCTCAATCAATACGCAGAGTTTATCCGCTTTAGTATTAGGAAAACAAATGCACAGCGATTGGATACGCAACAAAAAAACACACACCAAGTTTTCTATCACTGGCTACCGTAGAACAGTGGTTCCCAACCTTTTTTGACTGACGACACACTTTACTGAACGCCCACGATATCGCGACACACTTATTTGATTTTAATAATAATAATAATAATAATAATAATAATAATAATACGAGGCGCATCCAGAAAGTAAGTTTCCCGATTTTTCCCCTTGAAAGTAAATGTAATTAGCCGTGTCAATTGCGCATGCGTAACAGATCTATGACGTATCAATCATATGCCTGTCGGACAGGTCCCGCCTGATGCCAGTAGCGTGGCAGCAGTGGTCCGAAATGGAAGCTCTTATTTCTTCTCCCGCCGCCTGCGAGGTTCGGTCGGTGATAAAGTTCCTTAATGCGACAAAGCACTGCGCTCAGGTCTATGGACCGAACATCATGAGTAAGCAGATGGTGCGTCGCTGGTGTA
Organism: Periplaneta americana; assembly: GCF_040183065.1. Classification (NCBI taxonomy): domain Eukaryota; kingdom Metazoa; phylum Arthropoda; class Insecta; order Blattodea; family Blattidae; genus Periplaneta; species Periplaneta americana. Next base: position 187,798,195 of record NC_091132.1, on the reverse strand, counting down.
GGCAGTTTTCCGAAGGTCGTCAATGTGTCCATGATGAAGAGCGCAGTGGGAAACCGTCCCTCATCAATGATGATCGTGTTGTGCGGCACTGCATCATGGAGAACCGTCGCTTCACGATTACGGAGCTGAGCAGCCATTTTCCGCAGATATCGCGATCCTTGTTGCATGAGATTGTCACTAAGCACCTGCTGTTCAAAAAAGTGTGTGCCAGGTGGGTGCCGAAAAACCTGACAACCGAACACAAAATACAACGTTTAGGAGCAGCACTGACATTTCTGCAACGGTATCACGATGACGGCGACGAGTTCCTCGCTCGACAGGATCGTCACGGGCGATGAGACTTGGATTTCGCACTTCACCCCGGAAACCAAGCAGTAGTCAATGCATTAGCGGCATAGTGGATCTCCGGTCAGGACGAAATTCAAACAGACGCTGTCGGTACGGAAAGTGATGTGCACGGTGTTCTGGGACAGGAAGGGCATTCTGCTCATTGACTTCCTTCCAAGAGGTGAAACAGTGAACGCTGACCGTTACTGTGAAACACTGCGAAAATTGCGACGTGCCATTCAAAACAAGAGGCGTGGAATGCTTACTGCAGGTGTTGTGCTCCTCCATGACAATGCTCGTCCACATACGGCTCGGCGCACAGCAGCTGTTTTGACGGAACTTGGCTGAGAGTTGTTTGATCATCCACCCTACAGTCCTGATCTTGCTGCCAGCGATTTTCACGTTTTCTTGCACCTCAAGAAATTCCTGTCCTCCAGTGAGTGTTCTGGCAACGACGAAGAGCTGAAGACGTCTGTCACACGCTGGTTCCATTCACAGGCGGCAGAGTTCTACGACAAAGGGATACAAAAGTTGATCCCACGATACAAGTGTCTCAATTCTGATGGTGGCTATGTTGAAAAATAGCTGAAACATTGCTGTACCTATTGCCAATAAATGTTTTACTGAAAGTGTGTGTTCTTTTTAAAAAAAAAATAGGGAAACTTACTTTCTGGATGCGCCTCGTATTATAATAACCATTTCTTTTCTTCTGGAGATAAAGGTGGTCGAACTCTGTGTAGAATATTTTATACCGGACGGGGAGATGAGGTGTCACAATTTTCAAAATTAATCTTGAATTGTGTGAAAAATATTAAACTTCTGCTCTAATTTCAGGATCCCTTGTTCACCTAATTATGTAATATGAAGCAGTAGGGTGGGTTGCGTACAGACAAAACCAAATCGATTCAATAGAAAAAGTCCAACGCAAGGCAGCAAAATATGTCAAAATGGGAAAGGGACATGGTGAAGAGATGGTCTATGGCGAGTCCTCGGCATCACTTCATTTCACCCCTTTGATTTGATTACCTGGTTGGGTTTTTTCGAGGTTTTCCCCAACGAAAAGGGAAATGCCGAGTAATCATTTGGCGAATCCTCGGACCTCACTTCATCATTGTAGAAAATTACTAAATTGTAAAAATTGTAATTGTAATAGGGTAAATTAGGGTCTGTTGGACAGTCGGGCATGTTGGATACTCTGTACTTTAACGTGTTACCTCCCCACTTGTGGGCACCACATTCTGCTAGAAGTCAATGACGGAAGTAGCCCCACTCGTGGCTATTTCCTTCATTGACTTCTAGCAGAATGTGGTGCCCACAAGTGGCGAGGTAACACTTTAAAGTACAACGCTTCCAACATGCGCGACTGTCCAACAGACCCTAATTTACCCTATTGTAAAATTTTGACTTGTTCCACATCTAAAAGCTTCATTGCTCATGTAAGATCTATGGAATGTAATAAATGAATGAATAAATGAATGAAAGATTTAGGGTGGGAACTTCTCAAATCAAGGCAACGAAAAACCAGACTCACCGCATTGTTTAAGGCACAAATGGGACACAAAGCATGGACCGACATCAATGCTAGATTAGTAACATCGTCATACTTAGGCAGGGCTGATCATATTGGGAAGTTTAAATGTAGAAAACAAAGAACGGACGTGGCAAAATTTTGCTTTGTTAACCGCACAATAGTAGACTGGAACAGCTTACCAGCGGCAATCTTTCAGGGTGGTCCTGCCAAAGCAATACATTTAAGGAAAGGTTGAGAAGATTAGACTGACAATGTAATTTGTAGGTGCAGTGTAATTAACTAAGTTGTGTCGTGTAATTAATTAAGTTGATATGTAATTAATTGTGTTGATATGTAATTAATTAAGGTGACTTGTAATTACTTAAATTGGTAATAGTTGGGTGAAATAAATTAGGTTTACTTTTGCTTATTGTAGGCGTTATTATAGCATAGTTTTTATTTATAGTCCTAGGTTTATTGCATGTATTTATTTATAGTTAGAAGTAAATTTACGTTTATTTTATTTTTTTATTGCTGTAATTATTGTATTATTGTAATGGTATTATTGTATATTATATACCACTACCACCGGGTTATACCTAATTGTAGTGTTAATAAATACATACATACAAAATGGATTACTGTTCATGCACAGGAATTTTGTCGTACTTAACCTCCTTTTTGTCTAACTAAGATTTCCAAGATCTAAGCGGAATTCAAAGAAGAATTATATTAAAAAGCATAATTATTCACACATATTTTGGTTCCATGATGAAAAATGCAACAAAAAAGTGCCGTTCCAGTGCGTTCCGCCAGTAAAAGAGCACTGATTACTCCTATATAGTGTCGGACATCCTGTGTTGTAGATAGGTCGATGTTAACACGCACTCGAAAATTCTAAAAGAACAAGCAGCAACTTGAGTGACATTAGAAAAAAACAAAGGTATATGTAAAAAATCCTATCTATGCTGGATGTCCGATAAAATATTTTTATTATCGTTTTTCAAAACTTGCCTATTTAAATTAATGTGAAGTGTGCGCTTGGTGGGTTGCATGGAGTTACTTGACCATATAGTTCAAAAACTGAATTGAATATTGCTGCAGGTTTTCACGTTTCATTGGTAAAATCTGTCTCAAAATAAAATGTGCCATATCAAAGACTTCGTTGCAAATAAAAAAATGCGTTGTAAAGAGACTTTCTGGATGCAATAAAATTTCTTTTTCAATTCCAAAATTTTGCGACACATTCTATGGAGCTACGCGACACACAGGTTGGGAACCCCTGCATTATATTATTATGAAATTTATTATTATTATTATTATTATTATTATTATTATTATTATTATTATTATTATTATATTATTATTATTATTATATTATTATTATTATATTATTATTATTGTTATTATTATTGTTATTATTATTATATTATTATTATATTATTATATTATTATTATTGTTATTATTATTATATTGTTATTATATTATTATTATATTATTATTATATTATTATTATATTATTATTATATTATTATATTATTATTATTGTTATTATTATATTATTATTATTATATTATTATTATATTATTATTATTGTTATTATTATTATTATATTATTAGTATTGTTATTATTATTATATTATTATTATTATATTATTATTATTGTTATCATTATTATTATATTATTATGATTATTATTATTATTATTATTATTATTGTTATTATTATTATTATATTATTATTATTATTGTTATTATTATTATTGTTATTATATTATTATTATATTATTATTATATTATTATTATATTATTATTATTATATTATTATTATTATATTATTATATTATTATTATTATATTATTATATTATTATTATTATTTTATTATTATTATATTATTATTATTATTATATTATTATTATTATTATTATTGTTATTATTATTATTATTATTGTTATTATTATTATTGTTATTATTATTGTTATTATTATTAGTATTATTATTATTTATTTATTTATTTATTTATTTATTTCCTTATGTGCTTTTCGATGTATACCCATTTCCTCTGACTTCAATTATGAGATTACCTGTAAATATTTTAACTGTTGTAGCCTTTATTCTAGACGTCAAATTCTTGAGTATAAATTTTTTTGCAAAGTTATCAAGGGCGATATTGATTGTGGGTCTATCATAAACAATATCAGCCTTCGTATTCCTACAAAGAGTTTAAGATTTCAAAAAATATTTTACGACAGAAATTCAAAATCACTTTCTCCAGTCTGTAGATGCATAAAATATGCCAATTTGCATGGGCACAGTTTAGATCCTTTTCAAGTATAGTTTCGTTTTGATTATTACTATTTACTGTCCTTGTTCTCAATTTTATTTATGTATGTTTTTCTTGAGTTAAGATATTATTTATTTATTTTTGCATCTTTGTATCTTTTGTTTGTGTATTGTGCTGAACTATAATTTGGCCTCTGGCTGTTGTTCAACACACAAATATTAATAATAAATAAAATAAAGAAAAATAAATTATTATTATTATTATTATTATTATTATTATTATTATTATTATTATTATTATTATTATTAAATGTTATACAGCAAATGTTTATTTTTGTGAACGAAAATATACAAATTGTGAAAAAATACCACGTAAAACGAAATATTATATTTTTAAATCAGACGTTTACAAAGTGCTTCCGCAATGCTTCTGAATAAAATTTTCGATGCAATATACGTTCGTCTCCTTTTTATTAACCACAAGAGAAGACGGTCGTACATTACCATCACTGAAACAATGAAGTTTTTATATTTGTTTGAGATGTAATTTTAAGAATGAAAAAATACAGCAATTAGTTCTTATGTGATTGGTAAATTAAGCCTCATTACAAGATTGGAAGTCCGAAATTTTTGTTTGGATATAGAGTATGTAAAGTATATCTACTGTCTTATTATCCTGAGAAACCAAAGAGCAATAATAATAATATTTTTACTTTGTGGAGTTACCCTAATCATACCTCAATGTAATTTTTTATGAAGCAACTGTAATGTTGTTATTCTGTTGTTTTAATGGAGTCTGCTAATTGCTGTGTATTTCTCCGCCTTTTATCCTGTGTGGAGTGTGAACAGTACATGGAAAACTTTCACTGTAATTTTGTCTGAATGTAAAAATGAGTAAAGTTTATACAGAGTGGAAGGATTTCCGTGACAGTCCTTTGAGAGACGAATCCTGAGTATAGTGTAACTGAAAAAGGTCTATACCATGTTATTCCTTTGCGCTTAAATTTCTCAGAAATAATAATGTTATGTGTTTTTGATCCCATTATCTTTTAAATAGATTATTGCATTTTATTTTTATAACAATATTCATATTTAATTAATTATAGCCCTATTTATTTGCTATTAATTTCCGGATCCTCGTGGTCATCCTTAATTAAGGCCGGATGAGTTATTTCTCTCTCTCTCACACTATCTCTCTCTCAAACACATTTTCTAAACATGCCTACATTACACTTTTCAATTGCAACAAATAATTTTACATAATGTTTTTGTTACATTTACCGTTTAAGACTAACTATTTTAATACTTTAATTAATAATAAATCAGTTTAAGTAATGGATATTTTGCAACGCTGTTACAAGACTCGTCATTCACCCTAAGCCAGAGTACCGTGGGGACAGGGTGTAAGGGCAGTCTCCTCGTGACTGCCTTCAGTGCTGCAAGGAAGAGTACTTCCGTCTGTTGGCAAGTGCTACTGAATTCACTGCGATGTAGCAATTTATTTCTAGAAACAAAATCGATTTCTTACTAAATATAAAGAAAAATTGGCGAAGGAAGATTCTATTCCTTATATCTTAAGGATTTAGTGTGCGAAAATTACCCAGCAGAATAATTATCTCATGCCTCAATGTTAAGTTTTGTACCAGTGCACTTTATTTGAACCAGGTACCCAGCTTTGAAGCCGTTAGCCCTGTGAATTTACAGTGTATTTAATTCCCCTGTTAAAAGTTTCAGGTTTTACTAAAATATTGACAGTAATTTATTAATGGAGAGGCGAAAGAGTCTGGAGTAATCGGCCAGGCATGTGGGAAAAGTAGAGGGAAGGGAGGAGTAGGTCCGTGGTCCATTGATTTCTCTAACCATTCCGAATCTTTACGAAAAACGTGTCCTTTTTCCTGGAGCACTGTTTCAAGCGTTTTTCTAAATTACTTCTAAATGTGCGCACAACTTTCTCGACACACCGTATAATATCCGTGGAACAATGTTGTATTTATAATTTTATATATTATTTTAATGTACCGAAGTACATATGATATTTCCATGCAGATATTCTGCGTCATCATACGATGAAAGAGTAATGGAACGGAGAAAAATTCTCTCCGGCGCCGGGTTTTGAATACGGGTTTTCAGCTCTACGTGCTGATGCTTTATCCACTAAGCCACACCGGATACCACCCCGGCGTCGGACAGAATCGTCTCAGATTAAGCTCCAACTCTTGGGTTCCCTCTAGTGGCCGCCCTCTGCACTACGTCATAGATGTCTATGAACGTAGGACCGAAGTCCACACATGTCCTGAGGTGCACTCGTAATGACTGACTAGTTGGCCGGGATCCGACGGAATAAGCGCCGTCTTAAATAACTCGCATATCATATATATTATTTTAATGTACCGAAGTACATATGATATTTCCATGCAGATGTTCTGCGTCATCGTACGATGAAAGAGTAATGGAACGGAGAAAAATTCTCTCCGGCGCCGGGATTTGAACCCGGGTTTTCAGCTCTACGTGCTGATGCTTTATCCACTAAGCTGCACCGGATACCACCCCGGCGTCGGACAGAATCGTCTCAGATTAAGCTCCAACTCTTGGGTTCCCTCTAGTGGCCGCCCTCTGCACTACGTCATAGATGTCTATGAACGTAGGACCGAAGTCCACACATGTGCTGAGGTGCACTCGTAATGACTGGCTAGTTGGCCGGGATCCGACGGAATAAGCGCCGTCTTAAATCACGAAGTGATTTACGCATATCATATATATTATTTTAATGTACCGAAGTACAAATGATATTTCCATGCAGATATTCTGCGTCATCACACGATGAAAGAGTAATGGAACGGAGAAAAATTCTCTCCGGCGCCGGGATTTGAACCCGGGTTTTCAGCTCTACGTCCTGATGCTTTATCCACTAAGCCACACCGGATACCACCCCGGCGTCGGACAGAATCGTCTCAGATTAAGCTCCAACTCTTGGGTTCCCTCTAGTGGCCGCCCTCTGCACTACGTCATAGATGTCTATGAACGTAGGACCGAAGTCCATACATGTGCTGAGGTACACTCGTAATGACTGGCTAGTTGGCCGGGATCCGACGGAATAAGCGCCGTCTTAAATCACTGGCATATCATATATATTATTTTAATGTACCGAAGTACATATGATATTTCCATGCAGATATTCTGCGTCATCATACGATGAAAGAATAATGGAACGGAGAAAAATTCTCTCCGGCGCCGGGATTTGAATACGGGTTTTCAGCTCTACGTGCTGATGCTTTATCCACTAAGCCACACCGGATACCACCCCGGCGTCGGACAGAATCGTCTCAGATTAAGCTCCAACTCTTGGGTTCCCTCTAGTGGCCGCCCTCTGCACTACGTCATAGATGTCTATGAACGTAGGACCGAAGTCCACACATGTGCTGAGGTGCACTCGTAATGACTGACTAGTTGGCCGGGATCCGACGGAATAAGCGCCGTCTTAAATCACTGGCATATCATATATATTATTTTAATGTACCGAAGTACATATGATATTTCCATGCAGATATTCTGCGTCATCATACGATGAAAGAGTAATGGAACGGAGAAAAATTCTCTCCGGCGCCGGGATTTGAACCCGGGTTTTCAGCTCTACGTGCTGATGCTTTATCCACTAAGTCACTACGAAATCAGTGAGAATTTGAGTTGACCCTTTTTTAGCAGTCAACACCTCTTATAAGTCCATTCGAGTCACAGTGGACTACTGGATATGGGGATCTACCCCTGAAATAAAAACGCAAATATAAAGAAAAGGCAAGCAAACGCAAGCTAATCTTAACTTTTGTAATAAACTGTAAGGATTGCTTTATAATCTGATGTAGATTTTAAGGTTACACCTGGTGCAACATTTTTTATATCTCTAATTTAAAATGAAGTAAAGACATGATTCCGCAATATTTTAAAGCTGTGTTTAACGCATCCATGGTAATATTTGACGTATACAATTAAAGTATGAATAATGGGAATAGGAAGTACGGACCTCCTGTTAAAACTTCCATCACAGAAAAACACTTTTCTCCACATCAACAACACACAGATCACCCTCACATCACTACCGCCATAAACCGTCTGGCGCTCGCCGCTCGGGTTCTTACACTTAGCGACTTTTAGCAGCCAGCCCTGTTGGGATTGCGCTAGGTATAAAATGATGGCATACAGATTTATGAAGATCAGTTTTATTACTTCGAGACTAGATAGCGAGAAATAGTACATTATGCAACGAGCCTATAATGGTAGTAATTAAGACGCGAGTATGTTTATAGGCAAGTTTCATACGACTTTTTATGCTCGAGCATATTTCTAACTTGAAACTATTCATAAGTATTCATGTTATTCTTGTGTGACTGGTGAGCGAACTGACCTTGTGCAATCTCGTAAATTGTGAGATATGCGCAGACGCGAAAGTATTGATTTTTTCCGAGGAACTGATGGCATTTACCTTGATATAATCTAGAGAGTAAAATGAACATTAATCTTGATATAACATTGAAATTGATTTAGACATTGAAAAACGAGATGACAAATTGAATGTATTTGAATATTACTTACAATTAACGCTAATTATTATAGTAACAGAACATAACTTTCTGCGACAGTATTGGATTTCCAGCCTCCGTGACGTTTCGCTAGTTGTCTTTCGATTGCATATCCGAGAATAATCGATACTTGCGCTTTCATATTGGTACAATGACGCTTTCTGATTGGTTGAAGAACTGAACTTTAATGAATAGGTGTACTTTAATAAGGTCCATTAAAGGGCTGCTACCAGGTGTATAATTACTACATTTCGGCATGTTCGAGCATAATAGTACATTATGCAACGAGGCTATAATGATAGTAATTAAGAATCGAGTATGGATATTTATGAAACGAGCGCAAGCGAGTTTCATAATTTTCATACGAGCTTCTTAATTACCATTATAGGCGAGTTTCATACGACTTTTTATACTCGACCATATTTCTAACTTGAAATTACCGGTATTCAGATGTATACATTTTATTTGTAACTGACAAGATCGGAAGTGACCTTGTTCTAGGTCGTGAATTGTGAGATGTGCGCAGACGCGAAAGTATTGATTTTTTCCGAGGAACAATAATGTCAATGACCTTGACGTAGTCCCGTTAAACTTGATAATATTATAACCTTGATTATTGAATTCGACATTGAAAAACGAGATGACAAATTGAATTTATGTGAATATTATTTACAATTAACGCTAATTATTATAGTAACAGAACATAACCTTCTGCGACAGTATTGGATTTCCAGCCTCCGTGACGTTTCGCTAGTTGTCTTTCGATTGCATATCCGAGAATAATCGATACTTGCGCTTTGATATTGGTACAATGGCGCTTTCTGATTGGTTGAAGAACTGAACTTTAATGATTAGGTGTACTTTAATAAGGTCCGTTAAAGGGCTACTACCAGGTGTATAATTACTACATTTCGGCATGGTCGAGAATAATAGTACATTATGCAACGAGCCTATAATGATAGTAATTAAAAATCGAGTATGGATATTTATGAAACGAGCGGAAGCGAGTTTCATAATTTTCATACGAGCTTCTTAATTACCATTATAGGCGAGTTTCATACGACTTTTTATGCTCGACCATATTTCTAACTTGAAATTACCGGTATTCAGATGTATACATTTTATTTGTAACTGACAAGATCGGAAGTGACCTTGTTCTAGGTCGTGAATTGTGAGATGTGCGCAGACGCGAAAGTATTGATTTTTTCCGAGGAACAATAATGTCATTGACCTTGACGTAGTCCCGTTAAACTTGATAATATTATAACCTTGATTATTGAATTCGACATTGAAATACGAGATGACAAATTGAATTTATTTGAATATTATTTACAATTAACGCTAATTATTATAGTAACAGAACATAACCTTCTGCGACAGTATTGGATTTCCAGCCTCCGTGACTTTTCGCTAATTCTCTTTCGATTGCATATCCGAGAATAATCGATAATTGCGGTTTTATGACGGTACAAAGCTGACTTGTCATTGGCTGAACACATGTAAGCTGAGTTATCATTGGCTGAAGACCTGTACTTTAATGAGTAGGTGTACTTTAATGACATGCATTAAAGGACTGCTACCAGATGTATAATTACTACATTTCGGCATGGTCGAACATAAACGTTATTTAAAACATTAAAAAATTCAATATTTTCCTGCTAGATTTGAATTCTGGCCCACTGTGCAATGTTGAGAACTCTAAACGGAAGAAACAAATGATAGCACCACAAACGGCTTGGCCTGCTGAACTCGTAAGACCATAATGCTTAGTTCGGCATGAACGATCGATTTTGCACTGCCTTATAAAAAAATAAAAAATAATGTTTGATAAATGGTAAAAAATTAAATATTGCAGTGCTTTCCCGGTCTACAAGGAATGTGAAATTTGCCTGTGAAATAAATTTTCAAGTGAAATTATTAGCTACTGGAATATAACGATTTAAATTTTGTACTGTTTTTTAGCCCACTGTGTATATAACTTACCTAAAAAATAAAAATTAATCTAAATATTGTTTATATGATTAATAAAGTGTTTACTTTTATATTTTCATAGTTTTGTTTTTGTTTTCTCAGTCACAGTACTTGTTTTCAGATTAGTAATCACCCAGATTCTCTCCTTAGTGCCCGATTTTGGAATGTTTGAATACGCTTGATTTGGCCCGATCCCCATAATGAACATTCAAACATTCCAAAATCGGGCACTAAGGATAATCACTGGAGCCTCGTGGTACATGAGAAATGATAATAATAATAATAATAATAATAATAATAATAATAATAATGATTTATTTAACCTGGCAGAGTTAAGGCCATACGGCCTTCTCTAACACTCAACCAGGAGTAAAGACTGCGTTACAAAAACACTACAATTTTACACACAAAACTGAATAAGATAATAATAATAATAAAAAATAAACAACAAATAAGAAGAAATCAGACATAATATATAACATACAGAAAGAAAGAAAAAAAGCATAATAATATGTGAACAGCAGGTCAAAATAAATGAGGCATACAAAAAAAAAGACAATTATTCATAATAATAATAATAATAATAATATTAAAAAATAGGAATAGTAATAATGATGATGATAATAATAATAATAATAATAATAATAATAATAATAATAATACTAATAGTAGTAATAAAATAGTGCAGTACAAAGTATACAGTGAATACAATATTTCTAAGTACACACAATAAGGAAAATTAAGATTATATATCGCTCAACTTATCACATTAGAGATATAACATTATCCGAAAATATGAAAACAAAAATATAAAATAAGTTGAATATCATTAGAACATAAAAAAAAATGTGAATACGTGGAAACATGCAATACAACACTTGTCATAATAGTAAGTTAGTTTGGCAACTCGTCATAAGATAATTTTCTAACTTGGATTTGAAAGAATTCAATGTTCGGCAGCCCTTGACTTCAGGCGGCAGAGAGTTCCAGTGACGAGAGGTAGCAACAGTGAAGGATGAGGAATACAGAGACGATGCGTGAAGTGGAATTTCTAGCGTGTTATCGCGTTGTGATCGAGTATTAATATTATGATAGCGAGAGAGAGTATGAAATCGAGCGAATAAATAATAGGGGGATGAAGAGTGCATAATTCGATATAAGAGAGAAAGTGAGTGCAGATTTCTCCTCTCATGTAACCTAAGCCATGATAACTTCTTGAAAGAAGGTGAGATATGATCATAGTATCGAACATTACAAATGAAGCGGACGCACGCGTTATGAACACGCTGTAGTTTCTGAGCGGAATCAATCCTGAGACCACTGAAATACTTCATTAAGATCTAGATCTAGCCAAAATAGAGACTGTAATTCATTCTTCCTACATAGGGTTATATGCAACATTGTCAACACATTCTAACAGCTTAATCAATCAGATTCCTCGGAACTTGCCCCCTGCACGGACTGATCGTCGCCTCAAGAGGAAAAGACACACTGATTTGTTGATGCTTTGAAGAACGTTAATGGACGTCACCCTCTCCACAAGTCTCATATTGTTGAAATGTTAATTATTTAAGCGCAATTGATAGTACCAATGTACAATAATTGTCAAATACATTATAAAAAAAAAAGAATACCCTAACGGTCTACAGGATTATTTCACTTCACTCTGTATATACTGCTCTCTTTCGGTTCAAAATCATACTACTGACTTAAGGGGAGAGGATGGTATTTTTTTTAACTTTTTTCCTATTTGGTGTAAAATATTAATTTTTTGTGTGTAGAGAGCTCATGGCTGTAGCAACTCAACCAAATATAAATATTTTGAAAAAATTATTTGGTAGTCAGATTTGAAAAAAAAAATGTACCCAATGCAGGATTTTACTAAACTCGATATATCTAAGCCATTTTTAAAGATAAATTCAAACACTTTGTTACAGTTTATTTGTAAAAGCACGCTCTACAAACTGTCTATAACAGAATTTTGGTATTAGTTCCTACATTTGTAAAATAAACAATGAAAATTTAATAACATTTTTTTATTTTCTTTCTTGCAAACAGAGAGACTTATTTTTAAAATGAAACCAATTAGGAAAATTCTGTTACAGAGAAAAGTTTCCTGGTAGTCTAGAGAATGTGTATTCTAAATTTCATGCATATATCGTTAATAGTTAAAAAATTATACCGATTTTCGTATGGCAATGTAGCAAAAAAAATCAAGTTCCAGAAACAGCAATCAAAGGGGGTGTGATTTAATAATCCAGAGCTCAGGAACTTAAAAAATGGCGTCTCAACATCCATTAAGGGCACAGATACCCACAAAATGTTTATAAAATGTATTCCACACACATCACAGAGTATTTTAAGGAAAAAAAAAATTTTTTTTTGAAAATTTACTCATTTTTCACCAAAAAAATATCATCCTCTTCCCTTAATTGAATATGCTCCTGAATAAATGTCTCTCAAAGAATCCCTCAAGCCCAATAGCTCAGAATTGAATAATTAGTGACTTACACTGATTGTCTTCTGAACCATCCATATATCTCTATCAGGCGAGGCTTTTCTATACGTCTGACGATTTTTATTCTAAGCCCATTGTTACTTTTTCTTAACACTCACATAATTCCTTGAAATGTCGTCATCTCACCACTTCGTAAGCTAACACACATCAAGCCTTTGAGAAGACCCAGCTGCACAACTGTCACAAACAGCGTCAGTACTAATCCTTAGCCTTGGAAAAGTTTGTGTAAGCCGTAATATGATTTTGTAACTACAGTCCGCGTCACCGTTTTTAGCGTGTGAAATACGTAATGGGAACGTTAAGTACTAGTGTCTTACCTTTTTTGTACTATAATGATTACCTAACAGTTGCTTTGTTTTCTTTTGTTGCAGGTAAGTTGTAATCTCTTCATTGAGGCTTTTGTATTTTCTGGACATCATAAGTTACATAATCTAGTAAGTACTAGGCTTAAGTTGTATTGATATGCCATCTGCAGCTGTATGCATTAACAGGTATTACATATTATGAGTTTGGAGCTACGTTTATAATCGGTAACTAAAAATTAGTCTACTTAATTCGTTATCTGATATTATTATTGCATGGGAAATCGTTCCAAAGTATTAACTTTATGACTCAAATTACGCCGTCAACCACTAAAGAGAACACATGCTTTCGAAAGTGACCTTGATTGAAAATTAGGTATATGCCGGATGATGCGATTCATGAACAATAGTAAATGTTTTAGGGGGTCGTATTGTGGGCTATTCTGACTAACACGTTCACATAAACATTGGCCCAATGATAAAGGCTTGTGTAGATGAAGCACAAATGGCATTACAAGTGACAAAGAGGAAAAACAAATGACTTAATGGTTACATTTATTGCTTATTTACATGATATAAATATACGAGGTTCATCCAGGAAGTACGTTCCAATGGCCGATAAAGAAAACAAAAACATTAATAAAGAAGAAAGTGAGAAGCTCCATCGCAACCACTCTTCGGAAGGCAAAGTGGGAGGTTTACGAAGAAGTGCACAGCTTGGCTGAGAATGGGTCAACGAGAAGAGCAGACAATATAGCCATCGATCGCCGGAATCAAAGAAGCCTCATTCTTGACCCCACTGTCCGTTTTGTGAAGGATGATCAACAAGCCAATAACGTTAACGATGAAAAGAAGTCTATTTACAACCCATGTATTCCTCACTTCAGTGAGAGATACAAAATTAATAATAATACATGGGAAGTGAAAGGACTTCATTTTGGCGCTAGGGGAACTTCATTTAAGTTAACCAAAACCATTCTCCTTTCTCTTAAATCTTCTAATGAGGACATTAACAGAATTTTTCTAATGGTATTAAGAGATTCATTATCCATTTTACACAATAACTTGTATAATACTATGTAATTTTTTTTTTCACTTCATTTGATTACTCTTCATTGTATTTTCATCTCATGTTTCTTCCAAATCAAATTGTACTTTATTTTTAAATTTATCGTTGTTCCGTATTCTCTCCGCAATCATATTGTATTTTTAATTTAACCTCTGCTTTGTATTCTGGATCCTAGTGGTCAGTCGTAGATTTCGGCCAGATGTCCCAAATTGTGGAATTTGTTGTTTATTGCACTATTTACAGAGATTCACTGGCTACTTCTCAACATAGTCGCCACAGTTATCAAGGCATTTATCGTACTGTGCACCAGTATTTGTATGCCCGTTCATAGGAGTCTGTCGCCAACGTCTGGAGCCATGAAGTCACTGCCGAATATACCTCAGCGTCGTTGTGGAAACGTTTTCCTGCCAGAAAGCGCTTCATGAGACGGAAGAGATGAAAGTCACTTGGCGCGAGGTCGGGGCTATAAGGTGGATGGCCGAAGATCTACCATCCAAACTGAAGCAACAGATTTCGTGTGGCGTTGGCTGTATGGGGTCGTGGATTGTCGTGCAAAAGGATAATGCCTCTTGTCAGCATTCCACGTCTCTTGTTTGGATCGCCCTCCTCAGATTTCGCAATGCCTGACAATACTGCTCAGCATTAATGGTCTTCCCTCGCGGTATAAACTTGCACATGAGTACACCACGTCGATCCCAGAAGACAATGCACATGATTTTTTTTTTCAAAGATTGTTTGCTTGAATTTGGTCCTCACAGGTGAATACTATGCCGCCAGTCTATGGATTGTTGTTTTGTTTCTGGTGTGGCATGCGACACTCACGTTTCATCCTCAGTGACAACGTTGTCGAGAAACTCGTCACCTTCCTCTGCGTACTGCTGGAGGAATGTCATTGCTGCGGCCAGACGTTTCGTTTTGTGTTCATCTGTCAGATGCTTTGGCTCCCATCTTGCACACACTTTCCGAAAACCAAGCCACCGGAAGACGATTTCGTGTAGCAGTGAACGAGGCGGTAGCGTTTAAGACTCGCAATCGAGAGATGCCTGGTTCAAACACCGTGGTCGGTCAACATGGCTGACATTTTTCATACTTTCCTCTAGTCGTAAAAGCAAATTCCGGATTGTAATTTTACATTTCATGATTCATCACCCCCTGAATAACCAATATCATAAACATGAATCAAAATCTAATATCAGTTGCATGACATAAGCCATCCACAACACACAGTAATAGAAATAGTAACTCAACAATAGTAAAGACGGCCAACTGATATATACCCAAAGATCCTAACATACTATATGACGATATATATTAATTATATTTACGCAGCAATAAACGGCAATTGTATTTCAGCGTGTTTCACAGTTACTATAAACCAGAGTACTGCATGATAGCCCACCGTTCAGCACTACCAGCCCGCACGCGTCGGCAGCCCAGCCCACCCTAGACCGACATTATCTCACGCGGTCGCTTCCTAGCCTATAGCACTGGGATGTAGTAGTTCTCGAGTAATCACCCAGATTCTCTCCTTTATGTGATGTAGTAGTTCTCGAGTAATCTCCCAGATTCTCTCCTTTATGTGATGTAGTAGTTCTCGAGTAATCTCCCAGATTCTCTCCTTTATGTGATGTAGTAGTTCTCGAGTAATCTCCCAGATTCTCTCCTTTATGTGATGTAGTAGTTCTCGAGTAATCTCCCAGATTCTCTCCTTTATGTGATGTAGTAGTTCTCGAGTAATCTCCCAGATTCTCTTCTTTATGTGATGTAGTAGTTCTCGAGTAATTACCCAGATTCTCTCCTTTATGTGATGTAGTAGTTCTCGAGTAATTACCCAGATTCTCTCCTGTATGTGATGTAGTAGTTCTCGAGTAATCTCCCAGATTCTCTCCTTTATGTGATGTAGTAGTTCTCGAGTAATCTCCCAGATTCTCTCCTTTATGTGATGTAATAGTTCTCGAGTAATTACCCAGATTCTCTCCTTTATGTGATGTAGTAGTTCTCGAGTAATCTCCCAGATTCTCTCCTTTATGTGATGTAATAGTTCTCGAGTAATTACCCAGATTCTCTCCTTTGTGTGATGTAATAGTTCTCGAGTAATCTCCCAGATTCTCTCCTTTATGTGATGTAATAGTTCTCGAGTAATTACCCAGATTCTCTCCTTTATGTGATGTAGTAATGCTCGAGTAATTACCCAGATTCTCTCCTTTATGTGATGTAGTAGTTCTCGAGTAATCTCCCAGATTCTCTCCTTTATGTGATGTAATAGTTCTCGAGTAATTACCCAGATTCTCTCCTTTATGTGATGTAATAGTTCTCGAGTAATCTCCCAGATTCTCTCCTTTGTGTGATGTAATAGTTCTCGAGTAATTACCCAGATTCTCTCCTTTGTGTGATGTAATAGTTCTCGAGTAATCTCCCAGATTCTCTCCTTTATGTGATGTAGTAGTTCTCGAGTAATCTCCCAGATTCTCTCCTTTATGTGATCTAATAGTTCTCCAGTAATTACCCAGATTCTCTCCTTTATGTCATGTAATAGTTCTCGAGTAATCTCCCAGATTCTCTCCTTTATGTGACGTAATAGTTCTCGAGTAATCTCCCAGATTCTCTCCTTTATGTGACGTAATAATTCTCGAGTAATCTCCCAGATTCTCTCCTTTATGTGATGTAATAGTTCTCGAGTAATTACCCAGATTCTCTCCTTTATGTGACGTAGTAGTTCTCGAGTAATCTCCCAGATTCTCTCCTTTATGTGATGTAATAGTTCTCGAGTAATTACCCAGATTCTCTCCTTTGTGTGATGTAATAGTTCTCGAGTAATCTCCCAGATTCTCTCCTTTATGTGATGTAATAGTTCTCGAGTAATTACCCAGATTCTCTCCTTTATGTGATGTAGTAGTTCTCGAGTAATCTCCCAGGTTCTCTCCTTTATGTGATGTAATAGTTCTCGAGTAATTACCCAGATTCTCTCCTTTGTGTGATGTAATAGTTCTCGAGTAATTACCCAGATTCTCTCCTTTATGTGATGTAGTAGTTCTTGAGTAATTACCCAGATTCTCTCCTTTATGTGATGTAATAGTTCTCGAGTAATTACCCAGATTCTCTCCTTTATGTGATGTAGTAGTTCTCGAGTAATTACCCAGATTCTCTCCTTTGTGTGATGTAATAGTTCTCGAGTAATTACCCAGATTCTCTCCTTTATGTGATGTAGTAGTTCTCGAGTAATTACCCAGATTCTCTCCTTTATGTGATGTAATAGTTCTCGAGTAATTACCCAGATTCTCTCCTTTATGTGATGTAGTAGTTCTCGATAAATTACCCAGATTCTCTCCTTTATGTGATGTAATAGTTCTCGAGTAATTACCCAGATTCTCTCCTTTATGTGATGTAGTAGTTCTCGAGTAATCTCCCAGGTTCTCTCCTTTATGTGATGTAGTAGTTCTCGAGTAATCTCCCAGGTTCTCTCCTTTATGTGATGTAATAGTTCTCGAGTAATTACCCAGATTCTCTCCTTTGTGTGATGTAGTAGTTCTCGAGTAATTACCCAGATTCTCTCCTTTATGTGATGTAGTAGTTCTCGAGTAATTACCCAGATTCTCTCCTTTATGTGATGTAGTAGTTCTCGAGTAATTACCCAGATTCTCTCCTTTATGTGATGTAGTAGTTCTCGAGTAATTACCCAGATTCTCTCCTTTGTGTGATGTAATAGTTCTCGAGTAATTACCCAGATTCTCTCCTTTATGTGATGTAGTAGTTCTTGAGTAATTACCCAGATTCTCTCCTTTATGTGATGTAGTAGTTCTCGAGTAATTACCCAGATTCTCTCCTTTATGTGATGTAGTAGTTCTCGAGTAATTACCCAGATTCTCTCCTTTGTGTGATGTAATAGTTCTCGAGTAATTACCCAGATTCTCTCCTTTATGTGATGTAGTAGTTCTCGAGTAATTACCCAGATTCTCTCCTTTATGTGATGTAATAGTTCTCGAGTAATTACCCAGATTCTCTCCTTTATGTGATGTAGTAGTTCTCGAGTAATTACCCAGATTCTCTCCTTTATGTGATGTAATAGTTCTCGAGTAATTACCCAGATTCTCTCCTTTATGTGATGTAGTAGTTCTCGAGTAATCTCCCAGGTTCTCTCCTTTATGTGATGTAATAGTTCTCGAGTAATTACCCAGATTCTCTCCTTTGTGTGATGTACTAGTTCTCGAGTAATTACCCAGATTCTCTCCTTTATGTGATGTAGTAGTTCTCGAGTAATTACCCAGATTCTCTCCTTTATGTGATGTAGTAGTTCTCGAGTAATTACCCAGATTCTCTCCTTTATGTGATGTAGTAGTTCTCGAGTAATTACCCAGATTCTCTCCTTTATGTGATGTAGTAGTTCTCGAGTAATTACCCAGATTCTCTCCTTTATGTGATGTAGTAGTTCTCGAGTAATTACCCAGATTCTCTCCTTTATGTGATGTAATAGTTCTCGAGTAATTACCCAGATTCTCTCCTTTATGTGATGTAGTAGTTCTCGAGTAATTACCCAGATTCTCTCCTTTATGTGATGTAGTAGTTCTCGAGTAATTACCCAGATTCTCTCCTTTATGTGATGTAATAGTTCTCGAGTAATTACCCAGATTCTCTCCTTTATGTGATGTAGTAGTTCTCGAGTAATCTCCCAGGTTCTCTCCTTTATGTGATGTAGTAGTTCTCGAGTAATTACCCAGATTCTCTCCTTTATGTGATGTAGTAGTTCTCGAGTAATTACCCAGATTCTCTCCTTTATGTGATGTAGTAGTTCTCGAGTAATTACCCAGATTCTCTCCTTTATGTGATGTAGTAGTTCTCGAGTAATTACCCAGATTCTCTCCTTTGTGTGATGTAGTAGTTCTCGAGTAATTACCCAGATTCTCTCCTTTATGTGATGTAGTAGTTCTCGAGTAATTACCCAGATTCTCTCCTTTATGTGATGTAGTAGTTCTCGAGTAATTACCCAGATTCTCTCCTATGTGTGATGTAGTAGTTCTCGAGTAATTACCCAGATTCTCTCCTTTATGTGATGTAGTAGTTCTCGAGTAATTACCCAGATTCTCTCCTTTATGTGATGTAGTAGTTCTCGAGTAATTACCCAGATTCTCTCCTTTATGTGATGTAGTAGTTCTCGAGTAATTACCCAGATTCTCTCCTTTATGTGATGTAATAGTTCTCGAGTAATTACCCAGATTCTCTCCTTTATGTGATGTAGTAGTTCTCGAGTAATTACCCAGATTCTCTCCTTTATGTGATGTAGTAGTTCTCGAGTAATTACCCAGATTCTCTCCTTTATGTGATGTAATAGTTCTCGAGTAATTACCCAGATTCTCTCCTTTATGTGATGTAGTAGTTCTCGAGTAATCTCCCAGGTTCTCTCCTTTATGTGATGTAATAGTTCTCGAGTAATTACCCAGATTCTCTCCTTTATGTGATGTAGTAGTTCTCGAGTAATTACCCAGATTCTCTCCTTTATGTGATGTAATAGTTCTCGAGTAATTACCCAGATTCTCTCCTTTATGTGATGTAGTAGTTCTCGAGTAATTACCCAGATTCTCTCCTTTATGTGATGTAATAGTTCTCGAGTAATTACCCAGATTCTCTCCTTTATGTGATGTAGTAGTTCTCGAGTAATTACCCAGATTCTCTCCTTTATGTGATGTAGTAGTTCTCGAGTAATTACCCAGATTCTCTCCTTTGTGTGATGTAGTAGTTCTCGAGTAATTACCCAGATTCTCTCCTTTATGTGATGTAGTAGTTCTCGAGTAATCTCCCAGATTCTCTCCTTTATGTGATGTAGTAGTTCTCGAGTAATCTCCCAGATTCTCGCTGTGGTTTTATGTCGCAGTCCCCAAGATTTCATCAAGCAACCCACAGTGATGTGATATACTACATCGAGATATTACTCAGATTCTATCTGTAATGTGATTTAGCAAATCTCGCTATGTTACCCAGTTTCTCGCTGTGGTGTGATGTAGTAGTTCTCGAGATTTCACCCAGCAACTCGTTTTGATGTGATGCTGTATTCTCGAGTTCTTCCCCAGGGCTCGTTGTGGTGTGATGTAGTACAGCTACGTGTAATCTTCATTGCAGACGACATTAGTGCTCGTATTTTCTATTAATTTTTTTTCTACGTTGTAGGCTAATTGAAATAGTTTCTGTTTTCTTGGGAACTGTATATAATTATTCTTCATTGAAATTATGTTTAATATTTTGTGTCTATTTTTGTTTACTAAAAGTGTTGGAATAAATTAATTGTTAGAATAGCCATTTGTTCATCTTGGTAGGTTCTGTGCAGAATTTGTGTTATATTAGAAATAACTTCTTTCTTCAGTTGATGCTGTCTTCACATAATATTCTTCTTTCAAGAAAAGATCATTAACAATTGATTTATTTCTGATTGATGAAGGAGGAGGATTGATTGAAGTAGGAGTAGCTAGTGATAAAGTGGGTTCGTTTCTCATAAGGGAAGAAGATGTGATTTGTTTCTTTGCTTGTAGCGATTAGTGATTGTATACGGTGTGGTCATCTTTTAACAGGTTTGGATTTCTTTTCATTGGAAGAAGTGTGGCGATTTGAGAAGTTCGTTGTTATTTTGCAGATGAATAAAGTTTTCTTACGTAAAAATTTTACTTCAAATGAAGTATTGAAGTTGAGAGCAGGATATTTTTATTCAAGAGATATTTTAGGATATTTTATAATTTTAAGATATTTTATAATTCAGAGATGCTTTTTTTCTCGTGTTTGTGATGTGATTTTTTTTATGAAGATGAATTTTTTTCGTGTGGTGGTGTTACGCTTTTTTGTGGATATGATTTTTTTTCCCATATGGTGGCTATGTGATTTTTGTATGGAGATGAAATTTTTTTTTCATGTGGTGGCGTTACGATTTTTTTGTGGATTTTTTCCCTCCGGTTTCCCCAAAGGTCTTTTTCCCTCCGGCCTCCCAACTAACACTCTATATGCATTTCTGGAATAGCCCATACGTGCTACATGTCCTGCCCATCTCAAACGTCTGGATATAATGTTCCTACTTATGTCAGGTGAAGAATACTATGCGTGAAGTTCTCCGTTGTGTAACTTCCTCCATTCTCCTGTAACTTCATCCCTCTTAGCCCCAAATATGGGTATTATCCTAAGCGCCTTATTCTCAAACACTTTTAACCTTTGTTCCTCTCTCAAATTGAGAGCCTAGATCATATATGTAAGAGATAACTCATCGCTATGTTAAAATGGGCAGCACTTTGAAGAGAACAACTGCCAGGATCGCCACCCGTCCACAGTAAACGAACACGAGATGGCAGTACAGTCGCTAATGCAATTTAAATGGGAATTATGGTGTGACTCCTTATGTAAAAACTAGATGGCAGCGTAGTAAACCTGACAAAAGTTGTTAACGTCAAAACCTATAAGGCCGACCTATCTCTTACTTAATATATATGATCTAGGGTGAGAGTCAAAGTTTCACAACCATAAAGAACAACCGGTAATATAACTGTTTTATAAATTCTAACTTTCAGCTTTTTTTGAGAGCAGACTGGATGACAAAGCTTCTCAACCGAATAATAACAGGAATTTCCCATATTTATTCTGCGTTTAATTTCCTCCCGAGTGTCATTTATATTTGTTAGTGTTGCTCCAAGATATTTGAATTTTTCCACCTTTTCAGAGGCTAAATTTCCAAATTTTTATATTTCCATTTCGTACAATATTCTGATCACGAGACATAATCATATACTTTGTCTTTTCGGGATTTACTTCCAAACCTGTGTCTTTACTTGCTTCAAGTAAAATTCCAGTGTTTTCCCTAAGAGTTTTTGGGTTTTCTCATAACATATTCACGTCATCCGCTTAGACAAGCAGCTGATGTAACCCGTTCAATTCCAAACTCTCTGAGAAGTCAATAATAATTTATTCTATATTTTAAATCCACCACCAACAGAAGCAGGCTTCCAATTACAGGTGGCTTACACACATACATACACAAAATACATAATAAGAAAAAAGAACAAAACAAACAACACAAACGAAAGAAAGAAAGAAAACACATAACGGTAATAGATGCTAGAATATAATATTACAGTTAATATAGTGCCAAATGTCAATATAATGATGCAAAATTATTTAAAAACTATAGTAAAACATTATAATACACTTCTTCATAATTTAAATATCTAAGGAAATACAATTCTTTTTAATATCGTATGAAATTTTTCAATTGTTAAGGGAACTGAGTAGTGATACTGTGCGATAAAAAAATTTCAATACAAAAGTTTAGTTGAATATTTCTAGGCTTCTAGTGCTCAGAAAGGAATAAAAATTTCCAGGCTTATGCAATCAATCATTCTGAATTCAGTGGTATAAAAGACAACTAATTAGTATCGTATCCAAGTGCAAAAAAAAGGCCTTAACTGATAACCTGTTTTCCCACTTTGCTAAATGTACCTTATTCTTCAGGTGCACATTACTTGCTACTATCTTCACTCATATACCTTGTATTTTTTTAAGTTATCCAGTATTGTGTATTGTAAATTCCAAAGCAAAATTTAGTTAAATATTTCACCCCTAGTGAAACAGAAAAAAATATTGAATTTTGTTTACAATTTTTTCAATGCATATACATTTTTTTCTCGTGTTATGGTGTGACATTCTTAAAACCGTAGGTCTACAATGTACAACACAGGCTGCAGAAAACACTGTAAAAATTTCATGTACATTGATTCAGTAATTTCAGAGAAAAATGCACTTAAGTTTGAAAATGTCAACTTATGGAAAACTGTATAAAAAAAAGAATGTATGAATTACATGCACCGCCAAATTTAAAGAGGTATCTGCAGAAATGCCATCCACAATATTTATATTGTTTTAAAGACCAGTTTTGTAATTTATTTTAATACACAAAATAAAAAATCGGATTTTTGACCCCTAATCACTACCTGGTTCCCTTAAACTGAAATCCAATTGAGAATCACAGTTTAAAGACAGAGAGTTGTAAGTATTACACATAACAAACAATGGTGAGTTCTTGAAGAAAACAGTTCTAGGAATAGGGATAATAAAAGGTTGCCTATGACTTAATTCTGTTCTTTTTACATGATAATAATAATAATAATAATAATAATTATTATTATTATTATTATTATTATTATTATTATAATGACAAAAGAGGATTAACGGCCAGGCCAGTTGATAATTTATGCCTTTCAGCTGTGGCCATTGTTAATAAGCTATAATAGGGATGTGACGCATATACTATCAAATGCTATAGAGATATGGCTTGCATAATTTGCCTCATCCTCGATTCTCATGATCCATAACTTGCACTTGCCGCCTCTTGATAGGAATCGCTCCCACGTGCCTGTTGTGGTAAGGCACGGTGTAACTTTCCTACACCTGATAAAGGCGAAATATCTAGAACTTCTTACATAATCAGTTCCCTGTTGCTTGGTGACGCGTGTTCAAGTGAATGTGATTTCCTCGAACTTTCTCATCATTTCCTTCACCACATTAATTGACATGGGACCTCTACTCAACTGTTTCTGTCGGCGATATTCCCTCAATGCAGCGTTGCTATTGCTGCCATTCTGGTAAAACAACTTCACTAGCAATAGCCATTGCGTTTCACAAGGAAAAGTGCAACCTTCTAAATTTTCAACGAACATTCACTTCACTAACGGAATCAACACGCGTCACCAAGCAACAGGGAACTGACACATTGCAATGCAACCGGAAGAACATTCTGACGTCACAGTTACAGACAATTGCACCATGGATCAATATATAATAGAATGCGAAACTTACTGAGTTTCCCGTAACACATACTAGGGGCGCTGTTGTAGAAATTGACTTTGCTGCCACCTGTTGGGGGGAGGGGCGTTATTACATCTAGCAGCGCACCAAGAAGCGAAAAGAGTAATTACTCCATGCATTTAGCAGTGCACCTGGTGACGAAAATGTTAAACTGTGCAGAAAGTATTCCCTCACACCCTCATCGATATTCAAAACTAACCCAATTTAAAATAAAACATTTACAGTTTTATTCCTCACGGCATCTTCTACTGAAAATTCTTACCGGAGCCAATAGGAAGATAAAAGAGACGATGTGTTTTACACTACCCGATTAAAATATAACCAGACAGAGACAAAAAATAAAGAAAAAAGGTTAGATAATTGGGATTGTATTCTTTGGGTATTTATTGTACAGCGCAATGGAAAAGTCTGCAAGAACTACTTACATAGTTCGTTTTATTATATTACTATTACTTTACAATACATTCAACAACACTATTTTACAACGTCCATAAACATCACTGTTTAACATACACTGCTTATACACACACGTATCACTTTATGTTCACTTATTAGCAAGTTTCAGTCCGCCATCTCGTCTCCTCGACTCTTGAGCAATATCTCGAATGGATAAATAGAGAACTCTGGGTAATGTACGCAACACGTAGTTCTAACGTTTACCACCTACCACGTTGGGCGCTGATCATCTTATTTCAGCCCCCCGCGGCCAGATGGTGCTGACCGCAGTTTCGCATCCTATTATATATTTATCCATGATTGCACGTTTTGACTGCTTACAGCGCCATATTTACACCTGGTGGCGAGTCTTGGAACTAATTTTTTTGCATATCTACGAAGTTTCACATTCCTACGACTATTAGAGTCCGAGCTGTGCCACGCTGAACACAGTCAGTTTAATTATTACCATTCTGTACATATCAGCCAGAATCTCAATCAGAGGTATGTATGTATAGAATCAATTACTGCTGAATTTACTTCACATTAGTATACGTTATTTTATGGGCAAGATAAATTGAAGTTCTTTACTAGTAGGCCCTTCAAGATTTATTGCTAACAGAGTGCTAACTCTTTATACTGAAAGGCGGTTTCTAATTCCAGTTTTTACAAGGTTCATGCAACTAAATCCTCGCTCACAGTTTACAGTATGCGATGGAATTATATAAATCAGGGCTGGGCAGCAGGAGCGGATTCTACTCTCTCACGGGGAGCCATATGATTTCTCTTCATCCCCTTTCTTCCCCGCCGAATACCGCTCAGTGTTGATTCAGTGACTGATGAATAGGCTTCGAAACTTCGGACCCGATAGACCAGTTCAGTGGGAAATCCGCACTGAGTATAATGGTAAAGCGTACAGTGGGTGGGGGTATTGTAGAATGAATGCCAACAAATACGCAAAGGAAAACGTTCTGGATTTCAAGGTTCTGACGAATAATTTGGTTTTTATACAAACATTTTAAAACTGTGTCTGAAACTCTTACAGGGTTAGAAAAGTCAGAGCAAGAAATGCCGGAAGCCCTCAAATTAGTTGAGGAAATGACACAGAGAATTAGACACCAAGTACACCGGGTACTGGACGTGTAAAACAGAAGTGAAAATCAATTTGATGTAAAAATAACGGATATGGGACATTGTGTAATATAAACAGCAAAATAGTGGGCATAGAGTCACCCTAGAATAAAGGACTGTCTCTTAGAGACTGCAATGTTGTTAGGTTTCTTCGTTTTGCTCCTATCACGTCATGCGACGTAGAGCGCAGCTTTCCACAGTACATACTTTGGCAGATAACCGAAAAAGATTTACGTTTGAGACACTGAAAATGTATCTTGTAGTACATTGCAAGTCGGTACAATAACTGCACTTCCTAACGACGACCAATAGGATAAATGAAGAAATTAAAATTGCTACCGGGTAGCTCAGTTGGTAGAGCAGCTGGCTGCGGACTGGAAGATCCGGGGTTCGATCCCAGGCGGCCACAGGATTTTTTCTCGTTGCCAAACTTTCAGAACTGCCCCGAGGTTCACTCAGCCTCCTATAAAATTGAGTACCGGGTCTTTCCCGGGGGTAAAAGGCGGTCAGAGCGTGGTGCCGACCACACCACCTCATTCTAGTGCCGAGGTCATGGAAAGCATGGAGCTCTACCTCC
The DNA here is from genome assembly GCF_040183065.1 of Periplaneta americana. NCBI lineage: Eukaryota > Metazoa > Arthropoda > Insecta > Blattodea > Blattidae > Periplaneta > Periplaneta americana. The sequence continues at coordinate 187,771,669 of NC_091132.1, read as the reverse complement.
ATGCCCCCCAAGTGCCTTCATGGCATGTTACGGGGATACCTTTACCTTACCTTTTACATGTTTATTTCCACCATTAACACTGTGTATAATTAAACACAAATGCTTATAAAAGACAGGAGAATAAATGCTTTTCACATGCTTTTGACATTGTCATTGTGTAATGTATATTTACTTTCAGAATGTCCATATGTGTGTCTTTCCCTATACTACCGTACTCTATTCTAAATAGCAACGTTCTTACCTCAACACATCTCTACCTTTCACTACCTGCAGCGAATCAACAACCTATAGTACATGCACAGTAAACTTATTGTATCGGGTCCAAAGTCTCGAAGCCTGCTGATGAATATTAAGCGTCCCCGTTTAGAGTCTAGTTCCGCTCCCGATGCCCAGCTCTGATGTAAATCAATTAGAAGAACTTGTTCACTTAACTTGAATTGCACCAACTCTTTGAAATCCATTCTTGGACAACTATTGCTCAATACCTTTTTGAACATTGCCCATGCCTTTAGCATTTTATTTAAATTCAGATTAGTTCAAACACATCTCTGATTAATTTTTCTCCATTACCATTTTCGTTTCTGAAGTCCAATGTGGTTGTCGCATTTTTGCCTATTTACATTGAAAGTTTGTTGCATTTTTACAAGTCGAGTAGCAAAATGCGACTATGACTAAAACCCTGACTCCACTCCTCCCACTGCGATATTGGTGTGCGGGTTGCATTTCTATTACGTCACAATTTCGTGGTGCTAGGCAACCACTGCTGTAGTGTGAAAAACGATGGGACGGCAGGACGAAGGAAAATGACTACAACATAGTGGCAGCTGATTAACTGAGGCAAGTGAGGCCGGGCCTCAGTCACTTGACTTAACTGAAATCAAATTTTGTGTTTTTATATAATGTAATTTGAATGAAGCATATATCGCTGTAGAAGCATTTGAAAACTTTGTGATGTATATAGACCTGTTTTGCAGTAAAATTTGTTCCTGAGGCCAGGATCGCTCGTGCCGGGTCTGGTTTCTGCATTTCGTGTGTCTTCGCGGACTTTTGAGGTTGCGCTTAAAACGTTGTAGCTGAGGCACAATTCGTCTGGCCTCGTGGCCTGGTCAGGTTTCACTCCTCCCATCCAGGGGCCGGCCTCAAGGGTAGAGTGGGGTGGGAATAGCGATGGTAACTTGACTTCCTAAATAGTCCGTAAATAACAAAAATTCCAGCTCTTTGGCAGACAGAGACCCACACTATTCTCTCCCCTTATGTCTTAGTTTTTTACTTAAGCGAGGGTGTTGTACTATTGTACTTCGTAGTACAGTAGTGAATCTGGGCCAATGTTGTTATGTATTTTGGGAAAATATAAACAGAAACAAATGAGAGAAATAATGCTGGTGCAGTTAATTCATTGTTGGAGTCTCCTTTTCGAGAAGAAATAATATTGAAAGAAAGTAAGTTTTAAATAAAGAGAGAGCCTACCGAGATAACTACGACATCGCTGATAATTCTTCTGACAATAATCTTAAAACGCGAGTTTCTATTGCATCTTGGTATGGGCAACATAAATGGTTATGTGGTAATGTGGTGCAAAATAAACTTCTCTCTTGGCCCTGTTTGTTGCTGTCAAAGGAAAAAAAAGAAAGAAAAGAAAGAAAGGGGAATTTCAACACATAATATGGGATTCTTCATCACACTGAAACAATCACTGAAACTCACAGCATAACAGCTTATTTGGTGAGTGAAATTATTATTTTTCATTACTAGTAATAATAATAGACTAATAATAATAATAATAATAATAATAATACAGTAATAATTATATTAATAATATAATAACAATAATAATTAATATCATAAATAAACATTTCCTATCGGAGGCACTTAAACTATTTGCATCTGACCTCACCGAGGATTTCGATCACCGGCCGCTACTGCTACAACATAATCCAGAAGTGAACACAATCAAATACATAGCACAAGAAAATGGTTACAACCCAAACATAATAGACAACATCATAAGGAAGACAAAACAAAAACTCAACAAACACAAAAACACACAAAACACAACACAAACACAAGACTACAAGAAATACATCACATCAACATTCGAAAACAAAAACACACACAAGATCGCATCCTCATTCAGAAAACAGACATACAACATAGCATACAGAACAGAAAACACACTACAAAGACATCTCAACACACAAACAACACAAACAACACAAACAAATAAATACAACCACACAGGCGTATACAAACTCACATGCAATAGTTGCGACAGTTTCTACATTGGACAGACAGGCAGATCATTCCAAACTCGATACAAAGAACACATTAAAGCAATAACCAGAGGACACAATATATCTAAATATGCCGAACACATAACTAATGCTAACCACACATACAGTAACATAAATACAGACATGGAAATCCTACACATACAACCCAAAACCAAAAACTCAACACACTAGAACAATATCAAATATACAGACACACTAAAACACACCCTGATCAAATTCTCAACACACAGATCAATTTCAGAACACACACACTATTTGACACCACATTTCAACACTTTTCAACAATCGAACGCACCCACACAACAGGCAGCGAAGTTCGAGATGACGCCGAGATCTAGTAGGCTCTGAGGATGGAGTGAAGAAGCACCGAAACAGCTGTGGTAAGCCGCACATGCTTACACAATTAACACGAGTAAGATCGCCATTTAGTCAATTATTTATATTCAAGTGTTAAAAAGTAGTGTACGAAGGATTCAACATGGATTATCAATTTTCAAACGTTTAACTTACGAATTACGTCGATGGAAAATTGTTGAAAAAATATATATTGTTTCGAAATATGCAATATCTTCAAAATATGTAATATATATATCTAAATATTACGCACCAAAACATGTAAAAATATGTAACTTAAAACTTCGGAATAATTTTATTATCCCTTTGATGTTATTCGTCGACATTTTAGCTTTTCTTATAGCTACATATATAGGAATAGAATATGTAATTACATAAAATTCGGCCTCTAGTAATAATATAAAAGTAATGAATAGTAGGGGTAAAGTTAATACGAATGAATTATATGTAGCTAATAAGTAGAAGAATATTATATTGTCTTTGTTTTCTGGTCACAGTCCGTCTCTGCACTGCCATTCACTGCATTACCTGAGAAGATATCCACTCCACCCCTCCCACTGCGAAATTAGTGTGCGGGTTGCATTTCTATTACGTCACAATTTCGCGGTGCTAGGCAACCACTGCTGTAGTGGGACGGCAGGACGAAGGAAAATGACTACAACATAATCCACTTCTGTACGTAATTTTATGTCGTCATACAAAAAAACTAACTAAACAAGTATACACCTTTACTAATATGAAACACAAAATTCAGTGTCTACTGTACCTTCGTAAAAATGTTTAAAGGGTTACTTTTCTGTATGTATTCAAATTACAATTCAATTTGTTGGACAATGTATACATGGACCACACTATTCGTATGCGACGGACAATAGAAATTGTCATGGTGGAAGCGAAAAAGCTTCATCGGATTGGCACAGTATACACTTATAATGGTTTTTGTCGGTGGGCATTCTTCCCACTACATTACAGCTGAGTCCATGATACATTGGCTTTCGTTCTATCGGGCTTTTGTTTTATTTCCTTTCATCCCTATCACTTTCAAATACAGAGTTTCATCAATAGACAAATGATGTTACTGTTCCCCTTCACCAATTACGTTCCACTCCTGACAGTTATGTCGGACGGTTTGCTACTCCATTCAACTCATACCCGTCAGGATTTCTGACACCATTATGATCTCATAATGCAATAGACTGACTGACTTCACTTTGTTTCTAATTACCTTAACACTTTACTGCTTTATCTAGTTCCATTATTATACAGGGGGTAACATGAGGTTTTCCCCTGGTTTATTGAAGTGATTCCTGGTGTTATTTGGAACAAAAAATGTAAATACAGTAATGGCGTAACATTCATAATTAAGGAGTTACGGCAATTTGAGAATGTCACTGACAAAAATGGAAATCATAGTTAGAATACAAACAAGTGTTTAATTTTGTACCAGTCTCTTGCATGTAGAGTGGATTTAAAGCAAATGTTCAAAATTTCCTTCCTGCATTTGAAGGCAAAGATTCGCACGGGTGTGAACCGCGCGTGTAGCATTTCGCAATGTACACAAGAGATAACAACAGTAAACAGCGACTGCAGTATCAACAACGTGCTTGTTGTTGTGGCAGTGGTTGCCAATCACCACGAAATTGTGACGTAATAGAAATGCAACCCGCACACCACTATCGCAGGGAGAGAGGTGGAGTGGGTATCTCCTCAGGTAATGCAGTGAAGTATTTTACTCCGATTAAGACATAGAAGCCGATATTTTTTTAGTGTTTATTTATTAATGAAATATTGAAATTACTCTCATACGTAAAAAAAACGTGGAAGTATTTTACTCCGATTAAGACATAGAAGCCAATATTTTTTATTGTTTATGTATTAATGAAATATTCAAATTACACTCATACGTAAAAAAACGTGGAAGTATTTTACACCGATTAAACCATAGAAGCCAATATTTTTTATTGTTTATTTATTAATGAAATATTCAAATTACACTACATACTTCGAAAAAAAAAAGTGGAAGTATTTGACACCCATTAAAACATAGAAGCCAATATTTTTTTATTTTTTATTTATTAATGACATATTCAAATTACACTCATACGTAAAAAAAAAAGTGGAAGTATTTTACACCGATTAAAACATAGAAGCCAATATTTTTTTATTGTTTATTTATTAATGAAATATTCAAATTATACTACATACGTCGACAAAAAAAGTGGAAGTACTTTACACCCATTAAAACATAGAAGCCAATTTTTTTAATGTTTATTTATTAATGAAATATTCAAATTACACTACATACGTCGAAAAAAAGTGGAAGTATTTTACAGCGATTAAAACATAGAAGCCAATATTTTTTATTGTTTATTTATTAATGAAATATTCAAATTACACTCATACATAAAAAAACGTGGAAGTATTTTACACCGATTAAAACATAGAAGCCAATATTTTTTATTCTTTATTTTTTAATGAAATATTCAAATTACACTACATACGTCGAAAAAAAAAGTGGAAGTATTTTACACCGACTAAAACGTAGCAGCCAATATTTTTTTTGTGTTTATTTATTAAAGAAATATTCAAATTACACTCATGCGTAAAAAAAAAGTGGAAGTATTTTACAGCGATTAAAACATAGAAGCCAATATTTTTTTTTTTTGTTTATTTATTAAAGAAATATTCAAATTACACTCATACGTAAAAAAAGTGGAAGTATTTTACACCGATAAAAACATAGAAGCCAATATTTTTTATTGTTTATTTATTAATGAAATATTCAAATTACACTCATACGTAAAAAAGTGGAAGTATTTTACACCGATTAAAACATAGAAGCCAATACCTTTTATTGTTTATTAATGAAATATTCAAATTACACTACATACGTCGAAAAAAACGTCGGTGTATTTTACCCCGAGTAAGACGTATTGTTCGTTTATTATTCAAGTTACAGTTAAGGGCCCACAACGTACATTGTTCTTTTATACTTCACTTAAAATATTACAACAAATTAAGTATCTCATATTTTTGCCATCTGCACGAAATAAATACGTTTCCTTTCATGCTCCTTAAAATTACGCCTTTACTTACTATCTGTTTTCGAAAAGACATCGAAACATATTATCCTACACACTTGTAACATTACATGCGTACGTCCGCTGCTGATAAATGTCTTTACTTATATCGAAGTGAAGGCTGTAAACAGAGGGTGGGGATATGATGGTAGAGACTGGATTAATCTTGCTGAGGGTAGGGAGCGATGGCGGGCTTATGTGAGGGCGGCAATGAACCTCCGGGTTCCTTAAAGGCTAATGAGTAAGTAGGTAAGGTCAAGGTGTGAAGTTGTGCTTTATTTTACATAATTGAATTTTTCTGTAAATGTGTGGTGTGATATGATAGACAATTACTTGCTTGTGCCTGTTTGGTTACCGCATCGTCTTAGACGGCCCCGTTATCTAGACTTTCTTCAAAACGAGCTTCCAGCATTATTGGAAGATGCTTATTTTTTTATTGGGTTATTTTACGACGCTGTATCAACATCTAGGTTATTTAGCGTCTGAATGATATGAAGGTGATAATGCCGGTGAAATGAGTCCGGGGTCCAGCACCGAAAGTTACCCAGCATTTGCTCGTATTGGGTTTAGGGAAAACCCCGGAAAAAATCTCAACCAGGTAACTTGCCCCGACCGGGATTCGAACCCGGGCCACCTGGTTTCGCGGCCAGACGCGCTGACCGTTACTCCACAGGTGTGAACTGGAAGATGTTCCTTTGGCTATAAGGATGTATGTTCTTCCAGCATGACGAAGCCCCTGCACATTCTAGTCGTCAGGTGATACATCATCTAATCCTAGCATTCCCCGGAAGATGGATCGGCAGACGTGGTCACGTTTCTTGGCCACCAAGGCCCCCGGACCTTACTCCTTTAGATTTTTGCCTTTCGGGATGGTTGAAATGCAAAGTCTGCAAAGAAAAGTAAACACAAGAGCCGATTTATTCGTTCGGATTATGAATAATGCTGCCCTCATAAAAGAACGCCAAGACGACCTCAGAAGAGCTACACGTGGTGTTGTCAAGAGAAGTCGAAAGTGCATTGAAGTCGGTGGTGGAATTTATGAAAATTAACTATGCTGTTGTTTTGATGCCACGTTCATCCGGTAGAGTAGTATTGAACGCCCTCTGTATTTACGTTAATGCTCGAAGAACAAAACACCATCTAAAGCAGGGATGTCGAACAGCGCTCTCAAACTGTGAAACGATTAATACTGTTTCCTACCGTAGCTGAGCTGAAACGACAGTCGGTCAGCTCGCTGTAGCAGTGTTCTGTACGCAGTGTGTTTATCAACTCTGGCGGCTGGTATGGATATGGAACGATGATTCAATAGTGAGTGGACAGATAAATATTTATTTATCTTAAAGGACGGAAAGGCGCATTGCTTAATATGTAGAAAAGAACTTGGATACATTAGCCATCATAATATTAAAAGGCATTTTAATTCAACACGTCATGCTGAAGTTTATGCACCAGAAAAGTTATCCAATTTCACTCGTGAAAAGGCTGTAGAAGAATTAAAATCAAGATTGAATTCAGAAAACCTTCCATCATCATCGGGTGTCCGTAGAATAAGCTTGCTTCGTGCTAGCTACAAAATTTGTGAATTTATTGCAACGGCTTCAAAGATATTTACTAACGGAGAATTTGTGAAAGGCTGTCTCATAGCTGTTGCAAAAGAGATTATGTCCGGAATACGTTAATGATTTTAAATCTATATGTTTGTCTCGTAATATTTTTGCAGAGCGCATATCATAAATGGGAGATAACTTGGATGAACAACTGATAGCAAGAATGAAAACTTTCACTTATTACTCACTATAGCTGTTGATGAAAGTACCGACCGGAAAAATACGGCGCAGCTAGCTACAGTATATTCATAAGGAGTGTCGAATCAGATTCCAATGTTCATGGAGATCTTGCAGATGTCATTTCACTAAAGGATGGAACTCGAGGAGGAGATATTTTTGAATCTGTAACAAAAACTATGAACAAATTTCAAGTCACGTTAAAAGTAATTAATTTTATACATCAAAACAGTTTACGTTTCTGAACTTGAAGTTGCACTGATACAACACATACACACAAAGTTGATATTTTAAACATGATATTAACATTATTACAGCTCGACCAAGTTAAGTCTGCGAGCCGAGAGGGGAAGTTGGAGGCAGTTCTGTAGTGAAAGGAGGCGGTAACGAGAGGAGACCAGTACAGTCTCATATGACGGCAAAGTTTTCCTACTGCGCTTCAGTTCATAGAGCGGTAACAATTTAAGACGCTTTGAAATAGACTGTACTTCTACTTCTGCTTGACAGTGAGGTTTGGCGTTCTGATTGGCAAGCGTGGGTGTAGGAGAGAAAGTTGCATGAGGGGGGGAGGCTGGGAGACAGCGTAACTGTTGCCTTTATCTGAAGACAAGGACAACAAATCCGTGCGCTCCGTAGTGTATTTTAAACGATGTGCACACGTTGAAATCTGAGCGTCAAGTGACGTATGTGGCAACTGTGTTTTGCCTCTACATTCCATCCCGATATCCCCACTCGCAGACTTGACTTGGACAAGCTGTATTATGATTTACCTATTTCCGTCACTAACGAACAACATTCATGGAATGACCCAGTAGATAAAACTCTATTATTATTATTATTATTATTATTATTATTATTATTATTATTATTATTATTGTTATTATTATTATTATCATCATCATCATCATCATCATAATTCATCCTCATGTAGGCTACATTCTTTGTTTATCAGAGTTCAAGTGCAAATCTAAACTGAGTTCCTAATCAATTGGTAAGATGTATAAAAGTTATCAAAGTACCAGCCGCCGCAGTTTCGCTTTTGTTTACTATCATTCGGCCGGACTGTCTGCTATAGTCCGACCATCAGATAAGATATGCGAACTGAACCTTAATTCCTTTTCAGCCTCGGCACGGAGTGGTGAAAGAAATATTATTAAGCAAGTAATAGCATTTTGCATAAGTCAATCAGCGTCATTAGACTTACTTAAATTAAATTATGAATAAGTAATAATTAACCTTACATTATTATAAGCAATATTCAAGAGACATGACACTGTTTGACGGAAGTTTGGCAACATCCCTATTCGGCAAATTTCGTGGCCTGCTGTTTGACGTAGTGGGAGAGAAACTGTTGGAATGGGGTGAGTAGAGGCGTTAACTGTTCCAAGAACGACGACAGCGCTGAAGGGGCATAGATCCGATGGTCCGACAATACCTGTGTTCAACCGTTGCACGGTAAGGGAGGAGTGGAGGCTCTGCAGTTCACAGCTCTAGAGCGCTGTTCGACATCCCTGATCTAAAGTACTTCGAATCTCTATTCCAATTCGCTAACTATGGAATAGATAACCTTGGAATAAACGAAGGTCATACAACACGGAGCAAGATTTATCCTA